>NW_020897781.1:214643-396687 GCF_003984885.1 Neopelma chrysocephalum
ACCAGCAGCATCACCCGACAAGTGCGACATCACTGGATGAGTATGGAATGACCTATGGCACGGCTGGATGAGTAAGAGCATGGCTGGATTACAGCATCGCTGGATGAGTATGGCACGGCCAGACAAGTGCAACGTCACCGGAGGAGCACGGCATGGCCGGCCGAGTGCAGCGTGGCCGGGACTTGGCCCCATCTAGTGGCTTTTCCCAAGCCCAGCCCGAGGCATCGCAGCGCACAGACGGATCCGTCCTGGCCTGGAGCAGGAAGATCGTCCCAGGGATCTGGCGCCTTCCCCAGTCAGGATGGGGGCAATGCTGCTGTGCCAGATGCGTGCTCTGGGCTTGCAGAGCAGGAAGGAGCACGGCAACAGCCTGTGCTCACAGGGACTGAGCTGACCCTGGGGAGGTGGCTCTGTCAGCCGGCAGAACCTGGGGGTCCCCAGCATTGGCACCCCTTGACCAGTGAAGCCGCCCCCTCCTACCTGACGTGGTCGGAGGCACGGAGATGGGCGGCCTCCCTGCGCAGCCTGGCCAGCACGAAGCCCCCCTCACGCTGCACCCGCACCAGCTGTGGGTCGCTCAGCACCTTCTGCATCAGCTCCTGGTGCCTCCTGATGCCCGCAGCTGCATCCTGAGGACGGAGGGAGGGTTGGACAGGTGTCTTACCCGGGACCTCACCTGAGGCCTCAGCCAGCACAGGAGGGGTACCCAGGGCTGAATCCCGGGGATGAGCATAGAGGACAGGGAACAGCCCCATGGCCAGGAGCAGCCAGTCTGGGAGCGGTCATGCCAAGTTTTGGGCAACCAGGGTGAAATGTTGCTGTGGCTGCCCTGCAGACGGGAACCTTGGAAATGTCCCCAAGCTGCAGTGCCACCATCCCTCTTACCCGTGTCCCTGCCAGCGCGTCGGTGCTCCGCAGTTCCTGGATGCAGCGCTGCAGCAGCTCCGATGCCTGCCTGAGGCCGGCTGTGAAGGGATGCAGCTTCTGGGGGAGGAAACACACTGTGGGTCAGTGGGAACAGCTGCCCATGAGGATGAAGAGGAGGAACAGTGGCAGGCCAGAGCAGGGAATACTGTGAGGCACTGGGTTAAAGCTGAGGGGGAAGGGAGCGTGGAGACAGATGGGCAGCTGCAGGCAGGAGCAGGCAGCAAGGAGCTGCCCTCCTGTGCTCAGAGCTCTCCTTTTCCTTCCCCTCTCCCAGACCTTCCTGTTGCTTTTCCAGGGGTGTGGGTGGGACATGTAAGACGCGGTGGGGACAGAGGGGCATGGGGGAGGTGAGGCGATGGCTAATGGCGTGGTAACAGACACCTGGAAGAATTGAACCCACTCGCCGTGGCAGTAGGGGAAGGCACCATCCAGCTCCGGGGGCAGCTGGGAGCTGTCGACGTGGCGGCCCAGAGCCTTCAGCGATGTCAGGGTCTCCACCTGCAGGCACAGGGCTCATAAGGCTGGTCCCTCCCCAGGCACATCCTGGAGTAGGAAATAACCCTCTCCTGCCCGAGCCCACGGGGCAGGGACAGGCTCACCAGCACCCCAGGCAGCTTCTCACGGTGGGCGACCAGCTCCTTCTCAGCCAGCAGCAGCACACTGTGGATGCAGCCCGGTGAGACGCTCTGTGGGAGGCAGGGAAGAGTCACCAGGGCAAACCCCACACGCAGCCCTCGGACTCGCTGTGGAGCCCATTTCCCAGCGAGCTCAGGCAACAGGCACTAGGAAATGGGCTCCACAGTGACAGCCCATTGTGCTGGCAGGGACACCTGCCCCAGGCACAGGCACAAAGAGCCCAGTACCTGGATGGAGCGGAGGGCCGAGAACAAGACGGGAGCAGGCGGCTGCTTCCTGGCATCCACCACGACCGTCAGCCCAACGTCCTTCGGTTCTCGCCTCTCACCATTCCTCACTTCTCGCCTAGCGAGGGGAAACACAGCAGGAGCAGATGGCTCTTGAAGTGTGGGTCCTCCCCCAGGGCAGGACCTGCTCAAAGCCCCCTCCCACACTCTGCACCCCCCCCAGGCAGGCAGGAGCCCACAGCCACAAGTGGTGACCTCGTCCCTGTGGGATGCCCCAGCCAAAGGCTCAGAGCGTGTGCCTCTGGCAGGGGCACAGCCCAGGGTCCCTCGGGATGCACCCAAACCAGAATTTGAGGGATGCTGGGCATCCCTCTGGCTTGGCCAAGGAGCCCCAAGCCAGGCAGCATCTAGGGATCACTGGCAGGTCCTGCTGGCTCTTACCTGGGGAGGGAGCAGAGGTAGAGGAAGAGCCTCGCCAGCTCAGCAGCAGAGCACCACGCAGCCCCCCAGGCGCTGCCACTGGTGGTCACCAGAAGGAGGGCCCTGCCCAACCTGTCTGAGCTCCCTGCAGGAAAAGGGTGAGTGACCCCTCTGGCAGCCATGTGCCAGCCCTGAGCAACCCACAAGGGGCCAGGGCACCCATCAGTGCTGCCCCAGCTCACTCGGGGCCTGCCATAGTGCAGCCCCTCTGGTCCTTCCAGAGGGGCAGAGCCAGCCTGGGGGGGCTCTGGACATGAATGCCTGGCATTCCAGAGCCGCTGGGGATGTTTTTCCTGAGAAAAAGGTGGGTTTTGTTACTGTTTTTTGGTTCTTGGGAAAAGGAAGGAGCCAAATGTTTAGTGTTTGGCAGCTAAAGCTGAACAGCTTCACTAGAGAGGAATGGTGTGGGAGGGTTCGGGGCGGCTGGGACCGGGGCAGCTGCTCTGCTGCCTGCATTTATGTTTTTAATATTTTTGCCAAGCTGAAAGGAAATTTTCTGCTTGGGGGATTTCTGGCCTCCAGCAAAGCCCTGAAACCTTCCTCCAGAACACCCTCTCCAGCAGCCTGCCATTTCCCTCTGGAGGCCTCTCCCGCCACCCCCTGGGATCGCAGTGCCGGCAGTACCTGGCAGGCAGACGATGCCAGAGCGGAGCAGCCCCGCGTGCAAGTCCAGCCAGGCCAGTGGCTCCCAGCCAGCAGGGCTGGTGCCAGGCACGGGAGGACCATTCTTACAGCCGGTGCTTTCCAGGGAGCGTTCCTCCACAGGGGCAGCAGCATTTGTACCTGTGCACGGGGATGGAGGAGGGAGGAGCTGGTGACATGCAATGAGGCAAAGGAATGGCAAAGCCCCAGCAGTGCCTGATCAAGCACAGCAGCCCCACGGGACGGTACCTTTCCCAGCTGCCCTGGCTCTGCCCATCCTGGGTGAGTAGATGGCTGACATCTTCTTCCAGGCCCCCTCATGCTGGCTGGTGGCTCTTTCATCTGCGGGGGCTGCCCCGAGCCGAGCACCCTTCAGGAAGGAGAACTTGTGGCTGGAGCCTGGGGGGAGCCGGGGGCTGCCCCGCTGTGCCAACGCCTCCGCTGGCACCCTGGGAGTTCCTTGGTGGGGCTGGTGGCTGAGGAACGTGGGGTTGCTGGCCCCCTTCCCATGCTGTGCAGGGGTCTCACGGGGGGTAGCAGGGGGCAGGTCAGGGCTGTAGCCATCTGGCTCCTCCAGGATGGCTGCCATCAGCCCAGGGCCAAAGGTCACTGGGTTCTGCAGCGCAGCCAGGTAGGAGTCACGGTGGCGGCACCTTGGGCCGTGCGGCCCTGGCTCCTGGCTCAGCTTCCTCCCCAGGCACGGGCTGCAGGGACTCTCCTCTGAGCTCAGTGCCCCCCCACAGGGCCAGGCATCTGCCCCCAGTCCCCCATTTTCCCAGGGGAGCAACACCTCAGCCCCAGCCCCCATTGTCCCTGGTGGGCAGGTGGGCAGCAGGGGCCTGGTCAGGACATGCAGCTGCTCCTGGGATTGCTCCAGCAGGTTCACATACTCCCCCTCGAGGTTCTGGCTGATGATCTCGCAGAGGCTGGGCATGGCCAGCGTGGACGGCTTCTTCCGCAGCCCAGCCTGCTCCACCTTGATCAGTCCCGGGTATCGTCCCTGGCTCGACTTCCAAGAGGTGGCCTTGCAGCCTGGGATGGTGCCTGCAGTGTTGCGATAGGGCGCAGGGACATTTGCTGTGCTGTGGGGCACAGGCGTGCCAGGTCCTGCGGGCTCGGGTGCAGTCTGAGGAGCAGGTTCATGCCGGGCACCTGCGGGCACACCATCGGCTCCAGCCCTGGGCTTGTTGACGAACTCTGGCGTGGCAATCCGGCTCCAGGGCAGCGGGGTAACGCCGTTCTCGGTGGCCACCAGGCAGGTGTGCAGGGGGTCCCCAGCCCAGCTGCTGTTCACCTCCTCCAGCCACGCCTCAGTGAAGAGCAGTGCGTGGGCGGCCTCGGGGACCGGCGTCTCCTCCACCGAGCGCAGGTCCAGCGAGAGATGCTTGACGGTGACGCGCGCCGAGTGCTCCTCGCAGGGCTCCGCTTGCAGGTAGAAGTCCCCGGGGCGCAGCAGGAGGGGGTTGAGCGGCGCCAGGTGCACGACCACCTTCTCGTGCAGACACAAGGGCCAGCCTTCATGGAGAAAGATGCGGTTAAAGTAGGGAGCCTGGGAGGGAGGAAGAACACAGCGCGTGAGCGAGCCCTGCCAGCCCCACGCCCTCCCAGCCGCCCCACGCGCTCTCGCTGCCCGGCTCTGCACTTCCCGCCGTAGGGACACAAGATCTCAGTGACATGATGGATGTCCCTCAGCCAAGCCGCCACAGCAGAGCTGTGCAAGCCCACCCCAACCCATGGCTATTCCCAGGGTGTGGAGTCTCCCCATGTACTTACAGGGGGAAAACCCCTGCTTGAGCCTCTCTAGGAGTAAGACGAGGTGACCCCAGAGGGACTGCGTGTGCTGGTGCATTCCCAGGGAGCTGGGTGTGCATGGTCCCCTCTGCGGGGAGGGGATGGGACAGGGAGGGAGCCATGCAGGCGGACGCTTTAGGGCAAATTCCCCGTGTCCAGGAGCAGGACTCGGGGGCACTGCAGTGGGGGCACAGGGGCTTACACAGGCTGCCTGCCGCAGGCGCTCGAAGAGCCGCTTGGCCGGGATGAGGAACTGGAGCAGGCAGCAGAGCCCATCACCCTGGTAGCTGGTCTCCAGCAGCCGAAACACCTGGCCCAGGACAGTCGGGGCTGTGGCTTCAAAGGGTGGGTAGAGGGCCTGGAGGGCACTCTGCACTGCTGCATCCAGCGACCTGGCGTCCTGCTGCAGGGAGGAAAGTGTCACTGGTGGGAGAGCAGCCCCGCAGCAGGGATGCCATCCCTCCCCACCCTGGTGCCTCTGCCCACCATCCCACACTGCACCACACTGCTGCCAAGGCCCTGGGATGCCCACGCTGGCAACGCTGCTGAGCTCAGGGGCTCCAAACCTTCCTGGGTGGGAAACAGGAGGAACTGGGAGTGGAGCATAGTGAGCACAGCGTATTTCCCAATGATTAAGGAGCCCGGGATGAGCTCCCAAAGGCTGCCAGCCACTTTGCTCGGCCACCAGCCACATGGAGGTGGAGGAGCCACAGCAGCCGAGGGGTTAAGCGGAGTCAGACCAGACAGAGCGTGGGGATGTGCTGGGCTCCTAAGCTCACTGCAGGAATGCAGCAGATGGGAGGAAGGACAAACAGCTGAAGATGGATAGGGTGTTTTGGTCCAGACTCATTGCTGAATTCGCCAAACTCAAAATTACTCCTGCAAGCATTTTCTGGGAAGTGTTCTGCTACGTTGCAGCCCCCTGAGCTGCCCCAGACTGGGTGAGAACACTGGGTCTGTACCACACGTGAACCAGCAGTTCCCAGTTCATTCTCCCAGTGCTGCAGGAGCTCTTGGCTGCCTGGACCCAGCTGGCACAGCTGCTACATGAGGGGAAGCCATCCCATGGCTCCCGTGATGCCCTGGCTGTGCTCCAGACAGTACGAGGGTGACTCTGGCACACTTGCCAAGGGGACCCCATTGGTGAGTTGGGAAGAGGAGCATCCTCCAAGCATCTGGGTCCAGCACTTCAAGCAGCTGCAGTTTGCCATCATCCCTCGCTCCTGTGAGGGCACCTGGGAAGTCCGGTGGAATTAGCTGAAGGTGGGATTAGCTCAAGGTGAGCATTAGTTTCAGGCAGCTAATCCCTGGTCCAGGAGCCCATGCAGAGACAAAGGGGCCCCAGCTAATTCAGCTTAATTAGCTTTAATACGTTTTAGCTAAAGCACTTTGCAGTCACGCTTGGTTAATTCTTCTTGACTTTTTCTCCATGTCTCCAAGCAGGAATCTCCTGCCCTTGCACCTGACAGGAGAAGCCACAGAGCCAGGCAGAGGAGGAGGAGAGGCAGTCCCTTCTCAGGGCCCTGATCTATTAGTGCGTTCCCTATCCAGGCTTTCTGCCACTGGACCTTTCTCCTCACACTTGGTCTTACTATGCACAGTTCCCAGAAGGGACTGGAGACCTTTCTCTGGAAAATCTCTGCTGCAGGGCAAAGCACCCCACTCCATGTTGCTCCAGTGGAGCTCTGGTGCAGCCACCTGATCCCCAGTGCCAAGCCTAACCGGGCACCCACCATCCCTCTGTCCAGCACCACTGAGCTCAGCTTCTTCCCCATCCCAACATCGAGGTGAGGAGCCACCATCTGCATCAGCACAGGGAGATCCATCCACCTCCAAATGCTGCCATGAGAAACGAGCCAGCACTGCCCACCCTGCCTCTGACAGTCTTTTAAATCCTTCCAGGGATGGTGACTCCACCACTGCCTGGGCAGTCTTTGCCAGAGCTTGACAGCCCTTTCAGTTTTTCCTAGTATCCAATCTAAACCTCCCCTGGCGCCACTTGAGGCTGTTTCCTCTCGCCCTATCACCCAGGACTTCATCCAGCGGCGGGGACCGTGTGAGCCAATGTCAGGAGAGAACCGGGGACTGATGGAGGCACCAGACACAGGATGGGTTGTGCTGGGGAATATTTTGGCCTGGAATGACTGACTAAAAATGTTTTCATGGAATGTCACAAAGCACTTCATCACTGGGGGAGGCTTTTGGGGTAACCATGGTGCAGCAGCTCTGCGTTCGTGGGCGAAGCCGCATCCGGGCCGGCCAGGAGCCCGTAGGAATCCAAAAGCAGCCAGTTATCCCAGTCCCTCCACCCGCTGCGAGGGAGCGGAGCTGGAACAAAGGCATTAGGGAGCATAAGGAGATTTACATTTGCAAAGCTATTTCCATTTTAATAAGCCAAAGTGCTGTTAAATAGAGATTGATATTTCTCCCCAAATACCCATATTTTTAAAGTGGTTTACATCAACAAGTCAGGCTGGGCTTTGGGGTTTTGGTGCGGTGAAGTTGTTAAACCCGTGCCCAAAGCCACAGGGTGACTCAGCTCCAGCTCCTTTCTCCCCCCTGCTCAGGAAGGAGCGAGGTTTGAGCCTGGGACCAGTCCTGAATACCAATTCCTCTCTCTCTCTCCGGCAGCTCTTGCTGTCACCGACTTTGGCAGGACGCGATGCAAGCGCCCAGCCCGGCCTGGCGGAGCGGGATCTCTCTCAGCACATAGCCCGGGGCAACGGCACGTGTCGGCTGCGGCGACGAGTCAGTCGGCCCCGGGAGGGTCTGCTGAGCGTCCCCCCCCACCGGCACAACTCACGCAGCAGCACCCACTCGCCGCACCCCACCCCCCTGACAAACTTTGCAGGGAAGTTTAAACATCGCGGGACGCAGCCCCGCACACACCTGCCCAAGCGGCCACGGCCACTTCCACACCTGATCTCCAGCCTCGCACTGATCTCCAACCTCGCACTGGCCTTCATCTTCGCAAGCACCTCCACCTTCACACCCACCCACCTCCACCTTCACACTTGCCTTCGCACCCACCTCCACCTTCACACCCACCTCCACACCCACCTCTGCCTTTGCACCTCCTTCCGCCTTCGCTCCCGACCTCCCGCAACTGTCGCTCCCGGTGCCCACCCCGTGTCCCCCCCGGTGCCCGCGGGGCCGGCAGCCACGGGGAGGGGCAGCGGCAGGGAGAGGGATGCCCCCGGAATTACCATGTTTCCTAGGAAGTGGCGGAGGGGCCGGGGGCCGCGGCACCGAACGTCCCGTCCCTCCTCCTCCTCCTCGCCGGGGCTCTCCGGCCCGGGGCTCCCGGCCGGTCCCCGCTCCGCGGGCGGCTCTTCCCGGCGCCGGCGCCTCCGGAGCCGCGGGCGGGGGCGGGCAGCCCCGGCCCCCCCGGCCCCCTCCGCCCGCCGCGCCTCTTCTGGGGGAAAAAAAGAAGAAAAAAAAAAAAAAGAAGGATAAAGAAAGAAAAGACTAAGAAAGAGCGAGCGGGGCGGGGCGGGGGAGGGGAGGGAGGGGGCTGGCGGCGGCGGCCCGGGGAGCGCGGGGGGGGCCGGGGGGCCGCTTCCCTGTGCCCGCCGGCGGGAGCCCCCCGTGCGCTCCCGAGTTGCGGATCCCCCGGGAGGGTCTCCCTGCGTGCCCCCGCCGGCGGGTGGGAGCGGCCCCCGGCGGGATGGGATGGGATGGGATGGCGTGGTGTAGGGAGTGTAAGACCCCCGGGGAAAGAAGCCCTGGGGGGTGGCAGGAGGGGCTGCACTGGGGGTCCTCCCACAGCCCTCGCAGTCCCCTGGCCCCCGAGCAGCTCCAGATGGGGGGTCCTGGAATACACCGGGAATATGCAGAGCTGTGTGTGCATGTGTGTATACATGTGTGCAGATGTGTTCATACATGTAATGTCTGGGGGGATTTCCTTCTTTTCCAGTTCACCCCAGTCAGGCAGGGTTGGTGTGATCGCCAGCACTGGTCTGCGTCCTGGATGGATCCCGTGGCTCCCAGTTCCCGTTCCTGAGTTGCCCCAAAAGTACAGCAGCAGCAGAGTGAGTGTCTCTCGGGGGACTTCAAGCTGTTCCAATGATGGGAAGGACCTACTGAGGAGCAGGATCGTGGGATTCAGCAACCAGAACTGTACAAAAACAACCAGCATAAGAGCCAAAGCCACAGATTTGGTGTCTCCTCAGGCAAAGTGCTGCTCTGCACAGCTCTGCCAGTCCTGGGCACAGACAGCTCTCCCAGCCCCAGGCATGGTGGGCACAGACAACTCTCCCATCCTCAGGCACAGTGGGCACAGGGTTCCCAGCTCTGCCAGCCCCGTTCACGGTGTCCAGCACTCTTAAACCCTCTTGCTCAGGCTGGAGTCATTTCCACTGTCATGTTCGTGGGAATGGGCTCGAGGCCGGGACCGGGGCTGGGAAGGGAGACGGGACTAGGGCGGGAGGGGCGGCCCCGGCGTGGGCCGCAGGCTGTCGGGGCAGCCTCGCTAACGAACATTTGTCCAGGGATCAGTGAGCGGCCAAAGGACAGGCTGTGAAAACAAGCCGAGACGGGAGGAGGTGCAGCTGGGCTGCTGGCGTGTGGGAGGGAGGACGGCGCCAGCAAGGCCTTCGCGTTTGCTTCCCATTTCCTTGGGAGCTGGCGAGAGCCCTCCCGTCGCCCACATGGATCACGAGTGCTGCGAGGGCTCAGGCATCAGGGGTTGTGCAGGTGGGCAGAGGCTTGGCCATGGGGACCGGGCTGGGTCGCTGGGCTGAGCTCACACACAGCTCCCTGCAGGAGAATTGGCTCCCAGCCTCCTGCCTGGGATCCCCAATGCCAGCTGGGGCCAACTGGGCAGCTCCTTCTCCCCACCAGCAGCCGATTCCTCCTGTAATTGTGTTAGTTTGCTTACCAGCTTCAGGCTTTTTGTAGTTCCTCTGAGAGCAGGGGAGTGCAAGCTCAGGCCTGTGACCTTCTTTAATTGTGTAGTCACCTCTGAAATGAGCCCAAGAACTTGCTTTGGCTCTTGCACCTCCTGACAGGCACCAGGCTGAGGGCAGGGAGGAAGGCAGTGTGACTGACCGGGTCCTGGCACCAGCACAATGGATCAATCCCTCTGTGGCACTGGCAAGCAGGAGGGGACAGATGTGGAGCTGAGCCCAGAGGGACCCCACCACCTTGGCACAGAGAGCAGCAGCTCCTCACCTGCACCATGGGGTGCCTTTTGCCAGCTGTGCTCAGCTGGGCCACCCTATGAGGGCACTGAGCATGGCTGGGTCCAGCCCTGCATTCCCCAAAGCATCTCCCCATCCCCTCCTGCCAGCCTCAGGCAGTGAGGCTCACAGCTGGGAGTTGGGCTGTTGGGGAGCAAGCCTGCCCAGCAAAAGGCAGAGCTCTTTGGGGCCTCATGGGTGCCCCCTCCACCCCGGGGCCCCTGACCCCATGAGCTCACCCTCCTCTGCTGCTCCCGTTCTCCATGTCCTGTTTGTCCCGAGCAGCTGCTGGGACAGGCTTCACGTGGCCTCCTGCCCTGTCCCTCTGCCGGCACAGAGCCACCATTCAGATCCCCCTCGGGCTCTGCCCGAGGTCACCATTCCTGCATTTTTATTTTTACTTTTCTGCAAAATCAACCCCCTTGGCTCTCTGCATCCCCCTTTGTCTCCCACGAGGCTCCCAGACCCTGTGTCATGAGCTGGCGCGCTGCGAGAGGAGCCCGCCTGTCTGGGGGAAGGCAACCCTTGGCGGGGGGAGACACAGTGACTGCAGTGCCGGTCCCAGGGGCCCCCTGGGATGTCACTGGGATGTTGGGCTAGAGGGAGGGTAAGGGCGGTGAGCCCAGCATCAGGGTTGGTCTCTGTGGCTGGGCTCCTGGTGGACCCAATGTACCCACACCCGGGGTCCTTGCCTGCTGCTGGCCATGCCCTGCAGGGCTCTGGCTGTGTGAGCTCTGGGGTCCCCGGGTGTCCCCGCTGACTCTGTTTGATGAAGCGGTCGGGGCTGGCGTCAGCAGCGACCCCACGCTGGCCTGGAGCCCTCCCAGCTCCAGGAACAGCTGTGGCTGGGTCACGCTGAGCCTGCAGCTGGGAAAACAACCATGGAGGAGCTCCCACATGTCCCCCAGATGTATTTTTAGATGCTGCTGGGTCAGAGGCTGTCAGGGATGTGCAGGTGACAGTGGGCAGCATCAGGCTGGCAGGGACACCACACATGAGGCAGTGGGCAGGAGCTGCAGCTCCCCACACCTCGATGTTGACAGTGTTTCTCTGAGCTCTGGTGAAGTGCCTGCTGGTCTAGGGACGACCACAGTGGCCACAGGTCCTGGTCACAGCCCAGTTCTGTTGGTGACAGTGAACTTGTCCTGGCTGGAAAGAGATGTGGGAGGTTTTATTTTGAGCTGTTGACTTTTCTTTCCAAGTTCCCTCCAAACCCATCCGGGCTGCTCTCGCTTTCCTTGCCGAGTCCCCGGGTTTTCCCCGGCGTTTCCCCAGCCCACATGCCCCTGCCGGTGGAAGGCTGGTGAGCAGCAGCAGTGCTGCCTCTGGCACCGGCACACGCCGTCGGGGGAATTCCCGGGGTGATTATGGCACCGCGGGACGCAGGTGTGTCCGGATTTCCTTGCGGAGGGAAAACGTGCCTGGATGTCTTTGCTCACCGAAGCAGAACTGCCCCAGCCCAGCCCCTGTGGTCCCTGGGGAATCCTAGCACGTGGCTGCAGGGTGGTTTGGGCCACTGTATCACGGGAGAGATGTGGAAAGAGCTGGGACAGGATGGGGAACCGCCTGCACGTGCCGAGGAGCGTGTGGGGCCAGAGAGAGCCCTGACCTGGGGAGCAAAGGGTGTCGTGGGGACAGCAAGGAGCGGTGTCCTGACCTGAGCAGGGGACAGTGGCAGCACAGGAAAGGGAATTCCTGCAAATCCCTGCCCTCCTGGGCTACTGGCTCCCATCTGACCACGGCCCATTCCTTCTGCAGCAACCAGGGGGGACTGGCCTCTCGCCAGCAGAGGAGCCCTCACGCTCCTGGAATGGGCAGAGAAGCTCGGCAGGAGAAGCCTCTTCCCGTCTGAAAGGCTGGGACAAACAGGGCAGGATTTCACGCTCAGTTCCTTCTGTCATCCCTTGCAGGAAGCACTCCTAGGACCAGCCTGTGTGTCAAACTTTAGATGTGGTTTTGGCTGTTCCTTGCCAAACATGGGAGTGTTTGGTCAGGGTTCGGCTCTTTGCAGGCTTTTTTCAGTTCAACCTCAAAATTTGCTCAAATCCAGGAGGAAGACTTCCCTGTTTTGCTTCCTATCTGTGCTGCTCCCTATAGAATTTCATTTCTCCTCATGGAAGATGTTCTGATTCCTCAGTGCTCCTCCTGAATGTCTTGACTGCTGGTTTGAAGTAGCCCTGTTGAGGTGGGGTGTCACCATGGGAGGTTTGGGTGCTCCTCCTCTGAAACAAGCCAGACCCAGCAAAGAGCTGGTGATGGGTGACAGGAAGGGTCATAGTGCTGCAGAGGATGTGAGTGGGGATTTGGTCTTTCACCCTTCAACTCTGCCCTTGGCTGCTTCTTTCTGGGCAAAAGGAGTTCTGGGCAAAAGGAGCTCTGCCCATGGGCTCCCGGCTCCCAGGGGTAGATTGGGCTGGCACTGAGGATCCCAGCCTGTGGATGGTGGTGGGCACCTGTGGAACACAGCTCTGCCCTGGATGGTTTGTCCCTCTCTGAAGGCACCATCCTTGCCATGTCCCTGTTTCCCTGCCCTGGGTCTCAGAGCTGACAGTGACTGCAGTGCCACTTTCCAAAGCTGTAGCCACTCATACAGGCCTGGTGGGCATTTGCTGGGCATCTGCCAGGCAGCCTGCAAGTGACCTCACCATAAACTCATGGGAAGAAAGGCAGAGGGGAACCAAGTGCACTGGTCTCTCCATCCCTGCTCTCCACGTGCTGGGTTTCTCCAGCACAGACACTCAGTGCTCTGTGGCCCCATCCCTTGGGTTCTCCTGGGGCTGCAGCACCGGGGAATGGCTGTGCCATGCCAGTGGCTCTGCTTGAGCAATAGCTGCATTTCACAACATCCTTGCTTGGCTCAGGGATGTTGCCTCTGGCAGCCAGGACTTCCCTGGATCCAGCATGAGATCTGCCTGCATCAGCAGCTGCGGGTTTCCTGTTCCTGGACCCCAACAGGAAATGAAAGTAACTGAATCATTTCTTCTTTCCTCACCTCTGTCCTGCAAGGAGAGACCAGCCAGCCCAGCTCTCCCAGCTGGGGGCCAAGGGGGTGCTCCCCCCTTGCCCCTACCTGCCTGCACCCAGCTCCTGCCCCTGTCTCCAGCCACTGTGACGAGAGCTGTGACCTGTCAGGGCCCCAGAAGTGTTGTCTTTGGGGCTTGATCCTGGAGTGATGGATGTCTCCTCTTGTGCATGGCTGCTCTGTGCTGGAGCCCTGTGCCAGGGCCTTGGGGTGCAGGAACGTGTCTCTGTCAGGCTCTGCTGCCAAACCCAGCTCTGCTCCACTGAGCACCTGCGGCTGCTGCCGCATGCAGGGACTGCTGGCACTGACAGAGAGCTGGAAACTGGGCTGTTTCCTCTCAGTTTCCACTGCCCCTTCTCTGCCTCTGATGAGAGGCACCAGCTGTGCCGCTGGGTACAGGTGCCACGGTGCCAGTGGCACAGAGGAGCAGGGCGGTGGCCGAGCAGGAAGCCCTGTGGATCTGGGGACGCCCCGCCTGGCTCCACACGCCTTCCTCGCCAGAGGTTCCCGTTTTGGCAGGGATATAAAGGTGGTGTGGGCAGGGAGAGCACGGCACTGCGGGAAGCCAGGATGGGAGTGCAGAGCCTGGCGGTGGCTTGCGGGGCGCTGGCCTTGTGCCTGGCACTCACCACAGCCTCCAACCCCGGCTTTGTGGTGAGGATCACCCAGGCAGGCTTGGACTACGGTGGGTTCTGCTTCTGATTTCTCTCCTTGCAGATGTGCTGGTGGCAGAGGGGTAGAGCTGGGCCCCCTGTGAGAAGTGCAGGGTCCTGGGGCAGGAAGGGGCTTCTCAGCCATGGGTGCCCATGTGGAGAGCACAGGGTCCTGGATCAGGATGGGAGAATCCTTGGACATGGGTGCCGAATGCGCCATTGCCCGGGGCTTCCCCTTTTACACCCATTTGCCCCCCTCACCCCCCAACTTGATGGAGCCCCTGCAGAGGGGACCAGACCTGTGGGGTCTTGGAGAGCTGCACCCAGGTGTTGAGGGAGGGGCTGGTCCCATGGCACATGTCAGGGCAGCTGAGCCATGAGCCCTGGAGGAGTGAGCTGTGGAGGAGAGAGGAGGTGGGGAGCTGCAGGGTAGGGAAGTGACAGAGATGGATGGGCCCTGTGCTGGTTTTATGGAGGCAGGCAGAGCCCTGGCTCCAACAGAGCACAGTTATGGATTGAAATACACTGTGTGAGAAACAGCTCATTTAGCTGGCAGCTCTGCCAGCCGTGCGGGAGAGGACGTGACTCCCCTTCCCAGACAGAGGCAGGGAGGCATCAGCACCCACTGATGCTGTGCTACTCCTTAGGACACAGGCTCCATCCAGCTTTTCCTGCTGGCACTGAGCATGGAGCAACCTGGTGCCTGGGACCTCCCATGTTCCTCACACGGTGCACAGCCTGGAGAGCGAGGATTGAGACCTCTTTCTCCTTTCTGTGGCCACCACCTTGCCCTGGGTCTTGCAAGCAGAACACCAGGCAACATCATCTGGGTGCTCACAGGGCTGGCTCTGTAAAGGGAGACTAACTAACTGAGAGGTGGAAAGCATCACTTGGATGATCCTTCCTCTGCATGCCCGAAGTGTGCTCCAGCTCCTGTGGCAGTGGTGGCAGTGATGCTCTCTCCGTGTCCCTGCAGCCCATCAGCATGGAATCGCGATGCTGGAGAAGAAGTTGGCTGAGCTGACGCTGCCAGACATGTCGGGTGACTTTCGTGTCTTGCGTGTGGGAAAGGTGCACTATGAGCTCTCCAGGTGAGCCCCGCCAGCACCCAACCCAGGCGATGGGCAGGAGGGGTGGGGAGGGCAGGGACCCCCTGGAGCAGCGAGGAGCATCCTGTCCCCTCCACAGCTCCCTGAGATGTTGGCCCTGTCCTTGGTACAGGCAGAGATGTTCCTGCTTTACCCCCTGCCCAAAGGGAAAAAGGGAACTGGGGTGACGGTACTCTGGACGCGGGTGGAGTTTGTGAAATCAAAGTCCTGGTGGTGGAGGTGGCCTTGCCTGTAGGACTAGGGTCCCCCATCTCCACACAGAGGAGGAGCCCAGCCTCTGTGGATATCCCAGCTCCCTGCTGCCTCCACTCCTGCTGCACAGGTTTTGGAGCTGCCATCTGGGGAGCTGCAAGGACCACGTTCCCAAAGGCACCACTCTGCTCTGTGTGTCCCTGCCAGGCATAGCTTTGCTGCAGCAGAACTGGAGCTGGGGCACTGCAGTGACTCCCCAGCCGTGTGCTCGTGAGTGAGCCACCACTGTAACATAACTTTTCTTTTTATTCATTTATTTTTAGGCTGCGCCTTCGCAATTTCCACCTGCCGTACTCACGGATTTCCCCCGTCCCCAACGTGGGCCTGCAGGTTGCCATCTCCAACGCCTTTGCCGAGCTGGACGGGGACTGGCGGGTGAAGATGTTCTTCGTGTGCGTGCCCAGCTCCTCCTCTCCCTGCTTGGGTGCTCACTCCGTGTCTCCCTCTCTGGGTCTGGACAGGTTTTTCCTCCTCTCCCTCTTCCGTGTGTTTTGGGCAGCTGTCACTTTGCTGCCCCAGATATGATGGATAAAACAGGGTGGAAGGCAGGAACAAGGCACATGATGGGAGAGCTTTGCATGGACTCTCAGGTCTCTTTTCCACCTCCCCTACTTGCTCTCACTCTCCTCTATTTAAAGGTTACCTCTCCTAGTTTACGTGCCAGTGAAATTTGTTTTCCCTGAGTTTAACAACTTTCCCAGTCTCCTCTGGATGCACCATACAAGGAGGAGTCTGAGTTAGATTGATCCATCCCAGAGCTGATTTGAGGTCCCTTCACCAGGCCTTGGCATCGAGAAACATCCCTTTCTCATCCCCCTCTCCCTCCAGCCGGGACCACGGCTCGTTTGACCTGAAGGTGGAGAATGTCTACATCAAAATCAGCCTGAGGCTGGGCAGTGACGCCACTGGGAAACCCACTATCAGCACCTCAGACTGCAGCACCCGCATCTCCAAAGTCCGGGTGCTCTTTTCGGGCAAATTTGGGTACGTAACTTCACTGGGAGATCAGGAAGCACTGTGTGTTGGCCCATTTGCTGTGGGAATGTGGCCCTGCCATTGGAATGTGGCCCTGGTGGAAGGAGTAAGATGTTGGCATATCTGAGCTTGCCTGGTCTTAAATCTGGCCTGAATTTCTCCTGCTTTGGCTGCACATTTAAGGGGGTTGGGGGCGGTTAAGGCAGATACCAGACTTTTGTGGTTTACCAGCAGGTCTGTTTGCAGATGTAAACCCTGAGGCAAAGCCAGAAGTCAAATTGGTGTGGGAACGATGTTCCCAAGGTCCCACATCTCTAGGGTAGATAGACATACTGGGCACATACTTCTGCAGCAGTTCCTGAGCTAGAGACAGGGCTCCTCTCTGTGTTTCTCTGCAGGTGGCTTTACAACCTCTTCCACAGTGCTATTGAGTCCAAGTTCAAGAAGATTCTGGAGAGCAAGGTATGTGAGCAGTGTAGGACAGGGCTCTGTGTTTTTCTGATGGTCTTTAGCCCTCACTTGTAGCTGATGTGCTGGAAGGATCGGAGCAGATGTAGGGATGTAACTAGAACCAGAGCACGGGGCTGTGTTTCCAATTTGGTGAAAACCAGAGGAACGGGCATTGCAGGCTCTGTAGCATCATGTGTCTCAGGCTGAATTTGAAACCTGCAGCCTTTGCCAAAGCCCAGTGTAATTGGTTCCTAATTAACAAAGACTTTTCTTTCCATGTGGTCAGTTAATTAGATCTTATGCCTCAGCCAAACTCATTGTAACAGAGGGAACCTGATCAGAGCTGTCCTTTAACCAGCTGTGCTCTGGAGGGCTTTGGGGAGCACTGGGGGGGAAACTCTCATTCCTGGATTTCAGACACTTGCTGTTTTGTGTTACGGAGGGGGGTCAGGGAGCCCTGGTACCACTGCCTGGTACAGACACTGACATGCAGGAGACCTGCAACAAGACATGGAAACAAGCTGTTAGCAATAATTACTACAAGGATAACTGGCATGAGTTACAGCCTCCCTGGATGTGAACCTTGTTCAGGAAGGAGGCAGTTGGAGAACAGGCAAATCCCACTCCTGAGGCAGATCCCATCCTGCCCAGGCACTATTCCCAATACCATGCAGTGCCTTTCCCAAGGCCCCTGGGGGCTGGGACAGCAGATGGCCTGGCAGCAGGAGCCATGCTGGGACTCAGAGGTCTTTTCTGCTGTTTTGCCCCCTGGAAGGAGGGCGACTCTGGGACTGTGAGGTGACCCTGCTGCCCTCTCTGCCTCCTCTGGGTACCCTCTGCCCCACACACATTCCTTGGTGTCTTTGTGTGAGTGATGGTGCAAGGGGTAGGAGAGGGCAGGGGCTGGGAGTGCACTGCACTGGAACCCCCCCCAGCACAGCTGGTCCTGACCCAGCCTGGGCAGCCTGTGTCTGCCTCCTGCTCTCACTGCACATGCTTGGACACTCCTCGTGCCCCCAGTGCTGAGGCACCATTCCCGGGGAGATCCAGCTCACAGGGAAATCCAGGTCACGGGGAAATCCAGCTCACAGGGAAATCCAGGTCGCAGGGAGATCCTGGTCACTGGGACCAGGGCTGTGTTTGCCTGTCTGCAGAAACGTCCTTGCAGGAAGCAATGGGGCTTTTCCAGCACAGACAGACAAATATCGCTGGGCACAGGGAAGAGCAGCAACCTGCTGTCTCTAAGGCCATGCCCAAGGCTCTGTCCCTCCTCCTCCCTGGCACTGCCCAGCCAGCAGCTTCATCACCGTCAGTGGCACTGCCCCTCCGCAGTGCTGCATCTCGCCATCAGCTCTGCAGGCTCCATGCCTGGTCAGAGATGATGGCTGGATCCTGCTGGTGGTTTCTGTGATAATACAGGGAAAGCACTGGAAGGAGCTTTGCAGATTTTCTCAGCCACCTGCAGGACTGTGCCCCGCAGTAAATTTCCTGGATTAAATCCCTGCTAATGCCAGGGCTTCAGCCGGGTATGACAGCAGCAAAGGGATGTGCTCTTCTGTCCTGGCACAGGGTTGTAGGAGCTCAGGAAAGCTCAGCTACAGTGCAATCAGTGCTTCTGCCCCTGTGGGGTAGGCTAACTCCTTCAGTTGCTCTGCTTTGGCCAAGTCCTGGCAGCTCACAGTTCATTCCCGCAGCAGGGAACGGTATAAACCCTGCTTGTGTCTTGGACACTTAATGTGCTGTCTGATGAATGGAGACAATCATCACTGTGTACTCTTTTATTTAAGCAGGCTTTGTTAAGGAATAAACCCAGCAGCAGGCAGCAGAGCAGGGAGTGTGGCCTCGGCTCTGAGTGGGGGCTGTGGCCTGGCTGCCCCTGCTCAGCTCTGTGGCCTTTCCCTCACACAGGTCTGTGACAGGGTGGCCGAGTCTGTGCACAATGAGCTCCAGACGTACATCCGGACCGTGCCAGGTACCAGGGGGCTGCACGGGGGTTTAGGACCAGTTTTTCCTAGCTTTTCCCAGCCATAAGGACAGCATTTTACCTTGTGTCCACTCCCCACCTCCTTGTATTCCTGCACCCAAGCTGGGAGCTGGGGAGGACCTCATCAGCAGAGACATGTCACTGTGCACTTTGTCTGGCTGTGGAGACCCCTCCAGGAGCTGTGCTCCAGGACAGGCAGGGGCTTGGGCTGCCTTAGCAGGGACACCCAGGCCATTCCTCAGGTCCAGGAGTTGGTTTGCATGGCTGAGAAACTGCCAGTAGGAAAATGGGATTTTTTGCTTCTAAACAGAAGCAAGCACATGTGCAGCTGGTACTGAGCTGATGCACCAGGAAGCCCAGATGCAGCACTGCCTGAATGCCAGTCAGGGTGATCTGCTCCCAGATTTCCCAACCATCTCCCTCTCGCTCACCTCTCTGCCTTGTGTTCACAGTCACGGCCAAGATAGACGCCAGGATTGGGGTTGATTACTCCTTTGTGGCACCCCCAGTTGCTACTGCCCAGTCCCTGGACACAGGCCTGAAGGTGAGAGGCTGCCCTGGGGACGCTTGATTTGGCCGAGTGGGTAACGAGGTTTCGGTACCTGCTGCAAATGCTGTTTGCCAGCCCAGGTCAGCAGCTGAGCCCCACCACTATTTGCCCTCCTTCTCCAACTCTCTCCCTTCTCCCAGGGTGAATTCTACTCCCTGGCCCACCGCTCCCCTGTCCCCTTCTCACCGCTGCCGCTGTCCTTGCCCTCGGATCATGATCGCATGGTTTACTTCGGGGCCTCCAGCTACTTCTTCAACACAGCCGGCTTCGCCTACCACACATCCGGGGCACTGGTCTTCGAAATCACGGATGCCATGGTGAGCGGTGCAGGAGAGATAGGGCTGGCCCCGACCCCCTGGCAGGGATTCCATTTGCTGAGGAGCTCTGGTGGCAGCCAGAGGTCTTGGAGGACCCCCAGTGGAAGAGCTGGGGCTGTGGGATGGGGCCGGGCTGTTGAGCACGGCAGCAAGTGGGGATGGGCGGGCTCGCCAGGAGCTCTGCTGTGCCACATTGCCCCAGCGTGACAGTCCTCTCCCTGCAGATCCCCAAGGATGTTGACTTCCACTTGAACACCTCCACCTTCTCAGCCTTCGTTCCCCAGGTGAGCAGTCCAGCCCTGCCTCCCCAGAGCACCTGTACACAGAGGTGTTCTCCCCCAGGAGCTCAGGTTTGTGCCGCTGTCCCCATCCTCTCCCTGCTCCCATGCAGCTGGAGCAGATGTACCCGAACATGCCAATGAAGCTCAGGCTGTCCACCCTCACTGCCCCGTTCCTGAACATTGGACCAGGAGGAATCTCACTCAAGCCCGTTGTGGATGTCCAGGCTTATGCCATCCTTCCCAACTCCAGCCTGGCTCCTCTCTTCGTCCTCAGCCTGGTGAGTTCATGAACAAGCTGCAAGCAGTGAGGCAAAGACGGTAGTTTGAGTTGTGCTCAGTCCTGTTGCCCAGCTCCTGCCAGGGGAGGTGCCATGTGCTGTCCAGCGCAGTGGGGGTCCCCAGCAGAACAATACCCAAGCTGACAAATGCCAGGTTTAATGCTGGGTGCAAGCATGCCCCTGGATGGGCAGCAGTCCCGCTGTGTTTCAGCTGGTCAGAGCTGTTTCCTGGGTGTCTGGTTTGGGGCGAGGTGGGATGGTCACTGCTGGAGCTCTGTGCTCTCTCCCCAGACAGGGAATGTGTCTGCTGTCATCGACGTGAGGTCTGGCCACATAGTTGGGAGCCTGAATGTGGGCAGGTATGGAGGGGAGCGGCCACTGCTGGGCAGGGGGTGGCTGGGGGTGTTTCTGTTCTGGACTCCCAGGGACAGAGAGCGGGTGGGGAGGTCCCAGGGATGTGGACCTGGTGTGGAGGGGATGAGCTGAGGCTGGAGGGAGCAGGATCTGCATGGCCATCAGTGGGTGGAACTGCTCCCTCCACTGGGACATCCCTACTCCCTCCACTGGGACATCCTCCACAGCACCACTTCTGTCCCTGTGCAGGATCAAGCTCTCTCTAAAGGACTCTGTTGTCGGCACTTTCCAGGTAAGTTATCCTTGACCATGACCAGAGCCCCCAGTACGGAGCTGAGAGGCTACTGGGGGCCAAGGAGAGAGCTCATTGCCCCTGCCCCACAACACAGGACATGGGGGTGCACTCAGGACCCCACACTGATCCTGCCTCAGCCTGCAAGGCTGGGAGAGGATGCAGAGCCAGATCCACTGCTGCTCTCACCCGTGCACTTCCTACCCTGCCAGTGTGGCCAGACAAGGCCCCTGATCTCTGGCAAAGTGTGTGCCCATCCCGGCTCCTCATCCCTTTTTCTTTTCCTAATTATCCTCCAGTGCTTGCACATCTCCTGTCCTGCAGGCTAAAGCTTTTCGTCCTCCTCTCCCTGCTCCCCAGGTGCGACTGCTGCAGTCCATAATGAACATCTTTGCTTCCGATATCCTGCTCCCCCGTCTTAATGGTGAGAACCAGCTGGGGGGAATGGGGGTGCTGGAGCAGCCTCCGGTTGGGTTGCTCCATTCAAGCAGTCCCAGCTCACTATTTAACTCCCCATTGCCAAGGCTGATCCAGGGGTAAAGCCCACAGAGCGTGCAGGAGGTGGCTGTGATCCTCTTGCCACTGTGACATGCTCCCAGCAGCACACGCAATGGAAAAAATGAGCCCTATGCACATCTTAATGCTTTCCAGACCCTCTCCCCCACTCCCTGTTTCTCCTGCCTCTCCAGCAATTCGGGCCAGAGCGGGGCTGGCGGCTGGAGGGGCCCAGGGGGCTGTCATGGCACAACACGCAGCCCCCAGCCCTGCCGTGGAGCTTGGGAGGAATTTCCTCTGCCTGCCCTGCAAGCAGCAAAGGCAACGAAGGGGCTGGGGGGAGGAGGTGGCTGCCTTCTCTGCGTGGCCAGTGCTCCCTTCACTCCCCTTCCCATCCCAATGCAGCTATGTGTTGTCTTTTCCAGCCCGGTTAGATGAGGGTTTCCCTCTGCCACTGCCCGACAGGATACAGCTCCTCAATACCTTCGTAAGGTTCCACCAGGTGAGTGAGGGGGAGCACCTGGGCCCAGCTGGGGACCATCCTGCCACCCCTGAGCCCCTGCCAGCCATCACAGCCTCCAAATCCAGTTCCCACAGCCATGCTGGGAGGGAGCAGGCAGGAGGGTGATCCCAACAGCCCAGTGGCAAACCAGAGCCCCGCTTTTCCCATCTGCATGGTGGATGCCTGGGGCAGCACCACATCCTTCTCTAGTTCTTGAACCCGGGGCTTGAATTTCCCACGACACTTTTTATAGCATCTTTAGCAGCAGTGTCAGCCCCCAGCCCCCTCCCTGCCCCATGGGCAGTGCCTGTTGGGATGCTGTGAGGTAGGACACAGCTGCTCCCTGCAGGGCATGCAGTGCCTGTCAGCCCCCGTGGAAGGAGCTGTGCCGGGTCCTGGGGAGTGGAGAGAGCCCCTGTGGTGGGGGGTCTTAGGGAAACCCCAGAGGGGTGTCACCACAGTGGCTGTGAAATGCCTCCAGAGCCTGCCAGGGTGAAAATTAGGCACAGGGGCTGGCAGAGCCACGTGCCAATCCCATCTCCCTCCTGGGGTATGATGGGTGCTGGGGAGTACAGCTGCCAGGGCTGGTGTCAGTCCAGTGCTTTCTCTCTTTCTCCCAGAATTTCCTGCTGCTCGGAGCGGACGTTCATTTCCAACCTAAGGCGTGAAGATAAGGCCATGAGGGACCTCCAGCACCAAAAATACCCTTGACTTCTTCACCTTTCCCTGCCCCTGGCCCCGCTGCAGGAGCCAAACACCACTGATTCTGCCAGTGTCCTGCACCACTGCCCTGGCCTGGACTGTGGCCAGGGGAAGCAGCACCCCCAGGGCTGAACCATCCATCCCCTTACTGGGGCCTTACCCAGTGCTACTGAGAGCTGAGGGTCCCTTGCCCCCAGCCACCCCCTCCCCTCCCTCCCTCCTCATCCCAGGGCCTCTCAGCAGCAATAAAGGCGCTGGCGCCGGGGTCGTGGTGTCAGTGTCTGTGCCCGGGGCCACATCGGGCTCTCTGCACTGGGCCAGGCTGGAGTGAGGGCGGGAGCAGGACCACCAGGCTCATCTGTTCCCATTGTCACAGCCATGTTGAGGCCCCGTGGAATGCCCGTGTCCCACCGTCCTGTCCCTTCGCTACAGCGAAGACCCAGCGGAGAAGGACCTGAGGGTGCTGATCAACAGCAGCTGAACATGAACCAGTGTGTGCCCAGACAGCCAAGGCCAGTGGCATCTTGGCTTGTATCAGGAATAGTGTGGCCAGCAGGAGCAGGGCAGTGATTGTCCCCCTTGTAGTGGGCACTGGTGAGGTCACACCTCGAGTGCCATGTCCAGCCCCTCATTTCAAGGACATTGAGGGGGTGGAGCAGGTCCAGAGAAGAGCAATGGAGCTGGTGAAGGGTCTGGAGCACAAGTCCTGTGAGGAGCAGCTGAGGGAGCTGGGGTGGTTTAGCCAGGAGAAGTTTCAGGGGAGACCTTCTCACCCTCTACCAACTCCCTGAAAGGAGGTCACAGCCAGATGGGGGTCAGCCCCTTCTCCCAGTCAAGCAGCAATAGGATGAGAAGACCTAGTCTTAAGCTGTGCAAGGGGAGGTTTAGGTTGGACATCGGGAAGAATTTCTTTGCAGAGAGGGTGATTAGGTATTGGGCTGCCCATGGAGGTGGTGGAGTCACTGAGTCTGGAGTGCTTAAGAAAAGACTGGACGTGGCACTCAGTGCCACATGGTGATGTTCCGTCATAGGTTGGACTTGATGATCTCAGATGATCTGGATGACCTTTTCCAACCTAAATCATTCCATAATTCCGCGATTCCCGCGGCGGCGGCGCCGCGCGGCAGCGGGGCGGGTCCGGAACGGCGGCGGGGCGGAACGCTGCGCCGAGGGGCGGGGAGCGGCGGCCGGGCCGCTTTGTCGGCCCACCCGGCCGGTCCGTACCCCAAAGCGCCCCCCCGGCCACGGCCATGCTGCCCGGGGCCCGAGCGCTGCGGGCGGCGGGGTTGCTGCGCCCACCCAGGGCCGGGTCCCGCACCGGGGCCGCCCGCAGAGCGCGCTGCGGGCCGGGACAGCGGCCGGAGGGGCGCGGGGCCGCGCTGCCCGCGGGGCCCGACCTGCGGCACTTCCTGAGGGCAGCGGCCGTGAGGGAGACGGGGCCGCCGCCCGAGACGGGCTCTGCCCCCGGGGCCCCGAAAGGTCTGTGGGTCTGCAGGTCCGCGGGGCTCGTGGGGTCAGCCGAGGGCGGGGGGGGAAGCGGGTTGTTTGGGAACTTTTGGGGCCCTGAGAGGGTTTTGGCACTAGAAGGAATTTAGTCCTTGGCTCCGCACTGATGTGTCTCCCCCGCCGTGGAGCTGGGCAGGGAGTGGGTTGTGTGTCCCCCCGTCACGGATCTGGGCGGGGAGCAGGCTCTGTGTGTGTGTCCTCACCACGGAGCTGGGCAGGGAGGTGGTTCCTCTGGCACCTGCCCGCGGTGTGTGCTGGGCTGTCAGCGGGGCTGTGGCTGCAGTGCCCTGGGGAGGGGACGGTTTTCATTGCACTGAGACTTGTATCTCAGTAAGGACACAGCAGCTCCACGGCCCAGACCTGTCGCGTTGCAGAGACATGCTCTGAGCATGGGCTTCCTGGAGCACGTCCTTCGGTTATCCTTTGTGGGTGCAGGTGAAGGCAGCTGCTTCCCTAAATCCGGTGGTGGGATTGAAGGCTTCTTCCTATAGAGAAGGTGACAGAACAGGCTGTGGATGGGAGCTGAGCAGGTTCCTGCCTGTGTTGCAGTTTACCTGGAGACCTACGGCTGCCAGATGAACGTCAACGACACGGAGATCGCCTGGGCCATCCTGCAGAGGAATGGCTATGCCAGGACGAAGGAGCTGGATGAGGTAAGGCAGCACCTTGACAGCTCTCTTAGAGTGCAGGGCTGCGGGGGCCTCACGCCCTGGCTGTGCCTGCAAATCCCAGCTTTCCTCTGGAGTGCAGTCCTGCGGGATGTTGTGATTTTTGCGGTGTGAGTTCGGCAGAGTAGAGGAAACTACCTAACAAGTGTGGTAGAAAGCTGCGGGTTGTCTTTTTTCTTTAAACTGCTGGGCTCCCTCTCAGCTGGAGAAGGATTGGACACAGCAGGGTCCTCCTGATTCTTCTTTTGAGTTTAATTCTGTCATTTAGTGGAAGACTCTACTTGTCTTCTCTTACTTTCTTGCACCTCTGTTTGTTGAAACCCGCTGTGTGCTCAGGCACGTCTTTTTCCCTGACTTAAGTGAGTTTTATAGTCTGCCTCTTCAGGTTACCCAGGCAGGGCATGAGAAACTTATCATCTGGCTTTTATGAATTCTTCCTTTTTTGTTGCTTTTAATCTAGGCAGATGTGGTTCTCCTTGTCACCTGTTCCGTGAGGTAAGGAAACTTTTGTTGCTGCTGGTTTTGGACAGTTTTTAAGGAATTTCCATTTGAAAACCAAAGCAATAAATGTATTGTGTGCGGAAAGGAGTGTGCAGGTCTGAAAGTGACTGTTTAGTTGAGGGTAGAGCTGGCTGTTGCCACGATTTACAGCATTATGTGTGCTATGAATTGCTTTTCTATGTAGTGAGAAGTTGTTTGGTAGTGCAAGCTCTGTGTATATGCCATGAGCAGTGAGAGACCTGCACAGTCAGTGCTTTAATGATTTTATTTTTTAATATTCTGTTTTCCTTTGAAGTGGGTGTCTAGTACAGGGTGTCTGATACTTCAGAAGTGTGAGAAATACGGTTAAGGGCAATTTGATATAAATACAAAGGGAACTTTGCTTGGTTTTTTTGAATGGGGAAGATCCTGAATGCTCATTGTCACTTGCAGTGTAGCTCATACTGTGGTAGTTTTTCTCCCCAAGAGCTTAGTCTGTTTTTTCTGCAGCATAGATGCTTCCAAGCAAGTAAAGTGATAATAGATAAGATAGAGTTAAGACATAATCCCCACACCACAAATGGCTTGCCATCGGGTCCGTCAGGTGGATGATTCCCTCCCTTTAGCAGAATTCTCCTCAGAAAGCACTTCAGGCTGGGGCAATTTTAAAGTGCAATAGCTGGAACAACCAGTTTTCCTGGCTCCCCAGGGAGAAGGCAGAGCAGGCCATCTGGAACCGGCTGCAGCACCTCAAGGCGCTGAAGGCCCGGCGGCAGCAGGCTCGTGCACCCCTGCGCATCGGGATCCTGGGTACCACCAGACTGCGTTCACTGTTCCCCTCTGGCAGCACCCGCCTTTTCTGTGGGGTGAAAGCAGCTGGGAAGGGCTGCGGGGCTGTAACAGGGGGTGGGCACTGCCTCACAAGGACCCTTCTCCTTTGGCTGCAGGATGCATGGCCGAGAGGCTTAAGGAGGAGATTCTGCACAGGGAGAAGCTGGTCGATATCGTGGCAGGCCCGGATGCCTATCGCGACCTGCCCCGGCTGCTGGCTGTGGCAGAGTCTGGCCAGCAAGCTGCCAATGTCCTGCTGTCCCTAGATGAGACTTATGCAGACATTCTGCCTGTCCAGACTAGTGCAGGTGGCACGACAGCGTTTGTGTAAGTACCTTCTCCCAGTGCTTGTTTCTGTGGCTCTGGTTTGGAAATCTGCTGTCAGAGCAGACGTGCCGGTGACAGCAGCTGCCCAGGAGATGCAGTGCCTGGTTGCACTTGCTCCCAGCAGCCCAGAGGCATGAATTTACCAGAATGTGTGTTTGCTGCTGCTTCACTGTGTGACTGAGTCCTGGAGAGCATGCCCCAAGCTCTGGCTGTCATGGACTTCTCTCCCCCACCTTTGGGAATGCTGACTGCCTCAGCCTGATGCTGCACTGAGTGATTTCTGTCCCACTGACGTCTGTGCCTCTCTCATCCCCTGCTTTCTGTGATGCCCTGCCCTAGGTTCTGTTATTTATTCTTCTAATCCCCCACACATTGTAACTTCTGTTGATTTTATTTCTGTTTGTTTAGTTTTGATAATAACACTCCCAAACATGAAACCTCACTCTGCTCTGTGTGGCCACAGCATATGGAAGGACAGTATTGCTCTCTGCAGGAGAGTGGGAAGGACCTTTGATCACTGCCAGGCTGCAGTGGAAGTCTGTGCCTTGTTCTTTCCAACTTTCTTGGGAATATGCATGAAAAATCAGGAGGTGTTAGCTCAGGGCAAGCCAAAGGCAGGGTGGGTGGAGGGGAGTGTGAGGTAAACTGCAGAGCTGTGCCTAGAGCTGGTCTGTGTGCAGAGCTGGCTGGAGGCAGCAGTGCTGGGCACAGAGCAGGGCAGGATGCAGCATGGATGGTTCTTGCAGAGCAGTCGTGGTGTGACCTGTGCTTTGTCTGGGCAGGTCCATCATGCGGGGCTGTGACAACATGTGCACCTATTGCATCGTGCCCTTCACCCGAGGCCGGGAAAGGAGCCGCCCCATCGCATCCATCCTGCAGGAAGTGAGGATGCTCTCGGATCAGGTGAGGCAGAGCCTCCTCCCAACTGTCCAAACCATGGGAGGAAAGGTGGTTCTTGGTAGCAGTGTTTTCAGTGATACATTTAACCATCTCTGCCTTTATCTGCGGAGATGAGGTTACTCTGGGGTTCCACCACTGGTTTCATATTTTTTTCCTCTCTTGTTTATTTTTTAGGGAGTGAAAGAAGTGACACTCTTGGGTCAGAATGTCAACAGCTATAGAGACCTGTCTGAGGTGCAGTTCCAGTCAGCAGCTGCCCCAGGCCTCAGCCGTGGCTTTAGCACAGTCTACAAAGCCAAACCAGGAGGTTTGCGCTTCGCACACCTGCTGGACCAGGTCTCTAGGATTGATCCAGAAATGAGGATCCGTTTCACCTCTCCACACCCCAAGGATTTTCCTGATGAGGCAAGTATAAAATAAACACCTGGACCTCTGCTTGCAGGCAGGGAGGCAGCTCTGAATTGTGAGATGTGGGCTGTACTGTCTTCCCAAAGGGAACATGGAATCCCAGACTGGGAACAGCAGCTCCTGGGACAGGGATGTTGGGGCTAAAGCTTGCAGGTTTGCAGCTTGCTGGCTTTTACCCAGGCACTTTTGGGACCCTGGTAGAGTTGAGCCGTATGGGACATCTCCTGGTCACTTATCACAGGTCCTGCAGCTCATCCAGGAGCGACACAACATCTGCAAACAGCTGCACCTCCCAGCCCAGAGTGGGAGCACACGAGTGCTGGAGGCCATGCAGCGAGGGTGGGTCACCCCGCGGGGAGCCTCTGCCCTGCCCTCTGATTTGGGGTGCTGGTTTCTCCTCTCTGATTCGTGGGTTTCCAGTGAGCAAATCCATGTGCTGTTCGTTGCAGATACACAAGAGAAGCGTATTTAGATCTTGTGCACCACGTGCGTGACTCCATCCCAGGTGGGCGTTCCCTTTGGCTTCGTCTGAGCTCAGCGCAGCTATATCTCACTGTCCTTTTCTGAGTGAAGCATTCCACTCTTCCATGAGGGAAGTGTACAGCCGTGTCTCTTACAGGAGTGAGCTTAAGCAGTGATTTCATCGCTGGGTTCTGTGGGGAGACAGAGGAAGATCACCAGCAGACCATGTCCTTGCTGAGGGAAGTCCGCTACAATGTTGGCTTCCTGTTTGCCTACAGCATGAGACAGGTGAGTGCAGGGCCTGGTGGAGAAGGCTGTTACCTTTGGACATCTCACCTGACTACTCAGTGCTATTTCTCACAATAACACAGTTTTTAAAAGCTATTGAAAATCATACCCAAAGACTTGGTATAGTGGTAGATTTTTTTTCTTGCAGGCAGGACTTGTAGGGTGTGTGGTTCTGCAAGGGCTGCTGTTGTGCCTGGAAGGCTTCCAGCTCCTCTGTGGAGTGTCAGGGTTGGTTACTGCTTGGTGACCTGGCTCTGCAGATGCTCCAGAGTGATTGCAGGGAAGCAACTCTGTCTGCAGAGACCCGGCTGCTGGTGCTTTATTTGCTCATGAGGACTGTGCTGATGGAGCTGGGCTGGAGCCCAGCTATAGGGACTGTCAGTTGAGTCAGAAGGTATTTCCATGAGAAGAGTGGATAGTTGATAAATCCCCATTAGAATGCTCTCCAGAGTATATGATGCTGACGGGGAAGAGGACAGGAGGTTGGGAAACATAAGGAAGCAAAGGAATATAGAGCACATTTCAGCACATGGGACTAGAACTAGAAGAATCCATTGCCTGTCCTTGTGGACAGACAGGCACAGGCACATTCCACACAGGAGCTGCAAAACTGTCTCACAGCCACTGATACTCAGTGCCCTACATCAAACCTTCTGCCTAAAAGGTGGAGGAGAAAGATGTGAGGAACTCAAGGACGCGGCTGGTGCTGAGCACCCGGAACAATTCCTTTGTGAACACAAACTTTAACACGTGGGAAGCCGTTGCTGGAAGAGGAGCAGAGCTGGCTGGGGTTGGACAAAGCTCTGAGCTCAGGATGGGTGTTGAGGGGCCGCACTGGCATTGTGTGTTTGCAGAAGACCCGGGCGTACCACCGGCTGCAGGACGATGTGCCCGCGGACGTGAAGAGGCGGCGGCTGGAGGAGCTCATCGCCGCCTTCCGAGAGGAGGCTGCCAGGGCCAACGCGGCGCTGGTGGGGCAGGACCAGCTGGTGCTGGTCGAAGGGGTGAGTGCCTGAAACCAAGTAGTCCTCTTCCCCTCTTGCTGGCCCTGTGCAGAGCAGTCACCACTTCTGCCCTCCCTTCTCACTTTCCCCACGTAATCCCAGGACTCCCAAGACTGTTTCTTCACCCTTAAGCAGACAGCTTGGTCTTTCCAGAGCATTGAGCTGAGCACAAAGGATGGGATCAGTTAGGGATGTGTCTCTGGCCAAGCACAGAATTAGTGCTTTTGGTGTGTGTGTCACCCAGGAGCTCTGGCCACAGGGCTCTGTTCCAGGGGTTGCTTAACGGCGTGGAATGTGGGTTTAACACCGTCAATAGCGCTCAATTAATTCCCGAGGCAATAAAGCCCAGCAGTGAATCAGAGCGATTGCCATGCAGGTAATGTTCCCTGTCCTCCTTGCAGCCCAGCAAGCGCTCTGCCTTGGAGCTGTGTGGGAGGAACGATGGCAACATCAAGGTGATCTTCCCTGATGCCGAGCTGGAGGATGCTGCGGACTGCGGGGCTCCGGGCAGAGCCCGGCCGGGGGACTACGTGGTGGTGAAGGTGACCTGCCTGCAGTGCTCCTTTCTTTGCACAGTGCTGTTCTCTAGAGCAGCTGCTGCCAGAAGAGCCTAAAATTAGAGTGGATCCTCCCCAGCCTTTCCATGCCTGAAGACCTGTGATGTTTCTTTCAGGTGACCTCTGCCAGCTCGCAGACCCTGAGGGGAGTTCCACTCTGCCGGACAACCCTATCCCGTGCTGCTGCCTGTCGCTGAGGGTCCCTGCTGCCCGTGGGTGGAGGCAGCACATTTTCTCCAGGAAGAAACAAGACGGTGTTGTCACTTGTAGAAAACAGGGAGATATATGTATATTAAAATTTATTTGTGAAATAATAAAATACATATATATTTCTGCTTTGGCTACAACGTACCCCTCGTAGATGTGTGCAAGTTCATAGACAAAAGGGGTGGAAGGTGTGTGTGAACTTGCCAAACACAGTTGCTGTGAGATTGTGTGTTTTGACTTGCTCTGAGGCTTGACCCACCCTGGCAGTGCTGCAGGTCCGTCCTCTGGCTTCGACCACATCTTCTAACAGCCCAGCCTGAGAGATGCATGTGCAGAGCAGGTCCTTCCTACAAGCTTGGCTGAATAGAGGAGCTGCAAAAGCTGGTAGTGCCTGAAAAATACAGCTCTAGTCACTTGCTGGAGAATGGTAGGGGTACTGTCAAAGGGGACAAAGAACTAAAGGAACGGGAGAACACTGGTGAATGTTTTCCAAATATTGGCAAAATGCTTGGAAAGTGGAGGCAAGAACCCGCACCGTGCTTTCGTGTTGGAATGTCACGCTGGACTGTGGAATGTAAAATGGTGTTTAGCGTGCACCAGTGAATCTGTTGTGTCTGAGGCTGAGGGAATGCAGCCTTGCCCTCCTACTGGGGAAGACTGGATCTCAGCTACAGAGGTTTTCCTTGTCTCCAGGCCTGGGGGATGCATGGTAAGATCTGGCTGCCAGCCAAGGGTCAGCTCTGGCCTCTTAAAACTTGGGGTGCAGCTCTGTAATCCAAACATCCCTTTGCTCACTAAAGAAGTGGTTGAACTGATTTAAATGGCCAGTAAGTTCTGTAAGTGCATCTGACAGTTCCTTGTTTTCATCAGCCTGCAGCTGACCCCAGCTGCACCGTGTCACATTCCAGCCTGCTCTGCAAAATTCAAACAAGGACCTGTGACCTGCATTTATGAGTAAACTGAGATGTGAGAAAGGATCACCCCTTTTCATACAGATAATCATGTCATTAGAAAAAAATCTTGTAAAAGGCTCTATCCAGTGACCAGTTTTGAAGGAACAGCTGGTAACAGAGCAGTCTTACATGACTTTGCAGAATTTTTAAATAAACATGAAAGGGTTTTGCTCGAAAGCCTTCTCTCCTGCTCAGCTCTTTCTGGGCTATAATTGTATCTCTTTGAAAACAGCATGGTTCACTGAATATTCATTAGACTTCAAGAAACAAATACATTTTGCTTATTATCTCAGTGCTGAATCCCTTCTCCTAGAAGTGAATCTGCACAGTCAGCACGGTCCCTGAGGGCTCTGAGGTGCTGACAGGCACATGGGAAGGTGTCTTCTGCCCAAGTTCACAAACCAGGGCCTGGTCCTCTGCTGCCCAGTGAGGGCGAACCTTTGGCATGGGAGGTTTTTCAGGAAGAGGCAGCAGTTTCGGTTGAAATCCCAAAGGCAGCAGCAGGATGTATAAGCATCACCCCTCAGAAGCGACCCATGCTGAGGCACGTTTGTGTGGCTAATTAACCCTCCCGGGTAGTGGCCCAGTTTAACTGCCCTGTGGCCGCTCTTCAGCTCATGTTTCCCGGGCATTTTGGGACCGTGGCCCAAGCCGGCACCCCTGGAAAGGGCTGACACTCACCTTTCCCTGCTCGTTTTGACCTTCTCCCCACGAGCACCTCTTTCAAGTGGGAAATGCAGACCACGGTGTGCCCTCCCCCCTCCATCCTGCTATGAGGCCATCTGCGGCCGTTTTACAATCATTATTTTAAGAGCGGGAGACTAATGAGGAGGAGAGCTGGGTTTTACATTTTGATGAGGAGGTGATAATGCTCAGTGCACGGCCTCCCCAGGGAGCCGTAGCACTCACCATTTGCTTTGCCTTTTTAGTTTTTATAGGCCTCGGGAATGAAGACTGAGGTTTTAAGGCAGCAAAGCATCCATTAGGAAGTGCTTACGGTGACCTTGGAGACTGAGTCAGTTCTTTGGCACTGCCTGAAAGCAGGAATGTGTTGTTTTTCTTGAAGGCTGAAGGTGGGATGCAGTTTCTGTGTCTCTTGTCAGATTTGCTCCCTGAATCTGGCTGTTGGGAAAGCTGAGCTCGCACCTCGTGCTGATTCTTGCACGTTTCTGTTCCCAAGGGACGAGAGCCCTGAACTCCCCCGGACCTCACATTTCCCACGCTGATGTTCATCTGTGCCTCCTGCAGGTGCAAGTGTTGCCTTCCCAGCCAGTGGTGCCCTGGTTACACCCATGGGCAAACACCTAAGGAGGCATTTGGTGGATCAGGTTTCCCAGCACAGACCTGAAGTGCTGGGATGACATTTACTTTCCAAGCAGACGTGCCCTGAGGCATCTCCTGACACCGGGATTTCGTAAGGCACAGCCTGTGCTTTCCTTTATGCTGGTGGGGTGTGTAGGCAAGGCTGGACATTCCCTCACACACAAATAGCTTCACCTGGCAGAAAGGTCGCTGTCAGGGAGAACAAGAGCCTGTTTGTTCCCTGGAGCCCCCTCACAGAACGAATCTCTTTGTGCTCGGGGAGCGGAGGCACAGACTGCAGCAGGCACTGGCAGTCTGTCTTCACTGCTCATCACTGGCATTTACTGGCCCAAGGACAGTCTCAAAACTGATGCCCATCATTGCCTACACATCCCTGCCCAACCTTGTTCCTTTCTCTAAGGCTCTCGAAGCAGCTTGGGCAGAGCACTGGGCTTTTCCCAGCGTCAGAGCTGGCCAGGGTGTGTCACGTCCTTCCCCAGAACCCCCGGAGCTCTGCAGTCTGTTTTCCCTCTGCATGTCATGGTGACGGTGGAGGGAAGGACGGGTGTTTTCCCTGATGGCAGCCTTGCAAGCACAGTTTGCTTTAGGTCGGCCAGAGCCTCGCTCTGCTGAGGCGGTGGCAGGTGACAAGGCATTGCCTCTGAGCGATGCCAGCAGCCTGCCAGGCTGTGCCGGAGGGAATGCTTTCCTCCCCTTCTCTCACGGGTTTTCACTTCAGCAGACAGGCTCCATGTGCCTGCCAGCCCATTCCCCCAGGCCTCCTCCTCCTCCTCCTTGCTGCACCGCGACTGCTTGTGGGCTGGGGATCCAGAGAGGTTTCCTTCAGTGGCTTTTCATCACCATTTCTGAAGCCAGCTCTTGGCACAGAGCTTAGGGATTTAATACAACATAAAGAGCTTTCAAAAATGTTTTCCAGTTCTAGAATCAGATCTATCTTTAGTTCACTCCATTCTGGAACCGGCAGCAGTTGGGTTCCAGCAGGACAGGTACAGCTGCTCCTACAGCTTCCTCTGCAGCCAACAGCAAACTCTGTGCTCTGCTGGAAATGCATCAGGCTCTCCATTGCCACTGCCTGGTGCACCCCTAGACCAGCCCCAGGCTTCCCTGCAGCCCCCCCAGGGTGGCATTGCCGTCTGTTCCCAGACTCCTTCCATGTCCCTGTGCCTTCCCGGAGCACTGCGGGGCTGTGACCTGCATGGCAATGACAGAGGCACCGGTGGTGAGTGGCTGCTCTGAGTCCTTGGGGTTTGTGAATTCAGAGGCTATCTCACAGTCTGTCACAGGCTCTGCCACTCTCTGGGGCCTGGGAGTCCTGTGGCTTTCCCTCCTCCCTTGTGAGCAATTTATTTCCTTTACTGACAGGCAACTATTGACTTCTCATTCTCCTGAAGATGAGATGTCTTGTCTCATCAGGTTTAAATTAGTTTTATCTTTAGCCTTTCCTATTAATAGGCTCTCATCGTGGTGTCATTACTTGATATCTATTTTCTGATGTTTTTCATTAATGGCTCTATATCTTCCAGATATTTTTTCAAGTATTTTTTCCCCTGCTGCTGAGTTATTTAACTGTCAGGCACAGATCAGAGATGTGAAGACGGTCTGATGCTGGTCAGAGACAGTGTGGAATGGCCCAGTGACTATTGGCTGTGTAGGGCAGGGCTCTTGGGCTGTGGTGGGGCTGCACTGGGGCTGTCAGGGACCACCACTCACTCCCTCTCTGTCTCTCTGCATCCCAGGCTGAGCTCTGAGCCTGGGGCTCTCAAGAGCACTAGTCAGCAGAGTGATTAAAATGCCTTCCATGAGGCAAAGGTGCTGCAAATCCTTTGGACAGCTGTATCTGTGAAAAACAGAGGACTGCTTTCCATGCTTTGTGTGCCTGGCAGGGGCTCTTCCCCATGAGGAGAACTTCCGCTAGGAAATGTAAAAGGGAATTAATTCACATTATTTCAAGGCGGCCCCTGACTGGGGTCCCTGTTCCTGCTGGGTCAGAGCCACCTTCCCGGGCAGCCGGACTGGGGAAGCTGCCACTGCCACCAGGAACATGGAGCAGGCAGTGCTGCCAGCACAGGCACAGCAGGGCTGCCAGCCTGGGCACAGGCAGGGTGGCCAGCATGGGGACAAGCAGGGTGGCCAGCCTGGGGACAGGCAGGGTGGCCAGCATGGGGACAAGCAGGGTGGCCAGCCTGGGGACAGGCAGGGTGGCCAGCCTGGGGACAGGCAGGGTGGCCAGCATGGGGACAGGCAGGGTGGCCAGCATGGGGACAAGCAGGGTGGCCAGCATGGGGACAAGCAGGGTGGCCAGCCCAGCCGAGCGCCTTTGTCTATGGGGGTTTTCTCATTGTGTCTTCAACAGCGTCAAGAGCAAAACCCAGATCTCCTCAGTCTCAGTAAGACTGGGGACATTGTTTCCTTGGGCTTCATTCCCAGGAGTTGCTTGCACAGGTGAGGAGGGATGCGGGGCCAGGTCGGCCGCGTGAGGAGAGGATTAATGCAGGAACCAACCTCGTTGCCCTACGTTTATTTTCTCACATTAACGAGGAGGAGAAAGGTGCCCAATTCCTTGAGAGCAAACCCAGGGATGACAACAGCCTGATGCACAGTGACATGTTCAATAGACCTGTCAGGGTGCTCAGGGATGCTGCTGGGGGGGTGTTTGCTACCTGCAGAGCCAGGTCACTGTGGGGATCCCACACGTCCCACGTGTGGGAATTACAGAGAGGCTGCAGGACCAGTGATTTGCAGCAGTGCCTCCAGCACAGGGCTGAGGGTGATTAATATTCAGTGCACTGCCATGAAAATGAACAGCCAGACAGGACTGTCCTCCTCCCCTTCCTGCATCCATGAGGACAGCAAGGGGAATGTCTAGAGCACGGGAACAGAGACAAGGTTTGCTTTTGGTCAGGCTGATGCAGGATTTTGAGACTAAACAAGATGCTTCATTCTCTTTTGCATTATTTAGTGTCTTTCAATCTGTTCCTTCTTTTTTTATGTCATTTTTCTGTTATTTAATTACAGGAACTTTAGAAAATAATAGTAGAAAGCCTTGGTTGAATCTACGAGAACCAAAGAGGAGGCATTTGCAAAAACAGTTTCTCTTTAAAAAGGGGAAATGTTCTGGTTTTCTTTTCATTAAAAAAATTCTCCCCATAATTTCTTATCAAAATTCTGGTGAAAAACCCTTTTACTGTTGGCAGGAAAGCTTTCCCCATCCCATGCTCAGCATGGCAGAAGCAGTGTCAACACTAACAGCACCCAGGATGCTCTGGACAGTGGACAGGTGCCCCAGGACTTGGGGGACAAAACTCCCACAGCTGGTGACATCCTCAGTGCTTGTCCTGCCCCACCACTGCTCCTTGCCTGGCATCTGCCCTGCCCAGGGATGACTCCTCCATCTCCCACCATCTTCCTGGGGCTCCTTTCTTCCCATGTTGGGTGGAGAAGTTTGGAATAACCTCAGACCAGCTGGTCCTGTGTCCTTCCAGCAGTGGGCTAAGCTGGGGCTGGGTGCTCTCGTCCACCAAAGCAGCTGACAACACAGAAAAGTGGAGCCACAGGCACAGCCGAGGCCACTGTTTACCTTCAGGGCTTTGGTTCTGCACTGACCTGGGCCAAGGCAAACCCTGGCTGGTGGCCCCAACCCTCAGGTTGTTGTTCTGTTGTGCAACCAGCAGCAGGGAGCTCGGGGTGGCTGCTGCAAAGTGATCCCTGCGGGCAAACACAGCTTGGGGTGCTCTGGGCAGGAGAGCTGGCACCACTCAGAGCTCTGCTTGCACGGGCACTACCAGCCCCGAGCCAGGCTCCAGCCACGGGGCTCTGCCACAGGTCCCTGCAACATCCCTTCCACCAGCCCTTCCACATATCCCAGCCACTGCAGGGGAACCTAGTGGGGTTCAAGGAACCTCCAGGTGCCCCCAGCCCCAGAAAAAAAACCATCTCTGCCCTTGCAACCAGGACTTGCAGAGATCTGGGGTGTTCCAGAGTCACCTGTCCTGGCACACTGGGGCCAGGTAGTGCCAGCAACAGGGACATCTCCTGTTGCAGGCACCATTTGTTATTAATGTTGGTGGGTCAGGCTGGTGTGGGTGCTGCCACTGGCTCTGCAGGTCTCACCATGGCTGTTGGCTGCTCACCCCTCGCTCTGCAGCAGCAGAGATGGGATCCAGCCCAATGGCACGGCGGCACCTGGAATGGTTTGGCATTTTGTCTCTAAGGTTACTGAGGGAACATTTACACCTCTCTTTGCAATCATTCACAGCCAGTGAGCCTGGGATGGGAGTTGGCACGTTCCTTCATCCTCCTCCTTCTGTTTCCTTAGGAACTGGAAACCAAAGGTGCCCAACGAGGCCTTACGGATTCAATAGCTTGGGCCAAGGCACTGCCACCCCTCCTGCCCTCCCCATCACAGACATCAAAGGGCACCCAGAATCTGCTCTTCATCTTTGTGCTCTGAGCACATGCAGCTCATTGGCATCAAGATCCATTTCCTGGAGTCCCCAGCGTGTTGTGTTGGTGTTACTGCAGCAAGAGTGAAAGGCAGGGGGGATGCAATAGGTGCAGCCCAGACATACCTAAGGACCACATCTCTTAATGACCACATCTCCTAATGACCACATCTCCTAATAACCACATCTCTTAATGACCATGTCTCCTAATGATTATATCTCAGTAGCGTTGCCGGCTCTGTGATTAACTGGGCAGAGGCAGAGAAGGGTGTTGGTGCTGCCCACCAGGGATGCCCAGAAGGGCCAGTGTGGGTGCTGGGAAGCGGGTGGTCACACATGGTGCTGTGCCAGCGGATCCGGAGGCTACAGGGCTCAGGAATCTGCCCCTGGCCCCACCAGCTCTCACCATGCAGCCATTCTGCTCTGGGGCTGTGGCACAGCCAGCCCCAGGATGAGGTTTGATGCAGCTGGGGGTGAGCTCCTGTGCCTGAGAGCTTGCAGGCTACTGCCACCTGCTCACCCCGGGGTCCTGGGGGTCCCAGCCCCAGCCCATCAGGGAGCTGCCTCGATGGGGCACCAGGGATGTGTTTGTTCATGTCAAACAGCTCCCAGCTCTCTGGTAACAGGTGGGAGCAGGAACAGGCACTGAAAGAACCAGCAGCTCAGGGACAGGGGCAGAATAAATCTGCATAAATACAAATGAGGGGAATATTTATTTCCCACACTGACCACATTTCTGTAGCTACTTTAAGCTGTGAGAGGGGGGCTTCAGCAGCCTGAGCAGGGCTTGGGCTCGACTCAGGCCTGGCTCTGGGGCTGGACCCGCATGTGATTCCCCACCTTCCCAGCAGACTCACCTATTCAATATTCCTCACATGCGAGTTACTCCTGTAGCTGATGGGAGAGATAAATAACAAAACCCTCACAAATGCAAAAATCCTTTGGCAGTTTGGAAAGGAACCCAGTCACGTGCTGAATGCAGATGAAGAAAAGTCCTTTTTATTGTAAGGAGTAACAGAAGGGTGTGAATCAGCCTCAAATCCACCTCATCCACAATGCAGCACATCCAAATCCACTCGGAGATTACAAGGCAGGATAGCACTTGCTCTGATCAGTTCAAAGCGTCGCTGTTTGGGAACAAATCGGCTGAGTGTGCGCCTGGATTAGACTGGGGGCCTTTTTGCCTCTTGAAATCACTGGAAACAGCAAAATTCCCTTTTGAAATGGTAAGCTAATCAAGAAGCAGAAGGAGAGCAAAGACAAAGCGTTTACAGCTTTTAGGTTCGGGTTCATCCCTTTTCAGCCTTCCCTTCTTGGGGGTTTGGTGCAGTTGGTGCAAACTCCTGAAATTCCTGAGGGGTGGCTGTGAGGGGACCAAACCCCTGCCTTCAGCCCAGCTGTCTGCATCCAGCACCTGGAATATCCCCTCTGTGCTGAGCCATTACCTGGCCCAAACCCCAGCCCCAGTGAAGGTGGGGTGGGCGTGAGGAAGAAACAAGGGGTGAAGGTGTTCCCTTCATCAGTGAGTGCCATAACAAGTGCCTTGTGGCCGTGAGAACGAGCAGAGCACAGAGGCAAGATCTGGGGCTCCTGCCTCTGTAGTCACCAGCATGGCTAACCACAGACACAGCTAACCACTGACATGGCTGATCATTGGCACAGATAACCCTGGGCTGTAAAAAGACACCAAAGTCTGAGAAGTCTGAAATGTAGAGCAGAGGAAAATGTGGGGTTTTGGTGGGTTTTCTCCATTTTCATGTCTATTCTCCACGTATCATCTTCCTCCTTTCCCTCCTCCTCCTCCTCAGGAATCGCCTGTGGAGGCACCTGAAGGGATGAGGTTTTTAGACAGCCCTGTGCTCTCCCCATCACCTCCTGCTGGCAGGCAGCAGGGTCAGGACTCATCCCACCCAGCCCAGGCACCGGCGCTGGCACAACTGGCAGCAGAACTCTGAGCCAGGTCCCCTGGCAGCAAATCCTCCTTACCCCACGTACTTCCAGCCTGAGGCTATGGATTGCTCCCGGGATTGACACCTGCGGCTGGGAGAGAGACACCCAGGTCAGAGCACTCCCTCCTCCAGGCCTCCCCAGCCCCATGGTCCCCTGGCAGCCCCCACTGCTGGGCTGGGCTTGGCGGTGTCCCATGTGCCAGTGGCCCGAGAGCCCCCGGCTTTATGGGCAGAGATGATTTAGTGCCCTGAGGAATATGGCTCTGGAGAAGCTGGGACGGCTTCCAACTCTTCTTTCCCTCCCCCGTATATTAACTTTCTATGCATATGAAGCTGAAAGCTCTTCCAATCACCTCTGCAAATATTAATTAATCCTCACAGCATCCTGAGGACCATTATTCACTCCTATTAAGCAAATATTATTAAATCCTTTTATAAGAGGTGAAGTGACTTTTCTAGGGCTGTGCAGGGCATAAGTAGGAGTGCACAGACTTTCTCTCTCTGTGTAGGAGCCACTGCTGCAGAATGGCAAAGCTGCTCACACCTGAGCTGGGGGATGTCTCTGAGGACCAGGCACTCCAACCACCTCCAGCACTGCTGTGCCATGCGGGGTACAAGCGCTCTGTGGGACTCTTCTGAGATGAGTCGGCAGCTCTGGCAGCTCTGGCTGCACCTCAGAACCATGAGGACCCCCTTCCCACTCTTGGCCACTACCCAGGATGGTTGTCCCCCTTTCAGCTGCCCTGTTCTGGCTCACAGACACCACTGGGGATCCCCATAGTGGCACTGGAGACAGACTCACTCTGGAGGAGCCAGTCGATGAAGGTGCTCGGGAATGGGGAATTCTGCAAAGAACAAGGAGGCGTTAGAATGTGTGAATGTGGAGGGAGGGCAGCAGTGCAGGGATATGGGATGGGACACGGGATGGGACACGGGATGGGACACAGAATGGGACACGGCTGTACCTGCAGATCCAGCTCCACAGAATGCTCGGACGTCACCGGCAGTTTGGAGAGGGCAGAGTAGATTTTCCCCAGAAGCCCGAAGGAGACGACGCCTGGGGACAGGGAGAGGCCATCAGGGCTGGGCAGAGCTGGCTGTGGGTCCCAGAGCCTGCCGGCGCCCTCTGCCCGCAGCGTCTGGCAGAGGCTGGGAGAATATCGTCCTGCCCATCACGGAGTAAAACCCCTCGTCCTTCCTGTGGATCTCAAACCTCCCGGGGTTCAAAGGTTCCCACGAAAGCTGCTGCCCAGGAACTTCCAGATGCGTGTCCCATCACGGGGGAAATGTTGTGGGTAAATGGGGACAGCTCTGCTTGCAGTGAAGCAGCAATCATGTCTGTGTGAGATTTGACATGAACAGATCTGGGGAGGGAAAACCCCACCAGTTCTATGGGGCAGCAGTGGAGGGTCCAGGCAGAGCCACCTCTTGGCAACAGCTTGAGTCTGTCCCCGGTGGGACAAACACCCATGAGAAGAGCAGGACTGTGGTGTCTGGCAGTGGCAGTGAGCAGGACTGTGCCACCCACAGTGGCTTTGCTGGCGGAGCAAAGCTGCTCCTGCTCCATGCAGAGAGACTCCTGCTCCCATGAATTCAGCTCTCCTCGGGACTCCTGCTGCCCGTGGAGGTGGCTGGACACACGAAACCCAAGTGTCACTCAATACAGAAAAGAAAACTTAACGACTTACGGTTGAGGAATTGTAGTTTCATGTTGATGATGCCGACCCAGATGTTCACTAACGGGCAGAGCTGCAATGGCAACAAGTGGCACAGCCTTGGTGAGAACACTGTGGGTGCAACAGCACGTTCCCCAGCATGGCTTGAGTTTCACAGACTTAAATCAGGATGGAACAACAGGCTCCTGGAGCACAGTTCCTCCATGGAAGAAGAGCCATATGACTTGTTCAGCCCTCTTCTTAAAACAGCACAGGTTCTACTGAACAGGACAAGAGATCCTCTAACAGGCCCCTTTGCTCTAAGTGGGGCTGTTGCTTCTGTTCATCCCCCCCAGGGAGCAGCTGAGTACAAATTATCCCATAACATTGCATGATGGAATTGAAATTACTCCTAACAAATAAATTCTGACTGTAAGGAAGATCAAGGAATTTTGTGGAATTCACTTATGGGTTGCAGGCATAAATATATATTGTATATATATTGTGTATATATATATCATCCCTGACCATGGGATGGGGGTTGAAATAACTGATCTTTAAGGTCCTTTCCAACCCAAGCTCTTCTGTGATCCTCTGTGTGTGTATGTGTGTGTGTGTGTAAATCTTCCAGAGAGTTCTGGCAGGAGCACTGATTGCAGCTGAAATGCATCTTCACAGCAAAGAACATTCAGACACTCACCAGCGCAGGGACAAGGGACTTGAGAGTAGAGTTCAGCAAGTTGCTCACCAGGTTGGTGAGGAGGCTGGGGAGGGAAAAGACACACAAAAATTACCAGGGAAGTTGTCAAAACCTAGGACTTGACATCAAGACAAAACAGCGGTTGTGGAGGAGCCCCTCTCATATTCTCTCCTCTTACATTAAAAGATGCCGCGAGCCCACAGCTCCCCCAGGCTTTAGCAGGAATTGCAGATGCTCAGGACTCGGTTATCTGAATCCCATAATCTGGTTGTGATGGTGTCAGTCCGTGACACCGAAGTTCTGCCCCACTGCAAACTTGCAGGGGCTCACCCACACACTCACCCCTTCTGCAGGTTGACGCTGAAGCCGCCGAGCATGTTGTTGCAATCCTTAATCACCAGCTTGAGGTCCCCGGGGCTGTCCTGGGTCACGGCGATGTGTGACGTGATGTTGGTTTCTACCGAGGATCCACTCAGGAACTTAAAAATCCTGGAAAAAAGGGAAGTAGCGTGGAGGGTTATGGGGGAAACAGAAGCAGCACAGGAGAGCAGTGCATATGCTGGAGCTGCAAGCACAGGCTCGGCTGGTACAGTGCTTTAGTCTTGGGACTTCTACCAGGCTCCTGGTCCTGTAGCAGATCACAGAATCATAGAATCATTAAGGTTGGAAAACACCTCTAGGTCACCAAGTCCAACCATCAACCCAGCACCACCACCATGTTCACCACTAAACATGTCCTCTGGTGCCATATCCACAGGTTTTTTGAACACTTCCAGGGATGGCAATAGCACCTTTGGAGTAAGGACAGGTGGAAATGGCTGCAGGGAGAGGCAGCAGTAAAGCCCAGAGCTTTCCTCACCAGCCCATTTGCTCAGCACTTGGGGATGTTTCTCCAGCAGCAGGGAGTGTCCCATCCTCCCCAGTGCCCTCAGGCCCCCCGTGGCCTCTCTCTCCAGCCCTGCTCACCCTGGAAAGCGGAGCACCAGCTTCGAGTACAGGTTCAGCACCAGCTCAGTCCCATGAAGGACCTTCCACGACACTCGGGCATTCTCGAGGTTCAGCACCTTCAACCTGGGGGTCAACACCGAATCAAACCCACCTTGAGATGTCAGGATCAGCAGGAGCAGACCCTACAGTCCCATCTCTTCCTGCTCATCATTTGACCTGTTACCCATTTGGATACTCCTAGGTAAAAGTGAAGGTGGGGAAGGACCAATCCCTGCTCCAAGAAAAGCCAATCTCAAAGCAGGGTCAGGTTTCTCAGGGCTGTGTCCTGCTTGCTCTCAACCACCTCCGAGGGTGGAGATTCCCCCACCTCCCAGACTGCCCATCGCAGTGTCACAGCACTCCCATGGGGAAGACTTTTCCCGTTTCCGGTTGGAATTTCCCCTGTCACAGATCCTCATGTGAGCCCAGGACTGGTGGTTTGTATGACAGGGAGGGTCTGATCCCCTGGACACTATTGGTCATGCTGCAGTGAGCCCCACCATGGGGCTTCTGACTCACCAGGCATAGAATGATATCTTCTCAGAGGTTCCACCACCCAGCAGGCCTCCTGCACCCAGAATTCCTCCTGCTTCACCCAGAAGACCATCAAGACCAAGTAGACTTCCATTGCCTAGGAGACCTCCTTTCCCAAGCAGCCCTGTGCCAAGCAGACCTTTATCTCCAAGAAGGCTGTTATTGCCGAGGAGGCCATTGCCGAGGAGGCCATTGCCAAGGCCTTCCCCACCAAGAATGCCTGTGCCAAGGCCTTCCCCACCAAGAATGCCTGTGCCAAGGCCTTCCCCACCAAGAATGCCTGTGCCAAGGCCTTCCCCACCAAGAATGCCTGTGCCAAGGCCTTCCCCACCAAGGATGCCTGTGCCAAGTCCTTCTCCACCAAGGATGCCTGTGCCAGGGCCTTTCCCACCGAGGATGCCTGTGCCAAGCAGACCGCTGCTGCCAGGTTGTCCTGCAACAGTCAGAACTCTGTTACTGTCCTGGCCATCACTGCCCAGAAACCTTCCTCTCCCAAGCACGCCCATGCCAAGGAGACCTTCCTCACCTAGGAGGCCTGTGCCAAGGACCCCAGATCTGCTGGGCTCATTTCCTGCTTCAAGGGGACCTCCGCTTTCTGCTCCACTTGGACTTCCCTTGGCCAGGAGGCCGGTGCCAAGCAGCCCACCTTCACCAAGAGCACCTGTGCCAAGCAATCCGCCTTTTCCACCAATGAGACCAAGCAGACCTGCACCAAGGGAGTCCCAGTTACTAATCAGACTTCCACCATTGGGAAGATTCCTTTGACAAGAAAGGTTGATTCGACCACGTTAGGTTGTTCTGCTGGTGAGATCTCATAGGGACCCCTGAACATCCTTGAGCAAAGTTGGGTTCCCCACAGAGATGATCCTGCCAGGAAGCATCTCCCTGATGATCAGAGGGACACACCATGAGCCTAAAATGGCACAGGACTGTGCCATGACCCTCCCCTGGAAACAGAGAAAATATCTGAACTCACCACCTGCGGCTTGCTTTGGGTTCAGCAGGTTGAGGAGGCCCTGGGAGGAGGGCAGGAGGCCCACAAAAAGGATAAGACACCAGAAGTGTGGCATCTCCTGACCCAGCATCTGTGGAAAGACCCACATCAGCCCATGCACCAGTTCCAGCACATGGGTATAGGCAGCCTGGGTACTGGTACAGCTCCCCATCCTTCACGTGCACTGCCCTGGGGTGATGGAGGAGGTTCCCCCTGGACATACAGCTTCCAGAAACCATCCCCCCAATCCCCAGGGGATCAGTCCAGGCCTGCAGCACCTTCTTCCCACCCAGAAAGGTTGAACTACTACTGGTTAGCAGAGAGTAGCTGGAGCCCGGTGCTGCACTGCTCCAGAGCCATCGATGTCTGGGCTCCCACACTGCAGAGTTGGGTGCCTGATACTGCAGGGAAGTGAAAATGCCATTTTAAGAGAGGAAGAGGGATGGAGATGAGGGAGGAGGACCTTGTACTGAGAGAGATAGATGGCTTCCCACTGCTCCGAAATGGCCCTGAAAGCGGAACTCTCAGAGGGGCACGGCCAGATAAAAAATGACGAGCATCTCAGTAGTGTCCTTCTGCCCACTGTGAAGAGCACCCTGAATTATTAAAGCCCAAAGCACAGCCAGAATCAGACTCACTTTCCTGTGGGCAGATTGTTTGTTTTTCTCACCTTGCTTCACTCAGGCAGTGAGAAGAGCCCGTTTTCCCCGTGTTTGATCTGCCCTGAGCCAAAAGAACACACCTTCAAGGACCTCCTGTTCCTGCCCAAACTCGGCTTCTCGGGGTGACAATGCAGGCTGGAAAGTGTTTGTTTATGCACGGAAAGGTGTTTGCAAAGAAAGGAGAAGAGGCTCCTGCTGCAGCACTGCCGTGGGTCCCAGCTCCAGGAGCACCTGCCTTCACAGCCTGTGTCCCAGATGGAAACCCCGTCTTGTCCCTCCTGAGGAATAAAAGGTATGAGATGCAGATTGCAGAGGTTCAGCATTGAGAAATAACATTATTTAGGTCAGACTGAACAACTTCTTTGTTTCTTCCAGATACTTTTAAAAAATCCCTCTATGACAGTTCTCGACACAATTAAATTAGACTTTAATTCACTCGACTGTCTTTTACGTTTTCCCTTTGATCAGCACGTAATGATGCACAGCTCCTGTAGCCACGATTATTGAACAGGAGAGAAGGAGAGAGGCTCGAGCAGCTTCTATTGAAAATCGTGTCAAATAAAATCAGTGGGATTTGTTGGAGGGGCTCGGCGAGACGTGCACAGCATTGCAAAAGGGTGCCAAAATGGATGTCAGGGCTCTTAGAAGAGCTCTTAGAGAGAATACGTGACCAAGCAGGCAGCTATCTCTGCAGTTATTAGCAATATCTATCGGGGTGCTGCTCCTCGGTCACACACATTTCAGCGAGCTGAGCATCTTGCACATGCAAAAGGCACGTCTGGCTTTGCAGATAAACACCTATTTTACACCAGCCGAGACGAGGTCTGGAAAGCTGAAAATTGTTCTGAATTCTGGTCACCAAGATCGTGAAAAAACTCCCAGTCCTTTTCTGCCAGCTTAGTCATTATCACAAACTTAACAACAACAGGAATAAACGCAGAGTTTAACAAGGAAGATCTCTGCTAGCTTTAAAAATTAATTTTCATAAATGATTAAATGCTGCTACAGAAATCAAAGGAAAACATCATTAAAATTCCTGCTTTTCAAGCCCAGTTACACTACACTGTGGGTTGCCTGATGGAGCCGGCACGGTGGCCATGGTCCTTCAGTGCCACTTACCTGGACCCTTTGATGTCACAGTGGAGCTGCCCACGGTCACAGCTGCTGGCAGTGGCTTTTATATACCCGACGTGAGGAATGAGGAAAGCCCAGAGAAGGATGGAGCGGGGACATTTCCTCTTTGCTGGCTGTGAAGTGTGACTCCTGCACCAGCCTGACCCCGAGTGCTGCATGTAGCAGTGCCAGGCTGTGGTCAGCAGCACCCAGCCAGCCCAGCAGCTCAACCCCTCACCTGGGGTTGGGTGCAGTGCCCACTGGCTCTCCAGGCTCGCTACCACCCTGCTCCAAGGGCTCCTCCTGTCCTGCACCCTGTGCATGCCTGGGCAGATGTGCCGGGACTGAGGGTGAAGCCAGGCAACCCCCACCACCCCTGAGTGCTGGGCAGGGGCTCATGTCCCTGGGCAGGGGATGCTCTGGGTCAGGCCCCATCCAGTCCAGTGCCATGTGGTTCCTCAACATGGCCATGGCTGTGGCCAGGGCATGGGCTGTGGCTCAAGAGTCTGTTGCTGCTCACAGATACACAGGTTCTCTCTCAATTTGCTCTCCCAACGTGACCCAGAGCAGAGCAGGAGTGTGCTGGCACATGATAACCCCCAACAATGAATCCTTCTGCACACCCAGCCCCACTGCAGTTCCCCCTGAGGGCAGTCACCAGGGCCAGGAGTGTCTCAGGTGCTGGTGTGGTCGTGGCCGTGGTGTGGATGGTGATGGGCTCTGCCAACAGCACCCGTGCCAGCCCAGGGCAGCCATGCAGAGGTAGAGATCCATGACTCCTCTTTCTCCCCCCTCTCCTCCCTGCAGACCCCAGAGCATCCCCTGAGCATCATGGTAACTGTGAGCCAGCCCCAGAGCAGCTGTCTGTACCTCAGCTGGCTGGGGTGAACTCAAGCAGGCTGTGAGCTCAGCCCCAGGGATGCTCTGAGCCCTGTGGAGAGCACCTTGTCCTGGCTGGGGGAGCACGAACAGCCAGCCCCACACCAAGGTGATGCTGCTTCTCTTACCAGGTTATTTGCAGGGCGAGGGGCACCCAGGACTCACCACAGGAACCAGAGCTCCAAGTGTCCACGTCGTCAGTGGTGGGAGCTCAGGAAACTGGGACAGAGAAGAGAGAGATTGGTGTGACTCAATGACCTTGGAGGTCTTTTCCAACCTTAATGATCCTGTGACCCTGTGAAACGCTGCACGTGTGTGTGGTGGGTTTCAGCAGCAGCTGTTTTTGCTAATGATGCTTTAACCACGTGGTCTCACTCACACATTTGCCCAAGGTAGCAGAGACCCTGACACATGGTACAGAGGTCCTACAGCATCACTCGGTGGGACAAGCCCTCACCCTGCCTGTCTGATAGCCCCATGTCCTTCCAGATCTGGGCAGCGCTCCCCTCTCACCATGCCAGTGAAGATGTCCAGGTCCAGGGCACCCTCCATCTGCAGGACAGCCAGTACTGAGCTGAGGAAGTTCACTGAGAGGCCCAGTTGGGAGGAGCTGGTGTCTGCCATGGGTGGCAAGGGTGGCATAGGGACCCATGGGGGTTTGGAGACAGTCTCTGGCTTTCCACCAGGCCTCCAGTTGCTCGCCCAACAACAGTCTGGAATCACAGGGAAAGGAAACGCAGGTCAAAACGTTTGCAATATTTGCTGTTACGGTTAACTTCATATTCCCTCGGTGTGAAATGGCTGCGTGCATGGCCTCGCCAAGTCAGGCCCGTGACACTTCCTTCTCCAGAACTCATGAAACCCAAACCCTGCTGCGTTCTCCCATGACAGTGGTGAGAGCAGGGCACAGAGCCAGGACCTCTGCCAACTTCCACAGCTCACCTTGGAGCCCCCTGTTCAGGGGTACACAGCCCAAGGAGTACCTCCTGAACCAAAGGGAAATGTCCCAACCCCTGTGCATAGATGGAAGGAGAAGATACAGGACTCACGTTCAAGTCCACCTCAAGGAACTGGCCTGTTGCCAGGAGAAGGCTGAACACAGTGTGCTGGATGCCGCCCAGCAAACCCAGGGGCACCAGTGCTGGGGACAGAGGAAGGGAGTGTCCGTGTTTCCCAGTTGGACTCAGCTGCAAATCCTCCCTTCATTGCCCTGCAGCTCCTTTTCTTCCAGAAGAGCCCTGGTTTTCAGGTTGTGCTCTGGGCAGGAAGCTGCTGGGAGTCCCTGCTCCTGGCAAGGGGCAGATCTGGGGTCAGGACGAAGCGAGGGGTTTGCTCTTTCCCCCCAAGGTGCAGCAGCAGAGCAAAGGGTGTCCCAGTCCTCCCGCAGCTGGAGTGGAGGTGACACGCGGTGCAGGGCAGTGACAAGACGTGGGACCCATAGTGTCCTTACAGTTCACAAGTCCCAGCTGGTCATTGACAAGTCCCAGGGCGATGTCCACCACCAGGCAGAGCTGCAGGAGTCAGGGTGGGCTGGTGAGAACCCGTGTTCAGAGCCAGACAAGGACACGCAGCCCCGCCTGGCTGTGCAGGGCTTTCCCTGGGCACAGGAGGAGCAGGCACATGGGATGGCAGCCTCAACGGGGACTCCACCAGCTCTGGGTGTGTCCCTGGGCACCTTGCCCTCCCTCAGAGAAGTGGGGTTGGGATTGGGGCCCAGGAGCCCATGGGGGATGGCTAGAAAGACCCTGTGGCTTTCAGATGGGAGAAGAGACTCCATTAGTCTGTAACATGGTCCAGAGGACTGTTAGGAACTCCCAGCACTTGGGCAGACCTCACGTTGAGAAGGAGGGAAAAGCTTCTCCCAACCTGCTGGAGACATGGTATGTGTCCCCCACTAATCCCAAGCCACTGGGTGGGTGGATGCAGCAGCCCTGGGACACTGACTGTGCTCCTGCTCTGAGCACCAGCGATGCCATGGGGAGCTGCACTGCAGCTTTTCAGATTCATCACTCTTTCCCAGAATAGGGTTTTTTTCTGATTTACCAGATTAGGAAGAAGTCTGTTCAGGACACTTGCCAATAAATTATCCACAATTGGGAGCAGGCTGTGGAAAAATAAAGGAGCACCATGAAAACAACCTGCTGCAAAGTAAATGGGTCTTGTTAAACAATTCCCTATGAATAGCGCTGAGCACAGACCTCCCGGAGCAAGGCAATTGCAGCAGCAAAGTGAATCGTTTCTGCTTGGATTTTGCATGAGATAACTGTAATTTGCATCCCAAAATAGCCAGTGGGAAATTTATTGCTGCCTTTTATCTACTAGTGCATAGTCTCCTTAAATGAGCAGAAACAACCTCAGCCCGAGTGGCTCCTACAATGTACACACCACGTGCTCACGTCTCAGGAGACCCCACACCATGTCAGTTAAAATGACCTGTGTACGTGGCACATGGGACAGAACTGTCCCACGGGACTTCTGGGAGAGCACATCCCTTCTCTGTGGTTGTGTGAGGGGCACACAGAGACCATCACCACCAGCCCGTTGTTCAGCCCTGTGACATGGCCAGTGAGTGGCCGTCACCTGCAGGGATGGTGGGATGGAGATGTGTAACAGGGAAATGCCTTCATGTGTTTGCCATTCGCAGGGTGGGGTTGGCAGAGCTCGTGGCTGCAGAGGAGGACACCACCGTCACTCACCCGCTCAGGAGTCTGATTTTAATGCCACCCAGGAGTGTGTTGCATCTCTCTGTCACCAGTTCAGGGTAGCCCATGCCATCCATGGTCAGCCTGACCCTTGTTTGTGATGTTCACCTCCACGGTGATGTCGAGCAAACCCAAGAGGCTACACAGGGAGAAGGGAGTGACCTTCAGAGCAACAGACTCTTCCCAAGGGACAGGAACAGTGTTCCCCCCCGAGACACCCTCCAGGAAGGTTCTTCCCCTGGTCCCAGCACGTGGCTGGCACTGCCACCAGCAGCTCCACCCCCAGGCTGACCCACCTCTTGCCCTTGAGGGCCACCAGGGTGTAGAGGTTTAGGTGGGCACCAATGGTAGGCAGGAGCCTCAGGGACACCCTGGGCAGCGTCACCTCCACGATCCTCAGCCTGCAGGGACAGCGAGGGGGACACTGCGAGTGACAGTCCTGAGCCTGGCACAAACCATCCCGGCTCCACTGCTCACACACAGCCACGCTGAGGAGGTGGGCGAGTCAGAGACCAGTTAGACCAGAAATGGCAAAAGATACCAAGTTTTCTCAGTTATTTCCCTGGTTTAGTTATTTTCCAGTTTTATCAGAAGCTCGGTTCTTTTGCTTTCTCATTTTTTTCTGCTTCTGCTGGGCTTCAAAGCAGAGTTAATCATGTGGGCTGCAGACGGGAGTGTTGGCTCGGCAGCAGCCACCAGCGCGCAGCTCTTGCACCCTCTATGGGCAAACACCTCCGTGCTGCCGCCTCCTCTGCCCTTCCTTGGGCAGCTCAGGAGGCTCCTTTGCGATGCAAACCTGCAGGATTCCCAGGCAGCTTTTATCTCGTTTTTCTCAAAGCATCAGCTCCAAAACAGACCTGAGCATCTACCAAAGCACCACCGTTGCTCCCCCAAAACAGCACTGAGATTGTCCCCCTGCAAGGCACCCAGACGATGCTGTCCTTACCCGGTGAGCCCCTGGATGGTGCTGAGCAAGCCACCTTCCCTGAGGATGCCAAGCAGGCCGCTGCCTCCCAGCAGCCCTTCATTTCCCAGGAGCCCTGCTCTGCCAAGAAGGCCACCAAAGCCTCTGAGTATCCCTGGTCTGCCTAGGAGACCTCCGTTGCCAAGCAGACCTCCTTGTCCCCGTGCTCTTCCAGCAACCCCCACAGGGATGCATCCCTGGGGACATCGCCACCAGCTGCTGGCCAGCCTCTGGGAGGGTTTCTCGGACCTCCACCATAAGCACCTCCACCACCCCCTGCACCCAGCAAGCCACCACCAGCATCGCCCCCTCCACCGATCAGACCACCAGCCAGCCTTCCCAGCAGCCCTTCACCACCACCACCCAGCAGACCACCAGTAATACCACCAAGCAGACCACCACCACCACCACTGCCACCAGGGACACCTCCTATGAGACCCCTCAGCAGGTCCCCACTTCCATCAGTGCTGGGACATCCATTTTGGAGTGGCACCTCTCCCAGGGCACCTTGGAGGACTTGTTCTTGACCGAGGGAGCCTGTAAGAGCTGGGCACATCACTTGCCATCAGACCCTGCACAGAGCTTTCTCCCGGCCAGTTGAAATTTTAATTATGTGATTTTCCTATATTACATACGTTTATATTCCAATATGAGTGAAGATTTTTAAGCCAGGGAAAAGCATTGAGCAACAGGTTATTGGACACCCAGTATCAGGCAGCACTGCTACCCCAGAGCCCAGGGATAAAGAGAAGGAAAAGGAGCCCAAGATTCTGTGGCTGTAACAGGGAGGTTGTGCTGATCTGAAAGAGCCATGCTGGGAAATCAGCTTATTCCAGAGAAACCCCTGCTGGCACTTGCACACCAGCTGGCACACACAACTTACCATATCAGGGGGAATTTTTTACGTTTCCAGCAAGTGCATGGGGAGGCTTCAGAAAAGCGCCAGGAGATTTTTCTCTCCTTTAGTGCTTGAAGAACCTCAAGGAGTGGTTCCTGAGGATTGCCCCACCCACCCTGCAGCTGCCAGCTCCTTCCCAGCAGACAGTACTTCCACAGCCTCCAAAAAGTCCCTGTGCTGTGACACCTCCCCAGCCACTCCAGGCTATAAGGGCCCTTTTGTCCATGTGCCCACAACACTTAATACCTTTGTGAGATCAAATGTGCTTTTTTGGGCAACTTAGTTCATCTTACACAACCAGGGTATAGCATACCTCTAAACAAAGGAGGTGTGAGCTCAGGTTATCCGTGCCTGGTTCCGGACAGAGCCTTGCACAACAAGCACCATCCCACCATGTGGGATCTGCTGCCAGCAAGCCACTGGCCAGGAACTGCTCCCTGCAGTGGCTGGAACAAGGGCTCCAAGGGAGTGGGAGATGTCAGCAGGAGCTTTGCTGTATCTGTGCCAGTGCTGCATGGCAAGCCCCTCTCTGCCCTCCATCAGTCGGGCACAAGATGGGCTGCAGCAGAGCACCAACCACCACCAAACCCAGCCCCCCTGTGAGTGGCTGTTTCACACCTGGTGTCACAGGCTGAGCTTCAGAAACGCTCTCTGAAGGTACCAGTTTCTTGGCTGTAGGTGCAGCCTCCTCACCCTGCTGTGCTACCCCTCTGTGGGCCATGTGGCAGAGGGATACAGTGCAAACGGGTGCTGGTAGCCAGAACTCGTATAAATAAATATCCAGAAAGGGAAATACTGAGGCAATGAGAGATTTTTATTGAAAGAGCAATACAAGAGTAATCTTTCTGCCTAAGGAATAGCTGTGGATGTTAAAAGGGGCCCCAGAAACACCCTGACATCCACCAGCAGAGCAGCTTTCCCACCCTGATGCCAGCCAGAGGCAATCACTGGCCTTGCTCAGGCCACAGCCACAGCACAGGGCAGTGCTTGAGGGAAAGGAAGAGAGGGAGAAAGTGGAGCAAGGCTTGGGGTGCACATTGTGCTGCCTCAGAAAGGGAGCAGCATCGAGGCTCCTCCCGAGCAGTATCTTTCCAGAGTGGTCTGGCCGGGAAGCTCGCCCACCTGGAAGACGCAGCACAAGAACTACTCAGTTTTCTCATTCAAACTCTCACCTATGTTTTCCTATATCCCCAGGTGGATACAGGAAAAACCTCACCCCAGGTGAGGTTTTCCTGTGGGTCCACACCAGCAGAGGGACCTCCTGGACACTGGGAGCAGCCCATGGGAAATGGGGTTGGCCGGGGTAGTGTGGGGCTGTGAGATCTGCAGGTCCCAACCCCGGGTGGGCTCATCCCACTCCCTGGGACACGGCATGGTGGGAAAGGCAATCCTTACGTCAGTGATGGTGACTTCAGCGCTCCTGAGGTTGCTGTTGAGGACGTTGGGCAGAGGGAGCGACACATGGATGATGTCTGCAAAAATAGGTGAAAGCATCTTGTCACAGGGAGGAAACCCTAAACACAGGCAGCAAGGGGACGGGCAGAGCCCCAAATCTGTCTGAGATAAGAGGGGACCCCACCCTGCCATACCATCAATATCAGATACATATGAAGCCGTGAGGATCTGCTTGAGCCATTCTGTGAGCGAGGGGACCTGCAGGGAAGAGGATGTGTCAGTAGCAGGAGAGAGCAATGGTTGTTGAGCTGAAATCAGCCATGTCAGGGTTGTCAACTGAGTTCTACTCAGTTTGCTATGGAACACAAATGCTGGGAAGCTTCCTACAGTGAAAGCCTTCCAGGACTGAGGTGGGATCTGCAGGGACATGCTTTTGGGGTAATTTCTTCTTGGTTATTCCTCTCCCCTTCCCAGCACCCCCATTGTGCTGCCACAAAGTGAAGAGAGACACGCAAGTGTCATCACTGTAGGGCACAGGGGATTGGCAGGGCAGAGAGTAATTGGCCTCTACCAGGGGAAGAAGAAAGGTGAAGACTGAAGAAGAACTGGCTTTTGGGTTTTCCCCCCCTACACAGACCCTCTGACCATTGCATCAATCCCTGCAGCACCTCAATCCAGTGCAAGCACTTACGGTGGAAGGGTTGAGTGACGGGGGGAACCGTGTCACCTTGATGCTACAAAAGATAAAAACAAGGCAGAGTTGGGGTGCATCAGGTGCAGCCTCCTCCTCCAGACCCTTTCTTGGTCTGGAATTTGTCTCACCCTCATAAAGATACAGGATTTTGAAAATAGGGCAACTTTTTTACAACTGTCTCATGACTTCAGCCATGCACTTGGTCTGAGTTCGGGGCTGGGAGGTGGCAGGAAGGCTCTGGCAGCCTAACATGGCATCTCTACTGGCATGTCTACATCACAGTCCCCCATCACTGCCACCAGCCCCATTTGTTGGTCCCCAGGCAGAGCCCTGCCACCTGCAGAGCTTGTCTCTACCTGTCAAGAGCCAGGGAGGTTTGCAGTTTGCCATCAGAGACCGATGGGGTGATGTTCAGAACAATGTCCTGAAAATGGAACAATGAAAGAAATGAGGTTATTCCCCTGCACAGCTCCCAAGACTGAAAAGTGTATTTGTAAATTACTCATTCTAAGAAAAAACACTTGTCTGTGCCCAGAAGCCACATTTTTGTGATGGATGGCATCATGTATCTCTCTCCCCAGGGTTCACCTTCCTGTCTTTATATTGAGCTGTTCCTGAAACATTTTACTTACACTTTGTGCTTGGTTACGAGTGTGTTTAAAGGACTGAGCAGCACCGTTTTGATGATGCAGTAAATTCAAAAGTACAAATACTGCAGAGCTGAGAGCAGGACAAGTCAAGGGGATGTCAGCGGGCAGCCAGCCTCAGCCACTGCCCTGTTCTGGGGATCTCATCCCCCCAGAGCTCACTCACTGTGTCAACGGAGAAGAGGAGCCCCTGGGAGGTCTGCAGGGCAGGAACATGGACGTCAATGGAGGCTTTGAGGGTGACGGTGGCTTTTCCATTCCTCACGGCCACCACTGGCTCATCTCTCATCCGGACACGCAGCTCCAGTGGCAGAGAGCTAGGGAGGGCTCGGGCAAGCTGCAGGGGCAGAGAAGGTCAGGGCAAGGGGGTATTTGCATGGTTGAGGTGGGTGGAGGGTTTGGAATCGATGCACACGGAGGAGGTGACTGACCTGGGGGATGAACGGGAAAAGGGCAGACACGGACAGCGAGGTGCTCTCGGGAACCTGTGGGAACAGCACCAGTGACATCGTTGGCCAGGAGGGTTTGTGCCAAGCCCACGCTGGGCACAGCTGGACCCCACAAACACAAGCAGGCAGCAGTGAGCACGTTTGGGTCACCCAAGAGCAACCAGGACACTGACCTGGCCTTGGAGAGGGGATTGGCTGCTCATCAGCGAGTTGGTGATGTTGAGGTTGAGGGCTCCCTGCCCCTGGACCTGCTCCAGCAGGGCCCTGAGGGTGTCCTGGGAGAGGCTGAGCTGTGGTGGGCGGCCAGTGGTCAGCAGCAGGGTGGCAGCGAGAGGCAGTTGCTGAGTGGGGGCCACAGTGCCACCCTTGGCATTCCCGGAGAGGAGCTATACAGGACAGAGTGGGGAGGGATGTTGGTGGTGCTCAGAGGGTTGCACAGGGCACCCTGCCCACCCGTGGACCTTGTGGAGAGGCTCACACAGGGTTTGTTGGCACTTTAATGAACACAGGGCTGCTCCAGGCTGCTCTGGCACAGACAAGGCTGCATCTGTTACCCCTTCCCCATTAAAATGCTGCCATATCTCCCAACTGGAAAAACACACTGCTGATATTTTGGGCCTGATTACGGTCCCTATCAATTTCCAGACTTTGACAAACCACTTATAAATAGAACAGGCCTGTGAGCAGTGACTGCTTCTCCTGCATGAAATTAAACTTTTCTAATTAACAACTATGAGAGTGCTACAATTATGCTTAACTAATAGCTAAGTAGCATGGTGGCTCATGCCACCATCAAGGATTAACAGGTAAAAAAAATCAGGTAGAGACACAGCAGTGGCATTAGCAGGGATGTGGCTGGGGCAGACTCATCAGACCCTTCTGAAAAACGTGTGCCTGAAGGCAGCTGGAATGAAAGAAGCCTTTGACAAACAGCCAGTGACAAACGTTCCAGTGAACCACCCAAACTCACCACATTAGAGATTTTGGGACCAGGGAACACGGTGGCACTTACGTTCAGATCCAGCTGGATGGAGTCACTGCTGAGGATGGAGAAGGGGGGCAGGTCCCCCAGAGCCCCAAGTGGGAGCAACTCTGTGGACACAGGGAAGAAAACTCTTCTGCTGCAATGGCAAGGGATGCTCCCAAATCCCACGGTCCCAAGAATTACTGAAACCAATGGCAGTTCCTGCTCACTGAGTTCCCAGCTGCCAGAAAACTCTATTTCGTAGCAAAAAAATGTTGTTTCTTAAAGCAACAGTTCCTGCAGTGGGTTGCTGCAGGAAGAGTTGGCTGCTGCTGCAGGGGCAGGGAATCTTAATGCTGGGCTTGAGCTGGGAGTTGTGTTTTTAGAAAATTGCTAAAATATGTGTATTTACCCAGTGCAAAAAAACAAGCCATGCTAAGTGCAGGGATCCCTGGGAGCAGAGGGAAAGGAGGTGCAGGCACTTACGGTTCCTGGAGCCAAGCAGAGAGTTCACCACGTTGAGCTTGGCATTGATGATGTTGCAGCCCTGGGGAGGAAGAGGGAAGTGAGAGGGTCCTGGGACCTGCTGCAGCAGTGGGTGACATGGCACCAACAGCGACAGCGGGCTCTGCTGGGCTGCACACGTGGGCAGAGCCACTGTGGGCAGTGCTGGGTGGGACATCCCATCACGCAGAGCTCAGCATCGGGTGGGTGAGTGGCCCCTCTGGCCCAGCGTAGGTCTCACCTGGGTTAGTGGCTGCTAAACCAGCACCTGCCTCAGAAATCTGTTTGCCAGCAGAGCCTGGCACGGGTGATGGTGCTGGTGTCTTTCAGCAGGGAGGACAGGCTGACCGCCCCAGCTGAGCCCACAGCTGTGCAAACAGCCACATCCATGGGGCAGCCTGGTCCACTGCCTGCCCTGCCTGCACTGCCCCCACTGCCGGTGCTGCCTGTTCTGCCTGCCCACCCAGCACTGTGCTGGTGGCTGGTGTGAAGATGGCTGTGCAGACTCACCAGATCACTCAGGACATCACTAAGGAGGCGTTTCAAAGGCTCATCCAGAATTGGCACTCTGGGACTGGTAGCAGAAAAATAGGAAATAACAAGTGACTTAGGTTAGTACTGGAAAGTAGAAGTGTTTCACACAAGAGAAACATGAGGCCTCACTTGAATTGTCTGTATTCAGAGCCAAAACATTACCAAACCCAAGCCCTCTGAATCCCACCCGGGGCTAGGTTCCCAGCACTCTGAAATGTTCTTTTCTTAGCCCAAATTTTAAAAAAAGGATGGCAGTTTCCCTCCAAGCCTGACAGCCGGGTAGTTCACCCTCCAAGGTGTCAGACAGCAAAGCGCTGCCATCGATGGCCAACAGCACCAAGGTGTCCCACTGCCACAGGAGCCACGGGCACCCCACTCACAGAGGTGTTACCTCACACTGGATTCCTACCTCACACGGGTGTTCATGTCAACAGTCTTGCAGTTCATGTTGCTCTGGTGAGCCGTCCACGTGTCCTGGACCAGCATGGTCACATCCACCTCCACCTGCTCGCAGAGCGGCTGGTCCGGCACACTGCCCGGGGGGAGCACAGCATGCAGGTCAGGGAATTTGCTGACCATCTTTCCAAACAAATGAGCCATGCCCCAGATGGACATGCCATACCTGCTCTCTACCAGCAGCTGGGTGTTGAAGTCCACCTGGTGCCCAAAGCCTGGCAGGGAGCGCAGACTTATTTTGGGGAGGGTGTTGTTCACAATTCTCAGCCTGGATGGTTGAAACAAGGAAAAGGCAGTGAAGAGCATATTTGTACATTGGGTGCCCCGTCCCCTCAGCCCCCCCCAGCACTGTGGCTGATTTTAGAGCTGTGCTCTTGGGGTCCACCCTGGGCCATCAGGGATCCCCAGCAGCCAGGAGCAGCTTGTGGCCCGTACAAGGCACCCTGGCATGGCAGGCACAGGCAGAAACTCCCAACAGATGAACTGCCACTTATAAACCTGCCCTATGAGGGGAAAGAGGAGGCCCCGTGTGTGCAGACAGCAGGCTCCAGACTAGGCTCCTTTCCTTAGGATGGCCCAGACACACTGGGCTGCTCAGGGCCACCCATCTCCCACTCTCACTCACCCCAGGAGTTCTTCACCATTTCTCCCAAGGAGGCTGCCAACAAGACCATTTTTGCTGAGGAGACCATTTTTGCCAATGAGAAGTTCGAGGACAGTATCAAGGAGAGTATCAACAAGACCATCTTTGCCAAGGAGACCATCAACGACACCACCTTCGCCAAGAAGACCACCAAGGACACCATCCCTGTCAAGGAGACCACCAAGCAGACCATCTCCACCAAGGAGACCACCTAGGAGACCATCTTCACCAAGGAGACCACCTCCACCAAGGAGACCACCAAGGAGACCATCTCCACCAAGGAGACCACCAAGAGCACCATCTCCACCAAGCAGACCACCAAGGAGGCCCCCAACAGCTCCATCATTGCCAAGGAGACCTCCAACAACTCCGTCTTCGCCAAGGAGACTGCCTACGGCACCCTTTTTGCCAAGGAGACTGCCTACGGCACCATCTTGTCCAAGGAGACTGCCTACGGCACCCTTTTTGCCAAGGAGACCACCGAGCAGATTGCCACCAAGGAGACCACCTTGAGGCTTCTGGGGAACACCTCTGGCTGGTGAACCTTTAAAACATGAAAAATAGGATGGGAGGTCACTGTGAGCTACGTGGACTCAGCACACAAGTTGTGCCACCCTGGCTGTTCCTTCCCCTCCACTGTCCCTCTTCATATAAATGACGTGGTGGCAGCAGCCACTGTAAAGTATCTGAAGAAACATCTGCAAAGTGCTGTATAAATGCAAATTACCAGCACTGGCACTACTGCTGAGTGGATCTGGACCAGCCTCTGATTTTCTGAGCATGATCAAGAGACAAAAAGAGCCAAAGAAAGGATAAATCCCATCTCTTACATACACTTACCATCTGTATCTCCTCTGGCAACCAAGGGTATGAGTCCAAATCCTTGTGAGGGGGCCAGCAGACTGCTGAGGAGGACAACAGTCCAGAACGCCGACATCTTCGGTCCTGATAACTGTGGGAAGTGGTTGCTGTCAGTGCAGTGCTGGGAGAGTGAGCACCAGCCCATGGCGGGAGGAAAGAGGAGGAGGAGGAAAGATTGTCAGAAGCAGAAAATATTTTTTAAAGTTTCAGTGTCATTGAAATATTTCTGTGTGACCTAAAACTTGAAGTAGCTTTTTCTTCTTTTTTTTTTAAAGAACCAAAACAAACTTCATTGCCCGAAATCTATTTAAATGTAAATAGCTCATCAAAAAGGGATCAAAACAAGTGTGAGAGGTCTAATTCCCCTTAGCTAGAAATCTATCTCAGATAATAGAGTTATACCAAAGATAATTTAAGTGATAATTGTTTATGAAAACCCTGAAATACCCTTTCTTCTGCAAGGACTGCAAATCCAGTGAACACTTACATCTGTTCTTGAGAAACTCGCAGTGAAAGGCGCTGCACATTTTACTTGCTGGAGCATAATTCAAGCAGGTAGCAGGCAAGAATAACAATTTTTGCTAAAAAGCCAACACTCTCAAAGGAACATTGAGGGTTTGCCGGAGCAAGGAGCACACTTTTTGAGGAGTAAGTTTGCTCTTACCTGACAGAGCTCTGGAGGACGAGGCTCTCTCCAGCCAATGTCCCTGTCTTCTGAGGATGACCTGCATCAAGGATCTTCTTATACAGAGCTTCACGACAGGAAAAAGGCAAGTGATATCATTTAGGACATACAGAATAATTGGTGGGGAGCAAAACAAACAATATTTGGTTTCTGGTGACTTCCACTGCAAATATTTCCGTGGAGATATTAGGAGTTAGGTAAATCATTGAGCAACGACCTGTAGGCACAGACTCAGCCAGCTCTGGGTGCCTGGTTTGGTACATCATCCTTTCAGCCTGTCAAGGTGTGGACGTGGATGAGATGTCATGCCCTGATAAAATACGTTTGTTTTTTTTTTTCCCAAAATAAAATCGAGGTTTTGACTAAAAAATGTGTCAAAACACTGGCCACTTCTTCCTGTTAAGTACTTCTGCAGTTTTTGAGGCTGCAGTACTGAGCATTAAGCCCATGAGTGGGGATGTGCCACATATTATGTGACAAATATTATGTGATAAATGAAGGACCAGGGAGCACCTTTCTCAATGTAAAGACAGGTAGAGATAGTAACACAGACAGGTATTTGCTGTCCAGGCCAGCAGGACATGCCCAGCACTCCCATTAAACTTGCCTCCAGCCTGTGACTGAACCCAACATTTATTAAAGCCAACAGCCCCTGTCCAGGGACTGGAATAGCTCATGATCCCTTTGATAACTGAGGAAAAGGGGTTATTGAATTGGGAAGGAATAGTGACACCATGACAAGGTGCATTGATCAAGTGTCATGGCCTAGCAGATACCCTGAGCTGACAAGACTCTTCAGAGACTGGAAAATGCTGCCCTGTTCTAACTGGCATGGCATTGCTTCCAGGTGCATCACCTCTGCTCGGAGCACTCCAGAGGACTGGAGCTGGGAGGCTTGAGAGGCTGATGATGTTGCCCACAAAGCCAAGGAACTCCCAGGCCAGAGCTGGCTGATTTGGGGTCTTTTTGAAGTCCTGGAAGGATTGTTGATCCCTTGGGCACACCAAGAGAGGCACTTCCCTGCCACATCATCCCTTACAACAGATGTCCTGCAGCTGCCCAGGGTCTTCTGCCTCCTCCCCACAGCTCTCTTCAGTTCCCTGCCCTGATTGCTGCCCAGGGTACACAGAGCCACTGCACCAGAGCAGCAGCTCTTTGGGGCAAGGAAAAGAAACCTTACCCTGGGGACCCAAGAGCAAATGTGGTCTCCATGTGTGGAGCACATCCCGACCTGCACAGCAAAAGCTGTGTGTGCTGGAGGGACAACGCACTGGCCAAAGGGGACAGGGGTGAACTGTTCACTCCCCAGTGCCCTCAGTGGTGACAAGGGTGGATAGGAATGGCTGCTCCCCAGCTCCGATGAAAACAGTCCAGAAAAACGCGTGCTCAGAGTTAATGCTTTCTGCAAACTTGGAAATAAATATTTCCAGCAGACTAGCCAGCTTTTGTCACACGTTATTACCAGCTTTAAAAAAATACCTTAAATAAAAATACCTTGGCTACTTAAAGGCCAAGGAAGGGGTGGCAAAGATGTCAAAACACTGAAGGAGTTGTCACTGTCCTTGCAACCTGATCAGCCAGGAGCACAAAGCCCCATGACATGGCAAGATCATGACATCTGATAAGATGGAAGAGAGCATTAACAAGGTGGTATTATGTTATCATCCATCATGAATCACTTTATGCTCTGGGCAACCACTGTCCGGAACCTAAATTATCATAAAGACAACCTTGATACTGGTCAGTGCACAGGGCAGGGCCAGGGTGGCATCACCGGGAATAGCTCCTGTGCAGTGACCTTTCAGGCATGACAGTAACTTGGCCTCTCCCCAGCAGCTGCTGAATGAAGAGGTCTCTGACCACTCACTATTTTGGAGAACCCGGGGCAGATTCCAACAAAGACAATGACATGCTGATGTCCAGGTCTCGCTAAAGTGACTTTCAAAGCCCCAAGGACACAAAGCCTCACTGAGTGAGGACAGAAACATGGAGCAAACCAGAACGGATTTGGTCAAAGGGAGAAGAATAGGAGTGATGTGAACAGACAGGTTCACATCAGTTCTCCCTGCTTGGATCACCTGAAATGGAGAGGTCAAGGCAAACAGTAAGGGGCATGTAACCCCCAGAAGCATCCGAGACCTTGACATTAGCAAGAGGTCAGCAAGCTCTGACCAGGACAGGCTGAGTGAAATGTCTTGGCCATGGCTGGAAAATGAGATGGATCTGCTGTGCTCTCCCATTGATGGCCTTGTTCCAACATGGCCTTTCTGCCTTAGGAAACAGCCTCTGTGGGGATCTATGAGCCAGCACAAGCCGGGTTTGCCCTGTCATCCCTCTGGGACCACTGAGGTACATCCCTGATGCTGCAGGATCAGGGCTGCTGGGTCAGCACTGGATAAGGCTGCACGTCCAGTAAGTGCTCCAGTTATGTGATAGTGGTGTTGTTCCATGAAAAATTAACTAGGTGCCCCTCAAGATTATCAGCCTTAATTTCCCTAGGAGGGCTGTGTACAGATATTTGGATTCATTTTTTGTTCTTCTCAAGGGAATTGAGACTCAATCTGTTCAACTGTCTCTTAGTTAATGTACGAACAATTGGGGAAATCTCTCTAAAATATGCTCTGGGCACTGCCCATGTTTGCAGCAACATGAAGGGAGGTACCATAAACCCCAGTTTTCATGGGGATCTGGTTTTACAGCTCCTTCCTCACTTTTGAAGACTCTCAAGGAGAATAATTCCTTACACGTGGTGCAGAACAAATCCCTGTGGGTCTGGCAGCGCACAGAGAGAGCAGACAGGATTCTCAGAGCTTGCCTCCCCAGCGGGTTTTTGTCAGGACAATTCCTTAAAAATACAATTTCTTAAAAATTTCCAAAGGCATCCTCAATTCCACACCAGCTCCCTGTCACTAGGAAAAGGTGTTCAAATCATGTCAGCTCGATGAAAGCAGGATCGAAGCTGTTTATTGACTTACTAATGACAAGGAATTATCCAGCAGTCAGTGAGCTACAGGCTCGGGATCAATATCTGTGAAGCAGCTGATAAACCCCGACATCAGCCCGAATCTAACTCATTCTGTGAGTCCTGACTTGTTCTGAGGTCCTTAATCCCCACACACAACTGCAGGCACACTCCCCACCCCTCGCAGCACACGCACCTTGCGGAGCAGGGGGTCCCCTTCTTGCACCTCCCTCCTCCAGGAGTGAGGATGTTGCATCCTAACGATGCAAATGTGATTTGTTTAGGGATCAGTTCTTTCAGGACACATGGCCTCTGCCCAGCCATGCCCAGCTGGTTCTGACAGTACATGGCAGGACAGCCTCACCAAGGGGTGACGGGGTCTTTTTGTTTCAACTTGTGGATTCAAACTATTGAAAAGCCAAGGAAAGAGGAAGAAGCACCCTGGGAAGCCCAGCACCCTGCTGCTCCCTCACCCACCCATCCCCACCGAGTCCTGGCCACTCACCTTTTCCCAGTCCTGGTCATTTGGACTAAGACAGCCATGAAGAGCCCTGAGCCCAGGGAGAGCACCAGTGAGATCACCGGGGACAGAAACCTTTCACCTCCAGCCTGTGGGAAAAACAGAGGAGAAGAGCTGGGAAAAGGGAGCTGTCAGAGCCTTATGTCTGGGCTTAGATGCTTACAGCAAAGTGACCTCTCACTCATATCATCACCTCTTCTCTTCCCCTTCTTGTTTAAACTTTCCGTTGAAAACTACTTTTAAATTTCAAAACAAGTTTCTTCCTAGGAAAAAGGCCACAAAGTTCAATTCTGAAAAAAATCGGAAAAAAGACGTTACAGCATTCAAAGCGTCTCCATGCCCCCACCCAGCATGGATCTGGGGGTTGGAGGGCCAGCTCTGATCCTCCAGAAATTCTGGGGTTCCCTCAGGACATCGTGGACAAAAGCTGGGCACCCCAACTTTGAGAGCCAACCCCCAGTGCTGCAGAGCCACGACATCCGCCCCAGACGGTGCTGAGGCAGGAGCCAACGTGCTTTGTTGCCTCTAAGTTATAGTTTCTCCGTGTGTTTGTAGACACAACCATGCAGAAAATCACCAGCTTTAATATCCCTCTTGTTAGTGGGGAGTGATTCGTGGCTGCCTCCAGGCTGACACTTCCCAACCTCCTACTTTTATTTGCTCGTCCCCGGTTCCGGTGCGAGGCTGCGGCTCATCACTCACCCCAAGATGCCTTTGATGGGTTTGACGTTGGGCTTTTTTTTTTTTTTTGCAGCTTCCTCTGCCATTTTCTGCAGAACATCACTCCCATTCAGAGCAGCAGAGACTGCTGGAGAGTTTGGACAATACAGGCTCCCAGAGAGGAGCCTGTGCTAGAGGGTGAGGGGTTGCGGCACTCCCACCACACTGTATAAATATCACTTTTAATATATTCCCATCCCAACACACCCAGGACCCAGCAGGACTCTTTGGGCATTGTGAATTCCAATTGCAGCCATCTCTGCCATCCTTGGGTGCTGATGGGAGCTTGGCAGCTTCATTTTAGATGGGAAGCATGGGGCATGGACAGTTAGAATCACGTCCACACTTGGACACTAATGTGTCTGAGTGCTTACCGTGGTCAATCGTTCCGTGGTCAATCGTTCCAAGGTCAATCCTGATGGCAGCTCCTGGGCCAGCAGCTCCTCCTGACCACACCAGCCACCCACCAAGGAATAGAATGAACCAAAGCCTTGACATCTTCTGATCTGGACCGGCTGCTCACAGAACTCCAGAGACAGCAGAGCTTTATGGGAGAGTGTGGGTTTCAATGGACAGAGAGAGACAATGAGCTGGAGACAGTTCCCAAATGGCAAATCAGCAGCTAAACACTGCACTAGAGGAAAGCTCTGCTCTGGCTGGCCATGCTGCTGCTGTCACTGTGGCTGCCCCTGAGGTTAGTGGTCACCACTGTGCCCTCACCTGTCCCTTCCTGGGTACCCCACCCAGCAGGACCTGGCTCTGAGAGCTCCTGCCCATACGGTACTGCAGCACCAAGTAATTTATTTCCTCTATTCACTTCTGTATAAAACGTGTGGTGAGGTTTAATCCGTCATTACCTCCCTCCCAGTGCCGTGCTCGGTGGCCCGCTGCTAAGCCCAGACAGGGAGATTTACATCTTATCTAGCAGGAGTGCAAGATTTATGGATAACTCCCAACAAGGAGCACATCATGCCAGAAAGACACTTTTGTGCTAGTAACTTGATCAGTCATTATGCTGTGAGTTGACACCTAATTAAGCCTCCACAGGCATCATCAGGTCCAGAACAGCTCTTCAGGAGGAGAAAATCCACCTCTAAGCACCATGGTGGCAGCTTATCCCCAACCCTTGCACTGCTGGAAGTGATAATAATGCTCCCCAGAAAATCCCCAGTCTCAGGGAGAGCTGCTGATACCACTTGCGCTGGAACAAGGAATCACAGGGGCAAATTCCCAACGGCTGCTCTAAAACACAGCAAAGACTCATTTCTCAGAGAGTTTTCTAGGCTGTGTCCAAGTCCCTACCAGAATCAGATCCTGTGAAACACCTTCCATGGCCCCAAGGGATTCATCTGGGGATTACAACCTTCTCAATGGATTTACTTTTCTGAACACATTTCTTGCCTCTCAATGGGCTGTGCACATCAGTGTAGAACTGTAAATCCTGCTCTCCCTTGGCAGGCTGCTCTATCTCCATATTTTCTCTTGACACTGCTCTCTGGATGCCTTCAATGGAAATGCACAATGTGGCTGGAACTCTGCTTTTCTTGGCATTTTTCTGTCGTGCTGAGCAGAAAAGCAACACAGCACTGGGGAGAGCCAAAGGCTTTGAATGTGTCAAGATGCACCTGGAACCAGCACCCAGCACCTCAAGTCACCAGTGCACAAAGGACAATGGTTGCTGCCCAGGCAGCAGGTGTTTCAACAAGCACTGAACACCTCACCCTTCTGCCAAGAGAGTCAGACTGAAATGGGCAGCTCAACCCTCTCTGGAAGACTGGTCATGCCTCAAAGTTGAGACCACAAATATCAGGGAGGCATGGGAGGTCACAACACAGAGCACAAAGGAGAGCTGGTGAGTCCATGGAGGATGTGTATCCATGGTGTTTGCAGGTGGTCCATGTTCTATCCTCCAGACCCAAAGGAAGCCAGGAGAACACAATGGACTCAACACAGGAAGGAGAGGAACTCTGATTCCTTTCCATGAATGCTTTCACTGCTTGTAGAGATATTATCGAAGAGAGTGGATGTCACCCATCCTTTTTAATACCAGTCATAATAAATATTGCCAGTGGCTTTTGGTTAGTAATGGGTTAAAGAGATGAAGGAATTATTGCACATGGGCCATTCCATATCTTCTGTCTGGTCTAAAACTTGCTGAACCCAACAGAAACACTCCCATTACCTTCAACAGACTTATCCAGGCCTGATGGAAATGGAGGACGTCCTCAATGAATTGTCAAGACCTCCTTCAGCACAACACATGCAGGTCTCATCCCTTCTGGTCTGATACCTTCCACTACCCCAGGTTGCTCCAAGCCCCATTCCTGGCCTTGAACACTTCCAGGGATGGGGCAGCCACAGCTTCTCTGGGCAACCTGTGCCAGAGGCTCACCACCCTCACAGGGAAGAATTTCTTCCTAATCTGTAATCTAACCCTGCCCTCTGTCAGTGTGAAGCCATTGTCTCTTGACCTGTCACTCCACATCCTTGTCCAAAGTCCCCCTCCAGCTCCCTCGGAACCCTTTAGGCATTGGAAGGGGCTCTAAGGACTCCCCAGAGCCTTCTCTTCTCCAGGCTGGACAATCCCAACTCTCTCAGCCTGTCTTCATAGCAGAGGTGGACATGCAGCTGGTTGTCATTGTGGTGTTCAGGAGAAAGCACAGCTGCAGAGCAAAGACACCCACATTTGCTTTCTAACAATGCTTGATTTCTTGGCACCCTTCACCCAGGGGCCTTTCTTTGTGCTCCTCAGGAACACCACAGTGAAGACAAGCTGCCCCAGCACCTGCTGTTCAATATTTCACCTCGCCAGGTCAACAGCCAGTGCAATCAAGTCTATGGGGAAACAATTAAAATGGTACAGAAATCAAAGCGTCCCCACAGTGCCCGTGTTCCCAGCCCTCTTTGCCAATTCCTGCTCCATCAGCCTGGGTCAGAAGGATATATAAACCAGCAGAATTCCTCAGTGTGGCCACAGCAAGACACAGACTGAGTCAGAAGAATGGGAAGACTGGCCAGGAGAGGTAAAGATGCACTTGCAAACTGAATAGCTTGATACAGGCATTGCACCTACTTACTTTTGTGTGTCTCCATAAGGGTCAGCACTCACCAGAAGTCCACTTTCTGCAAAGACTGAGATAAATATGTATGTTTTCTGCAGGTTAAACTTTCTGAATTTCTTGTTTTCTTAATATTATAAGAACATTACAGACACTATAAACGATTCCCAAATGTATTTCAGAGACAGATAACACTTTCATTTTTTCATTTAACTTCAGCTTCTTCCATATCTTCCATTCCTTCCTCTATTAATTTTAGCTCCTGTTTATTTGGTGGTTTTATACCGGTTGTGGCTGTTCTGTGCTCTTCAGCAGGTGTGATATCGCTGCAGGCACCATTCTTGCTTACAGGCACAGGGTTTCTTCAAGGCTGAGCATCTGTCAGTGCTTTCAAAGCAGAACACAAGAGCTCTGGGTTGTTATTGCACCAAAGCTGACAAGCTCTGCACCACAAGCCCCATCCAGGAGCGGATCTGTGGCTCTGTGCCTCAGTGGCCAGCCCAGGGCCACGCTGCTCTGACCAGGCTGCTGTGGGTGCCCTCCTCCTCCTCCTTCTCCTTCTCCTCCTCCTCCTCCAGGTGCTGGCATGGCAATGCTCCGCACCCTGAGCATCCTCCTGAGCCTCCTGGTCCCAGCTCACACCATCAAGTCACCCGACTGTGGTGGCATCCTCACCCCATCAGGACTGAAATACCGTAAGTGCAGACCCACATCTTGCACACCAGCAGTGGGGAGGGGAGGCAGTGGCATCTTCAGTGATGAAACACCAAACTCCAGCACCAGAATCTTGTGGCACCACCCAACTCACCTGCATCACTCCTTGCCTACTGCAAACAGCAGGGCGTTAGTAAGGGATAGAAGTGTGTCACCTGGGTGGGTTTCAGTCCATCCATCAGGACACAAGCTCCAGAGGGTTTCATGAAACATCTGTCCTATTCCACAGTTGCTGAAGTTTCAAAGCCACACGCAGAGTCGGTCCTCAGGCAGGACCTCATGGCCCAGCCAACCCCAGACCCGTCTGTCACCTCCCCAAGCAGGTGAGTTGCCCTCTCTTGCCCAGCCTTTGCTGCCATGACCCTGGTTTATGCCAGTGCTTGAGTATTGTCACAAAAGGCATTTTGCCAGAGAGGGCAAAATTCCTCCTGGAGACCAGGAGATTTAGAAATGATCTCCTGGCTCCTCCATTGGGGTGCAAGGGTAGCAGACCCCATGCTGTCCTAGGAGCGTGGATTTACCTGTGCAGAATCTCATGGACTTTTGGTGCTTCTCAGGGACTGCACATCAGTCTGTGCTGGTCTCCCCACACCTTCATTTCTGCTCCAGCAGGAACCAAATTAACTCCGTCAAAGTTGACGACTTTTCCCTGACGCTCGTCCCCGACACCGGGATGCGGCTGAGCATCGATGTGGACCTCGGCATCACATCTGCCCCGTGAGTGCTGGGACTGCACGGGCTGGAATCAGCCTGAGCTCCTGGCTGGAGTGACAAGGATCCAGCATCTGCAGGAGCAAGGGTTGCCTGGGGTGAGCACAACCAGGAGCACCCCCTGGCTCCAGCCTCCCTCTCTCCTGCCCGGCACAGCTCGACAACCAAGGAGATGCAACTGTCCATCCTGGCAGACCTCCATGTGGAGATGAACCCCGAAGGGAACCTGGAGCTGGTGACCTCTGCCTGCAAACCCACCCTGGAGGAGCTGCAGAGCACCGAGGAGATGGACAGGTCAGCCCCATGGTTTTCCTCCTTGTAGGATCTGGGTAGTGGGGGGAAGAAGAAACTGAGGGGCAAGCATTTCTAGTCAGGAAGGTGACCAGATTGAGACCTGTTCACTGAAAGCTGATAAAGGCCTACACAAAAGTTTCATCTTCATGGGAGGAATTTTGCTCTGCTTTTTTGGGGTTTTCCCATTTGGAGAGAGTTTCAGTCTCTCACAAGGGAGCAGCACTTTCAGAATTGTGTAGCAGGGATTCTGTTAGTTCAAGTCCAGTGGCAATTCTGAATTGTAATCACAGCTTAACAGATGATAGAAAATAATGGTAATTGTCTCTGGATGCCTTTTGGGTCAGATAAAACACACCCACCCTTGGCTGAGCTGGTTCTCACCTAACTTCTTCTGCTCTGTTGTTTTCACCCAGCACTTCCTCAGGATCAGATGTGGACAAGCAGATCAATGTCGAAAAGGTAAGACAGAGTTTGTAAAGGCATGAGACAATGTTTTGCAGTCCTGTAAGAATTAGAGCACTTTAAGTCTGTCTGATGCTTTTCCAGCTCTGCCCCACAATTCCATGCTCACTGGACACTGCCATTGTCCCCTGGCTCCTGGCTGCATTATGGGACACCCAATGCCAGCAGACCCCCATGTTCATCTATCACCTCTTTTTTTGTTCTTTATTCCATAGATTTGCCTGGAAGTCTCCAAACTGCTGCTTTTCCCAAACGAACGTCTGATGTCTCTGGCAGGTGAGCATTTGGCTTTCAGTTCCATCATGGACTGAGGGCTTCAGGGATCATTTTGGAGCAGGTTGTGAGGTGGGACGGGATCCTACCCTGCAGCAGCAGTGACTCTGCTGCCATCATCTCCCAAGGGACCTGCTCCCTCTGCCGGGCTCTTTCCCTGTATGCTTCCCAGAGCCAATCCCCTGCCACTGCTGCCCTCCTCTTCCTGAGCATCCCTCTGCTCCATTTGCAGCTCCTTTCCCCATCACACCGAGCTGCCAAGTCCGCTACGTGCCCCTGGCTGCCCCCATGTACTCCGAGCAGGGAATCATCATCTCCTTGCAAGTAAGTCCTCGCTTTCCAGCTCTCACAGCTGCTTCCCTTCCAGTGCTACAATGCCCTGAGACACCTCAAACTCATTTTGTCCTTGCCTGTGTCCCTGCAGACAACTTTCCAGGTGTCAGGGACAGCGATCCCCCTGCCAGTTAGCCCTGTGCCTTTCAGCATGCCTGAGCCAGCAAGCTCCAGCCCTTCCCACCTCACCCTGGCTTTCTCCGAGCACTTCTACACCAGCCTCTTCTTTGCCCTGGAAATGTCTGGGGCCTTCAACACGACCATCCTGGTGAGTGGAGCAAGCAAGGAAGGAAGCAGTAGGAGATATGCACTCAGAGGGACAGCCCTCCCCTGGGAACTGCTTGGAGGAGACATGTGCCTTGCGCAGAAATTAATTAGAGTGTGTCTGAGCGCCCACAGGAGTCACACTTACCCTCACCCTCCCAAAAATATTATTGGTCTAATGGAGCTTGCCACGAAGGGTAACATGTACACTGCTCCTGGCATGAGAAGGGCTCCATGCAGGGGCTGCATGGCCACACTGGACACGACCCCCGGAGCAGCAGCTGCATTAATCTGATCACGAGCTGTGCTTTGCCTTTCAGAGCCCACTGACCACTGCCACCCTGGCGGAGAAGATCACTCAGGTGTGTTGCTGTGACTGTCACCCCGAGGCACAGCCCCAGCTCGGACAGTGCCCACCCACCACCCTGGGGGTGCAGGGATGCCTCCATGCCCAGAAATAACCCCGTTCCTTCATCAGATGGGCTCCCTCTTCCAAGAGGACCTACCAGTGGTGCTGCAAGTTGCGACCCGGAGTTCGCCCCGCGTGGTGCTGGAGGAAGGCAAAGCAATCCTGAAGCTCTTCCTGACTGCCCAGATCGGAGCAGTGTCATCAGTTTTCCAGAGCTTCCTGAGTGTGAACGTGGTGAGTGAGCCCTGCAAGCTCACTGAGCTCAGGGAGCGTGCGCTGCAAGCCTGCCCATGCTGCCCACGGGCACTGCCCTTTGCTCTGAGCCCTGGTCTGACTGCAGCCACACAGGGGCTGATTCAGCCTTTTCCCATCACAGTGCTCCCAGGCCTCCAGCAGCGTTTGCCCCTGTGGCATCGCGCAGGGAGCATGTTGCGGGTGGCAACACATGGATGGGTTCATCACACCCCACTGTTCAAAGCCAAAATGGGGCCATTTCCTCACTGATCCTGCCCTCTCTTCTCTCCACAGGACGCGTCTGCAAGGCTCCACCTCAGCGTCACGGACACAAGGATGATAATCTCTGCAGCAGCGATAGAGTAATGAACCCAGCTGTGCTCTGGGTGCCTGAAGGGGACACGTCCCAGCCACAGCAGGGAAAGGAGAGGCAAAGGGGTCCTGGGAAGTAATTAGCTTTTAGAGTTTGGGCATTGCAGAGATAGCTCCTTCCTTGGGAAAACAGTGAGACTCCAGAAACATGGTTAGGGAGAAAAGTGGGAATTGCACCTTCCACCCCCTGCATTGTTCCCAAGCCCAGCCAAGGGATTTGGGGAAACAGGGAAGTCACTGCTTATTACAGCTCAGCACCAGCAGCTCCTGTGCCGCTCTTTGTTTTCCAGGGATATTGAGCTCAGCCTGGCCGCCTCTGACGTGGGTCCTGTGCTGGTAGGTGCTCCTGGCCACAGCCCTTCCAGCCATCCCGGGCAGTGGGTGCCAGCAGGGAAATACTGAAATACTGACTTTGAGTCCTCGTTGCACCTGGTGGAAGGGAGAGTTGGGTCCCTGCGGGATGGGGAGAGGTGCAGTGAGCATCAGGACCCTCTCTCATGGGTCTCTGCCTCCTGCTTTAGTCCCACACCATGAGCTGACCCTGGCTTTCCTCCACAGGCTGCCTTGCTGGAGGAGTTATTCTTGCCCACGATCCGTGAGGAGGTGCTGGCCCAGATTAACGGTGAGGAGATGGGAGCTCTGCAGGGATTCTCACGGGATGCTCAACACAGACCCAGGCAGCATCCAGCTGGCAACTGTCCCTCTTTCTTTTCCCAGTGGTCCTGAGAGAAGGTGTTTTCCTGCCCCACATCGCCAGTTTCACCTACACCGATGTCAATGTCACAATTCACAAGGTAAGAAACAAAACCTTTAAACTGCTCCCTGCTGTGTTTGATTTAAAGGGAGCATGGGAGCAATGCTAACCTCCCAACTTCAGAATAAATCAGGCTGCTCCTCCAGCTCTGGTAGCCTGCGAAACCAAGTTTTGTTGCTTTAAATAGGCCCAGCCCCTCTTTAGCTGTGTCAGAGGGGCTGTGGGTGGTGGGAGCCCTGTGAGGGTTGATGGAACCACACAGACACCATGCTCAGCCCTCCTTCCTCCCCTGCTCAGGACTACGTCTTGATCCCCTGCAACCTCCAGCTAGAGGCGAGGACTGGTGAGGCAACCACCCTGGGCTGAAGTCTGGCATCTGGAGTAAAACAGTGGCAAAAGCATTCTGTCGACTCTCACATCACACTCCGTGGTTTGTCACTGCTTGAAGCGTTGAAAATCTTCTTTCTTGCCTTACTAAAACATCATGGTGTCATATTCTGGATAATAACAGCGTTGCACTAGCACCTTTCTCTTCCAGCCCTACTCCTGGCACTTCCGTTGCACAGGACATGGATTGTAATAATGTTACGTGCTTTAATTAAACATTTCTCTTTAATTCTGCATTTTCTGGTGTGCCTGTTGATATTTTTCCCCCTCAGCAATTTGTACCTACAAACAGATGAATTTTGCCTTGCTAAGAACTGGTACCAATACAGATGTCCAGACATTTAATTAAGGGAGCATGAAGATTCCACTCATTTACAAGGATGCAAAGCAGCCTCCTGCCTTCTCAGCTGCAGGACCACATGGCCCCTACAACGAGAGATCTTTCATCTGCTTTTCCTCCATGTCTTGTGTTACTATGGGAACATTACGGCTGTTGGGTTTCCTGGGTCAGAAAGAAGAAGAGGGGGAGGAAATCAGTCTGCAGAATGGTTTCTAATTTTAGACATGAAGGCAGTTATATTTTCAACACTTTGCTGCTGAGAAAGCTCATCACAGAGAAAGTGCTGAATGAGAGGTGACTGCAGGCATCAGAATGCGCAGCCGTTGGCACTGGGATGCTCTTTCCTACTGACCAGATGTGCCTCCAGGTTGTTCAGGAGACTAAAGGGGGGGGGAAAACATCCACAACAGACAAGAGCATTCAAAAGGAAAGGGTGGGTGGTACCAAAGCTCCAAAAGCTGCCCCAGTAGCACAGTGACTGGGTGTTGCTAGCAGCTGCCCTGGCCAGGGCAAGCACACGGCTGGTGCCCAGGAGGAGCATCCTGAACCCTGGCTGTGCAGCCCAGAAGGAGAATCCTTATCCCTGACCATGCAGCTCCAACCTCAGCTCTCCCATGGTGATGCTTCACGTAACTTCCCAGCCATAAAACCATATTAATTACATCTACATCTGCTTTCGCTTGCCACAGCTACAGCCATCATTTCCAGCCCCTGAAGCCACTGAAAAACACTCCAAAACCTCATATTTCAGAGGCTCAGAAATAGGAAAGCAAACAAAACAAGCCAGGTTGATTTACTACAAGGAGTAAGGAACCCTGAAGGTTTATGTGCCCAGCGTGGGGACCTGACTAATGATGTTAATGCCCAAAGTTGGCCATAGTGGGAACTGCTCCTGATAAAAGTTTCCTGGTAGAGCTGCAACCATTATTCTTCGACTAATATATCTTAAACCGGTTTCCCAAAAGGAATAAGCTACAGTAGTAAAGAGATGTATTTCTTTGCCTGGGAATATTCTGGCTCTAGGCTTCACTGCATGGCTCTGCCTCTCCAGTGCAGGGCTGGGGTCTCAGGAGCTGCACCCCTCAACCCCCAGCCCCACATCCCACCTGAGAGCAGCCACAGGCTTGGAGCAGAGCTGGCTTATGCTGAAAAACGGGGGTCTTCTGCTTCTCCCTCCAGTCACCCCATTAACTGAGCCTCCCCAGCACAGCTGGGCCTTCAGCAGACAGGCAGTGCTGTCCCCAGCTGCCACTTTGGGTTAACCTGGGAAAAGAAATGCTGAAAAAAGTGTTTGTATTATCATCTTTGGCATACACAAGATCCATCACTTTCTGGGCAGTCCTGCAGAAAGTGCTGCCTGGTGATATTCGGCTTCCTTTGCCAGTGGCACATGGAGCAAGATGCACCAACAGAACGGTTCAAATGCTGAAACAGTGGGGATAAGCCCATTCTCCAGCCCCCACAGAGCAGCAGAGGGATGAAGCTTTGCCAGGGGCATTCCTGGAGCAAGAGCTGGAGAGTCCCAATCCCATGCACTGCCAGCAGCACAGCCAGCCCCTTGCACCCCCTCCTGCTGCTCACCCAGCAAAAGATTTTCCAGCCTGTCATGGTTCTGGTGTTAAGGAAATTTTCCTGGACAGGATTGTCCCAGCTCTTATTGATTCTGAATTGCAGTTTCCTGCTCTGGATATACTCCTGAGTTTGCTAGAAATTCAGAGCCTTAGATGCACAAGTTGCAGAAGTAACGAGTTACACTGAGAAGGTGCTGCCCTTTCCTTTGGAAAAGGCTCCTCTGCTTTTTCCCACTCAGCCTCATGGGATGGAGGCCAAATCCCAGGGGGAAAAGCCATTTCCAGGGCCATGAGATGAGTTTTCCACTCTTCTGTGACCCTGGGCTCACAGCCCTGCCCTGGTTCCACGCAGCAGTGAGTTCTCATCACATGCTCCCCACTGCCCTTTCTTTCCCAGGTTAAGCAGAGCCCTGGGACAGTGACAGATCACAGAGTGCTCTGTAACATGCCAGCAAAATGAATCTCCCCCAGCGGGGCAGAATGCACACAGAAGTGATGGCCAAACGCGTGTGAAAAGAGAGGTTAAACTTTACTTACTGTCCAGAAGGTGTTTGCTCAGGAACCAGAACAAAACCTTGTGCAAACACAGCCTGTTCTGCCAACCTGTGGGCAGAAGGGATGGATGGAGACACCGAGTCCCAGCAGTGCGGGAACCCTGAAGTGGCACAAAGCAGCTGCCAGCACAGGCAGCTGGGGCTGCTCATCCTGCCCTCTGGAGGTAAAAGGGTCACACGAACCACTCTGCCAGCTCCATGGGCACGCTGGTATCAGAGAACATGAGCAACGGGATCTGAGCTCCGTGCTCCCGGATCCTGAGCCCGGCCTGATGCTCCACAGCGTTCACACTTGTTGGCAACTCGCTCTGCAGAGACTCCTCCCTGCAGGGTTCTGGCACTGAGGCTGCACCCAGCCAGCTGCTTAAACGTGGAGCTCTGTCCCCTTCAGGCAGAAATGTAGAGTGGAACATTGCCCCACCCCTCATCTGGTCAGTGCCAGACCCGTTCTGCAGCAGTGCCATTCCACCACCAGCTCTTGGGACACCAGTAGGAAATGACACGCTCGCAATCATATCCAGTGCTTGGCAAAACAGGTGTTGGAGAGGCCATTTAAAACCTCAGGTTTATTTTTTTCTTTTTTAACCCAGAACAATTTGTTTTTCTGAAATCCGAAATGCTGTGATTCTTGTCCCTGTGATGTGCAGATACCAACAGATTGTGACATCAGCCCAAGCAGATGTGGCTCTGGCAGGCAGACGGGTGTGCTCCAGGGCTATTAGACCTCTCATTTCTCTGGTAACAAGGTTTTCCCTTCAGATTCTACCAGGAAATGCTTCATGACCTTTGAAAATTCGATTTAATTATGATTTCTGCTTGTGGATTAGCATTTGGTCAGGAGGTTACCAAGCCAGGAGGAGCCACTGAAAATCCAAGTATTTTCTTTTCTCAGGAAGTTCGAGTGGGAAGAGTTTTCAAACCCAAAACCAAAATATCGTTTGACACAAAGGAACCAGATCCCAGAGTGGGGGCAGGACAGCAGCTCTCCCTGAGAAGCATCAGAAACCAGAACCTCATTCTGAGCACTAAAAAAGTAGGAACATTTATTAAAAGAGTTACATGACAAATATACCCTGAGCTCCCACTCGGCACTCCACACCCTCCCAAACCTGGGTGGGGATATTCGCTTAGGAAGCCACATGCAACAAGTTCACTTCTTTTTTCTATCAAGAAGAGTTTGACCTCATAACAAATTTCCCAATTCCACTGCAGCATCACACGCTGCTGCTGTGACTGTGACCCCAAAATCACACCAACTTCTCTAAATAAATATTTGTACACAGAGCGACCGATCGGGTTTGGGTTACGCAAGTGTCGCTGTACTCACACGAGCCAATTCACTTCAGAGTGTCTTAAATATTATCAATAATCTTGAATCAAGTTTAGGAAAGAAAAGCAGATAATGCTGGCCCTGGTGTTCCGTCCTCACTGGTCTCTTCCTCTCTCTGTCCCCGCAGACCCTTCTGTGCCTTGCACTCCCCAGCTCACACCAGAAGCACGATCAGGCCCTGAAGGGGAGCAAGGAGAGACACATCCACATTATCTCTCAACTTCGAGGGATGTTGGTTTCACAACACAAACCGAAGAGAAAACCCTCCTGCAAGAATCCTCATGTCCAGTTTGTTATAAGGAGGGCACAGAACCCTTTGGGAAGTGTCGGAGAACATCCCGGCTCTTCTGGGACACCTCCAGGGTGCACAGGGCTGGAACTTGGTGCAATTCAAGACACTTTGAAAGTGCCACTGAAAAGGGCTTGCACGACCTCCCAGATCCACACCAGAGCTGCTTCCATCAAGTCCTCCAGAAACGAAAGAAGGTTTGGACAGGGAATCAGGAACTGCCCTGGGGTCTGAGCACTGCTCATGACACACTTGGGTCCATGCGTGGGCATCACATCCTCAGGCAGCATTCCCTGATCTGAGGGAAGTCAGATAGAGCAGCTCTTTTGGCCTTTCAGGGGTTAAAATCTATGGCTCTTGTACACACCACCAGCACTGGCAGGGTCCTATAAACATCCCCAGTGACCTGTGCCAGTTCCTGACAGGAGGGGACAGCCCGTCTGAACACTCACCGCTAATATCTGAACATCCACATTTATTAAGGGAATGCCCAGCACGTTTGGCAGCGGGATCCCGATGCTCAGGGCACCTGCAGGAGACAGACAGGTCCTTGTACACCACCAAGGGGTGACCCAGCTCACACCCCATGACAGAGCTGCTCAGGGGCACCGACTGCAGCACCACCATGCACTTGGCTTTCTTTACATTCTCTGCCACTGACTGTTGCCAGGACTGATGCTGGGGTGGGATGGTGCAAGAATAAGGTTGGATATTTAACTCCAGCCTCAGAATGGGGATCGAAGAGCTTTAATGGCTTCCGCTCTCCTGCCAGAGCTTCCAAACATACATACATGTTCCCTTCTTCCCTCCTTCCCTAGAAATCCAAACACTCCCAGCATTACAGCCACCCCAGTCACCTTACCATTCATCACAGGCAGTAATGTTTCCACGAGCAAACTGCTGCAGTGGGGCTTCAGGATCGAGATCTGAGCCAGAGAAGGAACAAGCACATGAGGGGTGCTGCCCTGCCTGTGACAGCAGAGACCCCATCCTGCACTGACACAGCAGAAGAACAAACAGTCCCTCTTCTCTTTAAAGCAAATCTACTTTTATTCCTCAATTTGTATTCAGTGCTTCCTTTGGGAAAACTTCTACCTGGTGACACTCCTGCTGCAGGTCTGTGTGAGCTTTGCCCGAGCAGGGGTGAATGAACAAACAGATTTCAGCTTTACCTTTGAGTTATTAGAAAAGGCAGATGGGAAAAAAGAACAGCAAAAGAAGAATTGCTACAATCTATGCCATGGAGCAGCTAACAGCTATGACCATCAGCAGGAGCAATCCATCACAGCATCCCACAGGCACGGCCTGGCTCCCTTCCCTCCTGAAACCACAGGGCACCATGCTCAGCTGGCTCTGCCTGCCCAGTAAAGCCCAGACTGGTACCAGAGACTTACATTACTGATGCCAACATCAGAAGACTCCAAGGAGAGGGAGGTGCTGCAGGCAAAGGAGAGCAAACAGCAGGTCAGACACAAGGCACTGGCCAGAGCTCACAGCCAGACCCCGGCCATGTCCAAGCACGAGGTTCCTCAGCCCATGGGCAGGGACCCCTGTGAGGCATCACCCACTAAGGAGTCCCTCCATTGTAACACAAAAAGCAGGGACTGCCAGACTTTCAAGAGAGAAAATAAAATAGGAAAATAAAAACTTAACCTAATTTTTATTTGCTTGTCAAGGAAGCAGCACCTCAGCAGGGCACACACAGCTCCTGGCTGCCCCTTCCCTCTCCCTGCACAGGTTATTCACCTCTGGAGAGGAGTCAGCTCCTGACAGCTGAGAGCAGAGCTTCTAGAACCCTGTGGCAGGGGGTGGAACCAGGTGATCTTTAAGGTCCCTTCCAACCCAAACCATCCTGTAATTCTATGTAAAAACACCCAGTCTGGATTTAAGGACCTGGAGAATTTGCTACAGCTCCTCATCTATCACTGCAATCACACCACTACTCATATCTAAAATGGATGCTCTATTTCCATTTCAATTTCTCTTTTCTACTTCTATTGAATCTTGTTATACCTTTGTCTATTGAATTAAAAGCCTTTTGATGCATTTCTATTCCCTATATCGCTGCATACAAGCTATGCCAATTTTGCTTCTAAATCCAGCTCTTTGACAAGCTAAATAGCCCAAAATCCTCAAACCTCCTGCTATAAGGAATGCTTTCCAATCTTTAATCATACCTTGACTGGCATTAATGACAGCACTTTCCTTTACTCCTTTATCGCTCACGTCCAATATCAGGCATTTTTAACCACTGCCCAGGATCAAAGTCAAGCTGACAGTCTTACAATTATTCAGGTTACCTCATTCCTCCTTGTTATAAAACTGACACACTTTTCCCCCAAGCCTCCTAAAACTTTCCAGCTGCTGTAATCCATCCTGAACCGCCCTGTCCATCCACCTCGTGCCATCGGCCAGGCGTGAAATCCCCGGATTCAGAAAATGAAACGTCTGGCTTACAGAAATGGAAAACATTTCGAGTCAGCAGCCCCAGAGCTACAGTTGCAACACAGAGAATGTCACCAACCAGTATGGGGGGACAGTCTACCTGCCCAGGGCCAGCCTACCTGCGCAGGGCCAGCCGCAGCACCAGCCTGCCTCCGACAATCGATACGCGCACGTTTAGACCCAGGTCCTGCCAGAAGAGAGGCAGAGGATCAGCACATGGAAACATCCCCATCCCAGTCACCAGTCACCCAGCTGGCTGCACGCTGCACCCCTTGGAGGTAACTCCATCCACACTTACAGCCTTCAGCAGCAGGAGGTTGAGGACGGATCCATCTAAACGGTTCAGGAACACCTGGACCAAGACTGAAAGCTTGACACTGGCTTTGTTTTCTTCCAAGAGGATGAGTGGGTTCCCACCCAAGGTCAGCCTGATGTTCACAGGACTGGTCCCACGGCAGGTGGAGCACTGTGGGAATTGGGAACACGTGGAGGTGGTTACTGGCACTGCACACACGGGCCAAGCAGGGGATCAGCAGTCCTGGTGCACACTCTCACAGCCCCACAGCTCCACAGGGCCTCCTCCAGGGTCACACACAGGGTGCCCAGGAAATGGGAGATACCAGACATTTACCAGCTCTCTAGGTCAGCTATCTGTGTCTCTGTCAGACATTTATCAGCTCTCTAGGTCTCTACGAGCGGTGGGTGAAGACTTTCCCCAGATCAGGGAGCAGGAGAAGGGCAGGGGCTGCCGAAGCTGAGCAAACCCCCAGTCCCTTCACTTGCTCCCATCAGCCAGTTGGGCAGCAAGGCAGGCTCAGGCCATGCCGGTGCAAGAAGGCTGGGGACCTTTGGCAGCAGCACGTGGCACCTCCAGCTGCATCCCTTGGATGGCTCAGACCTGGCGAGGTTTTCACAGACCCTCAGGCCTGAACCAGTTACTCACCCCAGCAGGAGCGATTGTCCACAGGGTCTCGTGCAGACGGCTGGCACCAGAGAACTGTGGGAACAGAAGCACCAGCACCCCTGATGAGCACTCCAGCTGACTTCAACAACACCCATCCTGCCGGGGCCACCCCATTGCACAGCAGCCTGAGCCACCACCCTCTCCACTGTTCCCCAGCTGTTTGAGTGATTCCTGGTCAGTTGTTAAGGTGAGAGCACTCAGCTGTGGAAGGTGATGTCCCCCAGAGGCTTTCAACACCTGATAGTGTGTGGACCCCTAACATTTCCCACTGGCAGTACAGATTGGAGGCACAGGAGGTGGAAACACCCAGGTAATGGCACTGCACACACACAGTGGCTTTTCTCAGTGACATTTTGCAGATTCCTTGAAAGGGATCACAGTCCGCAGGAGTCCATGGCACAACCAGTACACAACTGGTCTCAACAGGTGTTCCTGGGGTGCCCATACAGAAACAGGCACAGCTGAGCAGTGCAGGTGCTATTACAGCTTTCTGAGAAGAGCAGGAAGGAGGCAGCACTGGGGATTGAGCCTCTGCCAGCGAGCACACGCACAGGGACATGCACAGGAACATGCACAGGGACATGCACACACAGACCCAGCAGCACCAGGGATGCCTCAAACAGCCCTCCCCGAGTAGACCCGAGGCCAGGCTGATGCCTGTCCCTTGTCACCCACTGTGGCATGAAACAGAGGTGCTGCTGCACTCACAATGTCTGGCGTGCAGGGGAAGGTCTGCGGCGGCATCCGGAGCAGGAGGGTCACCATGGCATTGATGAAGCTCTGGCGCATCGCCAGGAGCAGGAGCCTGTCCATCAGTGGGGGCAAAGCGGAGGGGGATGAGTCATGGGGGATGGTGATGCCTCCCACCTGCTTCACCGCTCCCTGCAGGGAAAGGTGACACGGACATCAATCCCATCCTCAGAGCCATGAGGCCCATATCCTTGAGACGGGAGTGTGGGGCTGGTGCCAGCTGAACAGTCATCCTCTCGCCAGAGCTCCGGGAAAGCACCAGGCTTGGAGCAGTTCCCTCTGTGTTCCAGAGATGACAGGAGCTGATAAAGGCACATGTGTGTAACTGAGGCCTTCTCAGATAACAACGTGCTTTGTCCAAATCACAACTCACTGCTTCAGTTCATCCCTGAGGTCTCACTCCAAGGACAAACAAAGGGTGACGGTGCAGCTCCCAGCAGCCCCAGCCCTCCTACACCCATCCAGGCATCAGCCATCCTCCATCTCCACAGAAACCCACACTGACACCATCTACTTGCTAAGGAGACCAACTCTGACCATCCAGGGGTCTTGGGGGGACAAAGACTCATCCCTACGAAGTGACTGCTCCAAAGCCAGTGCAGCAGCAGGGTTTCAGAGGCTGCAGTGTTTGCTGTCAGTGGTTGCTCCTCTTTAGTGCTCATGTCTCAGTTGCTTCTCACCAGCCACTTGCTTTTATTTAAGCTCTCCTGTTTGAAAGTAGTTTGCTTTTTGCTGCCTTCCCCCCCCCCAGTAAGACAGAAGTGAAAAAATACATCCATTAGCCTGGCTTAGCATTCACCCACCACAGAAGCTGAACAGCAAAGGCAAAAAGTACTAACATCAAGTCTGCACAGCGGGAGAGAGGAGGAAAATTGCTCATCCCAAGAGAAGGAGAGCTGCTCATCCCAGCAGCTGCATCCAACAGACACACAGTCTTGGGCAGACTCAGGGTAAGTTTGAAAACAGAGCAAGCTTGAAGAAAAGCACACACAGTCGTTTAGTGGTGACTTGGATAAAGATCTAAACACTTAAGAGCTTGCATTCCCAGGACAAGTCATTAGCTCAGCTCCTCCACAGGATTCTACAGCTCCCATGGGATGAGGTGAGCAGACTGAAAGGCAACACACAGCCATGCTCCCGGGGTCCTGCTGCCCAGCATTAACTTACATCTAAATCCAGCCCCAGGAACTTGCCAGAGGTATAGGGGATGCTGGCCAGCTGGTAGTGGATCGTTCCTACCGTGCCAACTGGGATGACAGCTACACACAGGAAAAGGCTCATTACAACACCAGGAAATAAGCAGCAACACAGCCTCCTCCCCTGGCCCCTCAGATCCCCAGCCCCCACACCCACAAACAGTCTGAGATTCACTGCTGCAGGGTGCTCGCTGCTACTCCAAATGGCCAAAACATCCCCAAATTCTGCTTGGTGGCATCTGCCTTTAGGATATAGCCCAAAAAGAACATCAAAGAAAATAAAGCCAAATCCAAGGGCGACACATAAAACTGATATAAGGAGGGCCAAAGTGGGAGCAGTTCACTTGGAGTGCAGGGGTGTGAATTCAAGGTTCAACAGCAGCCCTGCGGAAGGGTTGGACTTCTATTGATGCACTGATGGATTTGACATGGGAACAGCCCTTCCCACTGTGGGGAACGTGGAGAAGCAGCACCTCACCCTCCACAAGAAACGCACCATTGAGAGTGCCCAGGAGCTGGATGTTCACGAGGTTCATCACGATGTCAACCACGGGGCAGAGCTGCAACACAAACCAGAAACGTGACTGCTCAACCCCCCTCACCACCATCACCCACAGCCTGCCCAGACCCCCTCCTTTCCATCTAAATCCCCATGGAACAAGTGCTGCATGGCACTAGGCACAGCTGGGATGCTGTGGAAGACCTGGGGGCAGGGGATAAACCCTGGAGCTGTGGGACCAACACTGAAGGGGAACACTTTGGTTTGGGGAATATCTCAGGCATTGTCCTGCTGGCCACAGCCCTCTGGAGCTGCCAGGCTGCCCACAAACGTTCCTGCCTCATGGCACATGCCAGGGATGTGGGAGAGCAGCACGGAGAGATGGTGCAGCTGGCTGTGACCTCGTAACACATTTTTCCCGGTATCTCTGTGTTTCAGCTGTGAAAGGAGGGCAATCCTCAGCCATACCAAAGCGGGCAGAGTTGCTGTCAGCTGGCGAAGCACCATCTCATTCACTGACAGGGTGAGTAAGCTGGAAAGGTCAGAAAAAAAATCCCAATCAGTACAAAAAAAGCTCCAGGACAGGAGACCAAAGGATCTCCAGCCTTCATTTTACACTATGCTAGGTCCTTAGTCATCCCTTCAGGGCCACTGCTGCGGCTGCCACTGGCCAGAGCAGGGGCTGGACAGAGGGCTGGGGGGACAAAGGGGTCACTCGCCCCATTGAGGACTGAGAATCTCATTGCTGAGAATCACAGCATCATTAAAGCTGGAAAACACCTCTAAGATCACCAAGTCCAACCATCAACCAAGCACCACCACCATGTTCACCCCTAAACCACGTCCTCAAGTGCCATAACCACACGCTTTTCTAACACTTCCAGGGTTGGTGTCTCTACCATTTCCCTGGGCAGCCTGTTCCAATGCTTGACAACCCTTTCTGTGAAGAAATTTTTCCTTCAGCAATTAGAGGGCACAGATATCACTGCACAAAAAGAGCAAGCCTCTCACAGAGTAACCTGTGTTTCGTGTCTCCCTCTGGTATTTAAATCAGTGCTGTAGTTAAGGGAAGAGAGAGCTGTTAGGAAATATCCTCATGTTCGTTTCTGGGAACAAACAATTTGCATCTGGAATAACAAGAGAAGAAATCTGCTGTGTGACATTTCCACACTGCTGCTGAACAGCTCACTCGGGACGTGCAATGCCTGCAGCAGCACAAAGCCAGTTACGTCTCATAATCAATATATTTCTGGACTGTTGAGTTGGCAAGCCACAGACAGCAGGAATTCATAGAACATCTTGTTATTTATGCCAAAATTCTGCCTACAGATGCATCTGAGGAGTGGCCATGAAGTCAATCATGTACATCCACACTTCCTTTACCCCCCTGGGAACTCAATTCCTGCACACCATCACTCTAATCCTGCTAAAACTTAAAACATGACCCCCGAGAGCAGGTGAGCCATGTTCTTCTATTCACTCACACAGCATTTTTCAAAGCAGCTGCTGCACTGATTGAAATATATAATGCATAATGCAAAAAATAATTAGGAGAAATTCAATGAACCTGAAAAGTGAGCAATTCAAAAGCAATAAAAGAAAATATTTCCCATGATCAATTTACTGCTGCGTTCATCAATACACGAAGTCAGCAAATTCTTGCTGTCAAGAATTTAATAAGACTGAACAAGAGATGGGACATTTGCATGGAATTACCCACATCCACAGCAATCAGAGGGAAACTCCACATGCCCAGCATTCACCTGGAACAGCAGCCAAAGGCAGAATGTAAAACCAGGGCAAGCAATGGTGCTGTTTTCCTAGAACTCTCCCTGCCCTATTACTTGTACCCTTTGGATATCAATCCACTATCTAAGTCTAGAGAAAGTCATGCTTCAGATCTTAAAATTTCCACAGATAAACAGAGGAAATTAATCCTCATTCCATTTCCACTGAAGCAACTGGCTTTGGCATTCGGAAAGAAATTCCATCCCTGAGGTCTGGCTCTATATCAGCTGAGCACTGCCTGTGTCCTGGCAGACTGTCCATATTGTTGGATAAAGAGAAGAGGATTGCATGCAATGGAAAACATAAATCCACAGGCACTTACCCAGAAAGGACCTTGATCTTTATGGCCCCAAGAATGCAGAGGCAGTCTTCAGTGACAACCTGGACCGTGCCAGATTCAAAATTCGTGCATTTAATGTTTGCAGTAATGTTCACATCCACTAAGATATCAATTAGTTCTGAGAGCAGGCCGACCAAGCTGCAAAAGAGAAAATGGGATGATTTCATCTCTCAGCCTCTACCCAGAGAATCTCAGCAAAGCCAGAAGGAGCAGACTGCACCTCCTTCTCCTTCAGACCTCTACCAATGTCACGAGCCATCTTCTGCTGCCTGCTTTGCTCTGTAACTTTATTATAAGGTAAGAAACAGCCCAAAATCCATAAAAGGTGAAAAATATGGCAGAGTAGGGGTTCCCCTCATCAGCCACCACAAATCCCCCCACTCACCATTTGCCACTGAGCTGCAGCTTTGCCCCGATGGTCAGCTGGACCCCGATCCCTGGCAGCAGCACCACCGACAGCCTGGGCAGCCGGACCTGGACGAGGTGCAGGCTGTGAACAACAGCAAAGGCTGGCACAAATTAAAAACATCTCCCAGCAGCTGAGCAGCTGTGGCCAGTGAGGAACCTGCAGCACCCACAGCACCACAGCCACCTCCAGCTGGAGGCACGAGGATAAGGGACAGGTGAAAGCCAAAAGAAGGCAGCCTAGAACAAGACTGGGGTGGAAGTCGAGTTTGTAGAGCTGTCAGCTTTTTCCCTATGTGGTCCCTTTCCCCTCTCTCAGTGCTGTCAAGCATCTCAGCCATCAACAGCCACCACCAGAGCTGTCATTCTCCACCCACACCCACAGCCTGCAGTGCACCTTGTCACCTGCACTGCTACCACACAGACAACTTTAACTAGGTCAGAATTTCAGTATCATGATAAAACGAGGATAATGGCCTGGGCCAACCACACCACCAGCAGCTCAGCTTGTCTTGCTTCAGAACTGATGGTGAAGGTGCACTCACAGCCAAGCACTTACCCCGTGATGCTGGTGGGAGAGTTCAGCAGACCCCCTTCACCCATGATGTTGGGGAGCACGAGGCCCTGCAGGTGCTGCTGGAGAAGCCCATTATGAATTATGGCATCTGAGAGAACTGGAAAACATCTGTGTGTGAGGACCAGCACGGGCAGCAGCGACCTCTCCCCAGTCAGTCAGATCCAACCTGATTCTGTGATTCTGTCCTGGCAAAGATGGGGCACAGCAAAGCCCCTTTGCTCCCCAGAACTCCTCATGGAGTTACCAGTTGTCTCCATGCAGTCTAAATACATAGGGATGCTATTTTGCAATATGCACTAAACCAAAGCTCCCCATGGTGAATTAACATCCCAGACCCCCAATTTGGAGGGCACATGATGGCTGTGCACTGCCAGAAACACCAGTGACCCCACTGAGAGCCTGCACTTCCACCCACAACTCATTTTCCATTTGTCAGGGGGTTTTGTTTGTTGATTTTTGCCTGTTTGTTTTTGCTTTCGGGGTTCTTTTGTTTGTTTTTTTTTAGTAGAAGCAACTTGAAACAAGTCGGAACATTGCAAATATTATCGTGGCTGCTACTTCACAGCAGCTGTTTGTCGAATATCAGCTGCTCCAATATGGAAATGAGAAACTGAGACACAAAGAGGAAATAACCCAGATCTAGCCCTGAAATTCTGTGTGGTTGTTTGGTACTGAAACATGTCCCAGTTGTGGAGCAGATATTTCCCTGACCTGTGAACCCAGCAATGGCTCTCGGGGGCTCTGAGCAAAGTCTGCAGACCTGAGGAACTATAAAATAAGGATGAAGACACTCGGGAGGTTTTATTCTCCTTCATGATCCCACAGAGCTTTCAAAACAAACACAATTCATGCTTTTATGTAGTTACCATTCTGCATGGCCCTCGGACTGACAGCGCAGGACAGGCCAGACAAGACTTCCTGAGAGGGCGAGAGGAGGCCACAGAAAAAGATGATTCCAAAAAGCTTCAATACCGCCATCTCCAGAAGATTCCCCTGCTGGCAAGGGAGACATTGGAGGGAACAGTGGGGGAAAATCCTGTCAGAAGAGATCCCAGTGTCTTTAGGAGGAAAGAAGTCAAGCAAGAAATCCCTCCTTCACTCTTTATCCAGCTCAAGTCAGATTCTCGAGCCCAGAGCAGCAGGACCTTCTTCGTATCCATACACATGGACAGACTCCACATATGGGTCAATAAAAGCCCTTTCCTGGTCCCTTGTGACTGGCCCAAAATATTCACTCAAAAGAAGCAAAACTGCTTTTCCCCAAACTGATGTTTAAGTTATTTCTGTATCCCTGTGACGAGCAGTTGCAGGTGTTTTGGTGAAGGGCTTTGCCAAGAGAAGCATCTGAGGATCATCCCTGTTCTTTCTAACTTTCAAAAGCAATAAACTGAAGCATAAGCGATAAAAACAAGCTAGCTAAAAGTTATAATTTCATAATTATCAACATAAATCTAATTATGAAATGGCAGACACAGGCTGGTGATGGGGAGCTTGGTGCCCAGCACAATCTCCAAAAAAAGCAGTTGAGCACCAGGCACACTGCACGTGTCTTTCCAGAGCGAGGACCCTGCCACCACACCTGTCACCCTGCCACCACACAACCAGCACACAGAGGATGTTACCTGAATCAGCCACAGCCAGCTGAGACAGGGTCTTGGCTCCACTCAAGCTCCTCCGGGCTCCTCAAGGCTCTGCGATGTTCCTTCTTCCCCGCAGCTGAGATGAAAGAGTCACCCTTATATAAAACCTGCGGCCAAGCAGACACACCTTCTCCTCGCAGCCTCCCCTGGCCCACGAGCAGCCATCCCTCTGCTCCTGCTCCTTGCAAGCAACACCCAGCTGCCACCTCTCTTGATTTATACACGGCAACGTCACCACTGAGTTGACGGGCTGCCATTTCCCTCTGTGGCCTGGATCACTCGGATGCCGTTTTTTCCTCCTGCAGTCTGTCTTAAAAAGGATGCCCTGCAACCATTGCAGGGATCCCTATGCTTTGAGGAAACCAACTTATTTAGGATATCATGAGTTTTATTGAAGCATCTGAACCCAACAGGAGGCTGATGGGGCTGGCTATGGAGGAAGGCAGCACACAGAGCACATGAGCAGGGGTTCAAGGAGGCTTAAAGTAGGAAACTATCTGCTTTTGCCAATCCCTGAGGAGCTGTGGGACTTACAATGCTAATTTCTGTTTCAAGTGCAGCCCTGAAAAAGATTTTCTTGAGAAAAAGCGACGTGGAGAGGTTGCAGAGACCTGATAAGTGTTGGCTTTTTTGAAACCAAGCTTCAAAGTGATTTCAGTTGGATCTGTCACGTGTCACAAATTGATCAGAAAAAAATGAAATTGTATCAAAATGCACAGAGACAACAACAAATACAATTTTGAATAAGCAACACTTGTGGTAGCTGAGTGAGCTGAGGGCAGCAGGAACACAGACCTCAAGGGAAAATCTCATCCCGCAGGAATGAGAATCTCACCCCTCAGCAGATGCCTTGGCCAGGCTTCAGGGAAGTTTCCATTGTGCAGGGCCCCAGGAAGATCTTATCTGGGGACTTTGTTCGGGTCTGGTCACCCATGTTCAACAGAGACACACTTGGGGGGAACCTGGGCAGCAAAGGGCTGCCGGGACAGCGGGGGAACCGGAGAGGGGCCGGCGTGCTCGGCCTCACGGAACACAGAGCAGCACAGATACGATCATTCTCCACAAACATGGGAGAGGAGAAGGAGAGAAAGGGGAGAGGAGACCTGCCCAGGCTCAGGGACAGCGTTGGCACAGGAACAAACACAAGCCAATACATTCAGGTCGAAGTTGGGAGAAAGCTGCTACCACCACAGTGAGTTTAGGGCTCTCTGTCCCATGGGAATACAGAAGGCTGCAAAAATAGCCTTAGGATGCTCTTGAGTACTGCACAAGGTGTTCTCTCTTGCAGCAGCAAAGTGCTTCCCTCGAGTCCCTCAGCATGTGCTGCTGTGAGCCCAGGCTCGTGGAGTAGCCCCGTCACAGAAACGCTGTAGGAGCTCCTGTTTTACTTAACACACACTCATCCTGGACTACATTTGATGTGCTGGTGACAGTCTAGTCCCAAAACCAGGGGTTAAATTAGATGATCTTGAAAGGTCCCTTCTAACCCAAACCAATCTGTGATCCTATGAATAACGTTAGCCCCTCTGAGGATACCAGAGCAGCAGAGTGAAGTAAAAAAACCATCTCCTCTGGATGATGCAACCCAGCTGCCTGCCAAGATGGTGACTGCAGGGAAGAGACATGGAGCAGCACTGCAGCTCACCCCAGGTCCCTCATGGAGTGCACAGTTTGGAGACACACAAGCAGGTCCTTCTGCAGTCGGCCCCTCTCCAGTCCATCACACTCCCACATCCCAACACCAGCTCCCATCCCACCTTCCCCATTTTCTCCCCAGGTGACTCAGGATGATTCACACTCACTGTTTTTATTTCTGCCTCTGCTGCTTGCCCCAGTGTGCTTTTATTGCCCGGGGCAACCATTTTTTAGTCCCTTTCAAAGAGCCTCATCCAAATGTACAGAGCGAGCGGTCGCCATGAACACCCACAGTGAAGCGTTTGATGAGACTGCTCTGGCCCTGTACAGGCTGCAGGAACACTGCTGCTGGCAAAAGCCAGCTGCTGAGCATGTACAAAGGTGGATTTCCAGCTGTTTGCAGAGATGCCACTGCATGTGCAATAAATACCTGAGTCATCACGCACATGCACTTGCACAGCACGGCCGCACACTCACATTGGATCATCTCATCATTCCACGGCAAGAGGCAGAGATCTGTGTCCACACACACATGTCCTGTATCACAGCAGCGAGCAGGAGCTGAGGAACACACCGTTTTACACACCCTGTCCATATTTCTTCTTGCTCTGTGAGTTTTTCTTCCTCGGCCATATCCTTTGCCTCCCTCTCACGCGCCCATATTTCATCCTCTCCTTGCAGCAGTGATTTAGACATCACTTACCAGGAGGCTGGATTCAGTCCTGCAGTGACAAGGGAAGATATATTGAAATAAAGCATTGCAAGAAATTCAGGAAGAGATTATCTCAACACAAATGCTGGAAAGTGGAAGGGCTTACAGGAAGACCAACACCCACAGAGGAGAGATGCTCCAGAGCAGCTTCTGGCATCCTGCACTGACTTGAACTTGTGGTTCTATAAGATGGCAAGTTAAACAGCAACAGGATTTTTGGAAGAGTAATATTAAAGTATATAAATATAATAATTCATTAAATATGATTAAATTAATGGATTCTTTTTCTCTAATGTTCGGAATCATGGAAGCCTGGGAAATGCTAGGAGAATTGCACTAAACATGAAATAAAATCAGAACTTTTCCACCACATTTTGAAGAACATCACCACATTTTCATGACAAATGGTGATTTTGACACATTCCAGAGCTTTGCAGGCTACAGAAGCACAACTTCTCTTCACTGTTACATGGCAGATGAAAAATAAAAATTTAAAATAAAAAAAAAAGAGAGAGCAACCTCAGACTGTAAAACTTCTTTAATGGGCAAATAGTAACTCCTTAGTAAGAATATACATAAACTGAATCCCATCTCTCGAGGTGAAAAACCTAAATCTGGTGGCAGGACTTGCAGCCTGTGATGGAGCTGCTTTGTACAGATGTTCAGCCTGTTCCCTCGCAGGGACACTTCCTAGGAGTCAGTGGCTGCTTCCAAATGGATGCTGTGAACATTAATGAACTGCTCAGCTCAAACATCGATGGAAAGTAACTCCCTGATGCCAACAAGAAGGCAGCAGCTCGAGGGGAAGGAGAGAGCACTCAGGGAGGAAAATGACACAGCAAACTTCAAACTGCCTTGGGCTGCTAGAACGGAAACTGGGAAAGGAAGGGGGGAAAACAAAATAGGTTTTAAGCACTGACTGTACCTGGGCTGTGAACTCCCAGACTGGTCTCCGAAGAGCTGGAGTTCAGGTGATGAACTGTTCTCCCCACCCAGCACTTTACTGGGGAATATGGAGACTGGGGAATACGGCAACACAGATGGATCTGCCCTGGAAGGAGGTTGGGCACATCAGACAGTGGCAGCTCAGGCCAGAGCCTGGAAAAGAAATGCACAGAAAAGTATCACTCACTGCTGTGTTTCTTCTGCCTCACTGCAAAAAGGCATTCTCAGGGGAGATTCTTCCCATTCTTATTAATGAAATTGTTCAGGGAAGTGGAAAGAGGGAGTTCTCTCTGAGCTCCCCAGTGCTGAATTCAGCACCAGGACCACAGTGTCAGTGCAGCACCTGTCCCTGTAGGGTTACCTGTGTTCTGGCTGGTTTGGGATGGATGAATCCTCCCCGAGCCACGCTCCAAAACTGCTTTCTAGCAACAGAATTTACCAAAATACAAACTAAAGTCTCCTAGAAAGGAGACGGAGGGTTTTAGTAAGAACTGAAGGAATCAAACCCTTCTCAAGTTTTGGGACTGAACTGTAACCCAGGATTGACAGGAACCCACAATCCCCAGGGCCAGATTTACAGCTGATTTAGCAGCTTCCATTGTCAGCAGCCCAGGAGGGCAGAGCAACTTAATTAATACCCATCACTCCTGTAACACAGCAAGCAGTGCCAAGCCGAGCCCAGGCTCACGCTGACCCAGGGCTCCTGCTTCGTGCACACACCCAGGACTCACGGCACGGTGTGCGTGGGCAGACGTCAGAACCCTCCTGTCCAGCTGTACCCGTGTCTGATCGCTCACCCGCGCAGTTTCCTACACTGGAGACTTGGGAAACAGAAACATAATCTCGGGGGAGGGCCACACAGAGAGCCCGGGCGGGGAAAACAAGGAGAAGGACACAGACACACGGGCAGCAGCTCCCAGGAGCTGCCTGTCAGGAGGAGGGAGAGCAGCAGCATTGATTTCTGGAAGCATCCGCAACGCCGAGCATAAACAGCAAGGCCAAGTAAAATCATTGCCATGAGATAACCACAAATCGATGTCTCCAGGAATTTTATAGGCAGGGAACTTTCTTCCTCTGAGATGGGAACGGAAGCAGGAGGAGTATAATGTTATCAAGCCCCCAAAAAGGGACAAACTTCATTAGTCAGAGGCAGCCTGATGAGCTGCAGTGGAAAAATGAGGCACTTGTGCAGATGTGTCTTCAGACCTTACCCAGAGCTCCCCAATGAAACACTGACAGCAGCACAGGCTGGGGGGCTCTCAGGGGCATCAAGGCATGACAGAGAAGCCTGGGCAGCCCAAATCCCTCCCCAGCTGCTTTGGGCAGGCACTGGTTTCACTGAGTTTTGGAATATTTTGTCCGTGTCTGTCATTGCCAGACTGAGGTGAAGTCAAAGTGCTGCCCTGAGCACCTTTCTGGGTGGGTATCTTGTCTCAGTTCTGGCCCATTCCAGGTTTCCCCAGGGCATCCTTTCTCACCTAGCCCCACACAAGGCACACTTGGTGTCCAAACCTGGTGTCAGGTGAGCAGAAGAGGCCGTGACCTTCCTGCAGGGCTGCCAGAAGCCTCCAGTGACAGACCATGAGACACACACCGGCTCTCTGCCCCATGTTTGGGGTGCCTGGCCAGAGCCATCCCCATGATCTGCTGACCTGCACCAGCACACCTCCATCCTTCCCTCCCTCCCTGCTGCTGCCCAGCTCCCACCTGGCAGAGCCACAGCAGCCTGGGTTCCTCAGTGATGCAACATGCACCTCAAAGTCAATTCCAGTCCTATATTTTAAACAAATGAATCCCTCTCCTGCCTTCTTCCCATCACTTCCAATCACTTGCACTGTGAGCTCTGTGAATGCCTCAATTCCTCCTCACTCTTCATTCTTCCAATTTATTTTTTGCCTTCCTTCCAGCCTGGAAAATGGATTTCTGTCCATTTTGTTGTCTCGGAAAGTGTTGGCACCGTGGTGCCAGCACAGACTTTTTAAATAAAGACAGCTAATTCCATTTGACTGAAGGAGAGCGACACAGACTCAAAGCCATGTTTCTGCCTTGCCTCAGGTTTGGGGAAGCTTCACTTTACAAAAAGAAAAGCAGTATTGAGTGAAATTGTCCTTGATAGTCTCCATTAATCCCTGGGAAGAATTAGCAGCAGCTTTATATTACATTCATACATCTTCTGGAAGTGAAGATTTCAGGCTTTCTGTCTTATTCTCAGCTTTTAATAGAGACTTGACACGATCTCTTTGGACACATCATCAGCACAGGTGGCAGAATTAGTGCCCTGCTTTGTCCAGATGCTCCTTGGGGGATAAATTACAGTCCTGCAGGCAAGCAGGGTTTGGAGTCAGCATTATGGAAATAAATGCTTATATCCAGGAAGACACCAACTGCTCTAAAGAAAACGCAGCTGAAAACAGAGAGCTCATGTTAAACAAACCTTGCTGATGAGTTAATTATCCGGAGAGCGGTGCTAAGGTCTAATTCAGCCATGTGCCATTTCCCTTCCATGATCAGTCCAGTGTCAGTGTGTGGGTCCTGTCTCAGGCAGAAGCATCAAAGCACCGGGGTGATGCTGAAAGGAGACAAAGAGGCATTAAAGAAAAAGTCCAGAGCAGGCTGGAGGGTGAAGAACAGGGTCACGCCAGTCAGGCAGGCAGCTGTCCTGCCTCTGACCCTGCCGGGCTCAGCATCCCAGTTCACACCTACAGCTGGTGCAGATAATTGTGAGCACCCATCTCCTGTCCTGGGCACTGGGGAGACACCAGTGCAGGCGGTGCTGGGGGCCCGGAGCTAACCTGGGGCCAGGTCTGGAGGGTTGTCCCCATGAGCTGGTGAAATACAACGATGTGCCGCAGAGGAGCACAAAGGAGAGGCCTCCGAGAACACGGCGGGTGCAGGGAGCAGAACGGCCCTGCGGACACACCCAGAGCGGGACTCGAACCCGCGGTCCCCGGAGCTCAGGGCGCGGCTTGGGCTGTACCGCCCCCTGCTGGCGGCGGGCGGGACCGCCCGGGGACCCCGAGCCGGGACCGGGACCCCCCCACGGGCCCCGGTGGCGATGGGAAGGGGCGCACGGGGTCAGGGCAGGGCGGCAGGAGGGCTCTGCTGAAGCAGTTGGGGTTTTTGGAGCTGGAACGGAAAACGCACCGGTTGGGAAGGTTCCACAGAAAATTAGTCCAAAGGCACGCAGGGGATAACGCTCCTTCAAGTGACTCTTGGTGCGGGCAGATCCATTCCCTTGCAACAAGTGCAATACAGACAAAATAGAGAGGGAACATCTAATTCCCCTTTCACTCTGAAGAGTGATTTGACACGTACCTGACACGTGTCAAGGAATGCAGACTCAGCCCAGCAGCCAGGGCCGAGTGCTTCACACTGCAGCATGACAGATACACACCCAGAGTGATGGGGACAGACTTTTTAGCAGGACCTGTTACAATAGGACAAAGAGTAACAGTTTTAAACTAAAAGAAGGAAGATTTAGACTAGAGATAAGGAAGAAGGTTTTTACAATGAGATTGGTAAGACACTGGCACAGGTTGACCAGAGAAGATGTGCCGGCCCCATCCCTGAAAGTGTTCAAGGCCAGGCTGGAGTCAAAAATGTCCCTGCCCATGGCAGGGGGGTTGGACTAGATGACTTCAAGAGGTCCCTTCCAACCCAAACTGTTCTATCATTCTAAGATATTAAAAAAAAAAAACCATAAAAAAACTGGTTCAAGGCCAGTTTCACTCATTGACACAGTAAAAACAAGACTTTGATAGCACAGATTGATCCATTAACAACATCCACTGATGAGCTCCGCAGCAGAGCTCCTCACATGCACAATGGGATGCACTCACCAGCACAGACATGCCAAAGGCCCTGGACACCTGCGAGCACTGCAGGAAAGCACCTCACACCCCTCCCTTGCACAGCAGCAAGAAACGAGTCAGGGTTTAAAACCTCACTGCAATACCAATTACAACCTCAATGAGGTTCCACGCTTGCTTTTGGCACCCCATCATTGAGCAAGAGAGACCCTTTGTAAATATTTGAGGGCACAGGGGCTCACAACTGGAATTTGTGCATGAAATCGCCGCCTGCTCTGCCAAGGTGTTTTAGCTGGATCACCCCAATACCCAAACACCCAACCACAGCATGCAGCTCTCCAAACTTCCTCCCAAATGAAGAATGGGATTATTCAAGGCGTCACCAGGCTCTGGTAATTTCCAGAGGCCTCTCCCGACTGCGGATGCTCAGACCGTAAATAATCACTGCACAGTTTTGCTGCCACCGATACTTTCTTGCCCGAGGCAGCCACTCTCCATCCTGCCTCCGAGATAAGGCTGGGGAGCTTCACAGGGTTTGGGTGCTTTGAGTGGAATCTTCTCAACATCAAAGTCCCAGTAGGGTTTTTAGTGAGGCTTTAGAACCAAGTTGAGGATTTTTAACGTGCCATACAGCACCCAGCATCAAAGCGACAGCGTCTGCAGGGACCTGCTGTTAACAAAGTCACCGACAGCATGGAAATACAGCTGAACTAAACAGCTTTATCACCAGCATTTTGAGCAACTTTTATGTACAGGAGATGAGCACCCTGGAGGTTTACTCCGAGCAGAGAGTCTGAATAAAAAAACTGACTTCCCTATTTGCCATGTAAAATTAGCCAGATAGAAATGAGGACTTGAGAATCTTTGAGCCTGTGCTGGGCAGCTCGGTATAAATATTCTCATTGAATTATGACACTTCGCAGCCCTCACACACAGAATCAAGGTCATCGCCAGCAGTTGGCAGGAGAGCTCTGCTATTTCAGGATACAATTGGTTTTTCTTTTCCAGCAGAAGTTATTGTAAGCAGGGGCTAGCGGGGCTGTCAGGGGAGGGGCCGTGTTCGACATGGCCACGGGCAACAGCAGCACTGCTGCATGGAAAACACGGCTGTGCTGCTCAGGGAACAAATATGTGCTGCTCAGCCTCGGCCTCTGGCAACACCAGCAACCTGCAAATCCTTCTCTCCTGTGGCTCGTTCTTTCCCAGGAGCCAGAGCACCCTGTTTCTCGCATCAAATTCTCCATGTGCCCCCCACAGCTGGCAATGAAGGGGCTCGTGGTGGAACCCCAACACCAGAGGTGATGGTGCTGCCTTGGCTGTGTGATGATGACGGGGAGGGCAGCGACTGCCCCTCCACCACAGCCAAGAGCGTGGGTTTGGCAGCCAAACCCAGCTCCCACAGAGGAGTCCAGCCCTGCTCCTGCAGCGTGAGCTGGAACACTCTCCACAGCACAAGCTGCTTTTCTGAGACCTGGAGCAAATATACATTTTCCGCCAGTTACCTCTGTTTTTTAGAAAATAAGGAAGACAAGCAAGGGCAAAACAACGTGGCTGTGACAGAGTGGGATCCAGGGTTCCCCTCTGCAGCACTCCACACCAAACAGAGGTGAAACACCTGCTGCCTCACCCAGGTGAGCGGGGATTAAGGACATAACACAGCAATACAGTGACAGCTTCAGAGCCACGGGATTCTAATTCATTTCTGCCAAGCCCTGATGCAAGGAGGAGATAAGACATCTTGAGACTAAATTTTCTAAGGAGAAAAGCAGAATCCCGATTAGATGCTTGTCCCTGTCAAAGAAAATGCATGCCCAGCCCCACACTGCAACGCTCTGCCTTCCCACCCCTTTGCCTATTTTCTTTTTTATTTTTAAAGTAACAGCCTCCAGCATCTTTTCAGAGCAGCAGGCACCTTCCCTGCAGACGCCGTGACCCCATTGCCGAACGTTACACTGATTACATTTGTGCAAAGCAGCAGATCTGAATTCAAAGGCTTTGGGCAGCCTCTCACCAGCCACCCTGCTTGGCCAACAGCAGATATCTGCCGTACACCAGGGCTGGGCGGGCACAGGGCTCCCAGCTGCCACACAGATGAGAAAATCAAGCTAATATTATTAAGTTAATGCCAGCCCTGGGTGCCTCCACCAGCGATCAAAGCCACCTTCGGCTTCACCGGCACGCAGTGACTTGTAAAAGGCTGAGCTGAAACAGTATTTCATGGCTTGAATTGCTTCAAATCCCCCAGGAACAAGTGTCAGGGCTTTCAATAGCTATAGTGCTAATAATAAAACAGGGACCTCTTCCAGTATCACAGCACAAACAGTAGTTATTTCTCTCTCAAAGCTTTGATTCCTAAAACCCTTCTTACATTCAGTTTGACATCAAAACACCCATCTCATTCACTCAGGCTGTCACAGGAGAGTTGTGTGCCGCTATTAGAAATAGCCCTGAGGTGAATTAAGAACAGCCTGTAATGATGTTCCACTACAGCAACTTTATTTCTACCAAACCAAATAAATGAGCAATATTTTATCTGATGTGCTTTGGCTCGGCAGAGAGCGGCAGCTGCTCCCCATATGATTTATTGAATGGATGTTTTCTAAATAGCCAAAGCTGGGCTCTGAAGCCAGCCACAAAATTTCACATTCCCTAATAGCCGAGCAGAGATAGAAGAGGGACATTCAGGTTCTGGAGAGTGGCAAGTTTGGGCATGAACCGTTTTATTTGCTATTTTCCCCCCTATAAACAGAATGTGCATGCAAGAAGCTGTATAAAAAAAAACCAAACCAACTATAAATATGGATGCTCAACAACTGGCAGCAATGATACAGGGCACAGACAAACCTCTCACTCTACAGCTGCAGAAGCAACACAGTCCAGCACAGTCAGGGGAGCTTTGGCTGTTCAAAGGCACCGAATGCTGCCAGGAGAATGGGACAGAGGTAAGGAAAGGGTAGAGGGGGCAAGGAAAGATGGACCTTGGTGTGTCTTTGGGAGTGGTACAGGCAGCACATCCCAGCACTGCAGCCACACTGGGGTGAGGCACCATCACCCCAGAGCAGCAGCCCTGGCACTGCAGTGAGGTGAGCAGAGAGAGAAGGGAAATAAAGAAATCACATAAGCACCAGCCCTCCAGCGAGCAGGACTGCAGCAGACACAGCTAAAGCAGGATCTGGGGCTTCTGGAGAACTGGCAAGAGGAAATGGATGTTCACATCAGCAATTAAAATGTGGGGTGTTCTGCCAAAGGACAACTCAGAAGCCAAGAAGTTAATGAGATGCAAAACAGGTCGGGACACTCACACTAAGGACACAGGGAGGTGTTGCAGTGAGCAGTAACACACTCCATGGATAACACACTCCACTCCATGGATAACACACTTCATGGATAACACACTTCATGGATAACACACTTCATGGATAACACACTTCACTTCATGGATAACACACTTCAGTGGGCTCTGACTCCAGCTCCCAGAGACTCCAACACCAGAAGAGTGAGGGCAGGCAGGTGGGTGCTTTTACACGCCCTGCAAAGTGCTGGTGCCTCTGAAGGGCCCGACAGCAAGAGCTGCCAGCAAGGAGCAACAGTCCCAATGGATGGAGGTGATCCATTCAGGGTATTTTAATTCTTTTAATGCCAGAGCCAAGGAAAAAGCTGACAAGGGCAGAGCAAAATCCTGACTGGGCAGCAAGTGCCCAGCGTGGGCAGTGCTGGGATTCCTGCCCCAAGAGAGGAAAAGCACCCCAATATTTATAGCCTGAGGAATGCCAAGCACTCGATTCCACACAGTGGCTGAATGTTTGCTCTGGGAGCAGAACCAGGAGTGAGGGATAAGGGAGTGAAGGGCCTGCCAGGGTGATGGAGCGAGGGGCCCCCCAGACCATGGTGAAGAGACACCAGTCCCAGGAGTTCCCATCTGTGGAACTGCTGGTTAAACACACCCAGGCTGGGGAAAAGCTCCAGAGCTCTGCTTTGTTGGTGTTAGTCAGCACGTCAGCCCTGTCTGATGAAACGTCAGGGAAGCCTTAAGGGAAAATAGCTTAAAACCTTCACAAAAAGCTCACAAAGGCTTGTCCTGATGCCAGTTCAAGTCCCTGTCAGCAGATTCCCAAACCAAAGCAGCCTTTGATGCCAGCTGGGCACACATTCCCCACAATATTTCACTCCAAGGCTATAAAAACAACAACAAAAAGAATTTCTCTGATACTTTGCCCTTGACTAATGTGCACTTACTGAAATAAATAACCACCTGGTCTTGCCATTGAAGAGCAGCACAAACATTGCCACAAGCAGATTATTGACCAGAAGTACAGAAGCCAAGTTATAAACAGGTTCATAATTCAATAAACAGAACTGTAAAGCATTTCCAAACAGACCATACAAACCTCACTCTACCTGCACTCCAACAAAGGAAGTCAAATACCTATTTATGAGATTCTAACTCCCTATTTTCTATGCCGTTCAACACAAAGAAGAAAAAGAATCAAGATAAAGAGAAGGCATATTTTAGCTGTACAGGATTTATTCGTTCAATTTACATTTGAATCAATTATCCAGGCGAAGCCCGAACGCTGCCAACCGTGATTTAGGTGGCTGAACACACATCATAAATAGTGCAGCATTCAAGTCATATAATCCATGCCTGGCGTTCCTGGATCACTCCATGAGCAGGAAGAATATCCCGACCCGCAGTGTGCCGTTATTTCCGAGTAACAGAGTGTGCTTGGCTACGGCTCAGAACGGAGCCTCCCAAACCTCTCAAACAAAGCCCTGGCCAACATCCAGCTCAGTGGATTAGGGATAAACCCCTGGAAGGCTGGGCCAAGCCCCCAGCTCGGCCAGCTCTGAGCACCAGCTGGAGGGACGGGAGGGCAGGGTAGGAACCCGCCTGGCTGAGCTGGACATTTGTCCCCCACTTAAGGAGCTCCGAGGTCATTGATGGCTCCCGGGGTGGGAGAGCCCCTCGCTCATGCTGTGCCTGCAGCAAACAGCACAGGGCAGGGCTGCTTCTCACCCTGTGACAACTCACCCTGTGCCTCAGGATTTCCTTTTCCTGGTGGTTGTTACAACACACAGAGCATCTCTCTGAAAAAAAAAAAAAAGAAAAAGCAGATGAAAAAAACTTCAAATAATTTCACAGCCACAGAGCGAATCCTCTCCCCTGCTCAGCTTTTCTCTAGTAGAACATGTCTACGCTGCACTAGAGTTTAGCCTTGAACCAATTCAGGAAGGGAGACAAAGAATTATGGAGCCATGTATCCCATTAGCATCCAAATGCAGCAAGGGGTTTTTCCAGAGATAAGGTGTTTTTGAAACAGCACTAGGAGGAGGAAAAATTTCTTTTATGAAACACATTTTTCACAGACCTGAAATCCACAGCGCGTTATAAAACTGAATTTGTTGATGTTGTTTTTGCTTTACAGCATTAATCACTAAAGGCTTGCTTGGGTGGGCAGGAAAAATCCATTTCCCATTGTATTAACTTCACATCATTTTAGAAGCCTTTCAAGGCCCACATAAATGCAAGTAAACACCTCCAGTTCTGGTTGGTCCTGCACTGGCTGGGAGCACTGGCCAGACAAGGAAGCTCTTAAATTCTGACAGCTCAGACCCAATACTTGATTTAAATAAGCATTCCCTGCACACTGTTTTCTCTGGGATAGAGAAAGAGATGAGATTCACCCTTTGTCCCAGAGGATTACCTGTGCAGGGGGAGCAGCAAATGCCTGTGTGTGTCAGTCCTGGGATCCTGAGCATTGGGATTTTTCCAGCTTTGAGATTCCATGAATCAACAAAGACCTCACACCCTTGGCCTGCCCTGTATCCCCATTAAGGTTTCATGAGAACCAGCACACAAGGTGAAGGGAAGTGCCAGGAAGGTTCAGTGGAGATATTTGACAAATCTCTTTTGTATTTGCTAAAGCAGATGTGCAGTTACAAGAAAGGACTGTTACCCCAGTGACAACATGCTCCTTTCAGTCAATTCTTTGTAAAATTACCTTATTTCAGTGTGAAGGAACAGATGGATTTGGTGCATAATCTGGAGATAAACAGACCCAGGTCAGGTGTAGGCAGAAACACGATTCAGAGCTTTGGAATTTTACTGTTCAGTCCCCCAGACAACCCCATCTTCATACAATATATATAAATATTGCTTTGACACATGAACAGCACAGCCCAGGAGCCAAACTGATGGTTGTGGATATGCGAGGTTCGTTATGCCCAGCTTGCCTTTTAGGAATCAAAACAAATGCAGTGTGCAATTGCTCCGCAAAGAACAGGCACTTGGGCTGTTCCAAGAAGGGGGAGAAAATACAAAACCCAACCAAACAAAAAAACAACAACAAAAGAAACAAAACAAAACAAAAAAAAGGCAAAACAAAAAAAACCCAAACAAACAACAACAACAAATAAAACCAACCAACAAAAAAAAACTTTTGGCCTGTAAATTTGGATTTTGAGTAAGGAGCAATCAGGAAAGAAAACATCCCTGTGGACTTGCAGTTGATTTCCAGAACAAAAGCTCCCAAGGGATCCTGAAGGAGGTTCATCTGAAAAACAGAAGATGACCTTCTAGGACAGTCACAAGAACACGTTGCTGCAATCCTGCCCCCCTGTCATCTAGCAGGAAAGGGATTTCTGCTAGGAAGGCTTTGCACATCATTGCCACGTTAGCAGGAGCTGGTGTGAAAGCTGTTCTGGCGCTGTCACAGCTCTGCCCCAGCCGCTCTCACGCAGCTGCTGCAGAAACTGTCAAGAAACTGTTGTGAAACTTCAGCCTCGTGACAGACACTGAGCTCACATTTACCTCCCGAGGCATTTCGGAGGAGTAATTACGGGTGGCTTGGGCACACGTGCCTTTCCCTTTCTCAAATGCAATTACAGCTGCAGAGAAACAGAAGGAGATTTATGGAAGAAACACCAGCAGAATCAATATATCAGCCCAGGTGGAAGAGCATGATTTTGAGCTGCTGCTGAACTACACTAAACCACCTAAATTAACTTAATTAGGTGTCAAAACAAGTTTACCTGATATATAAAAGACATTTGTTTAAAAAAAGAAAATCTCAGTACAGTTTAAAAAAAGCAGGCTTGGCTCCCAATCAACACAGCTCCTCTCATGAACCTTTAAAGACTTCATGTGCCATGAGGCACAGGCCACATCTTATGGCATTTTATAGCTCATCTCAAATTTATATTTACATAACTAGGATCAGCAATTTACAGACAAAAACAAATCAGAAACAACAACCAACAACTGATTGTAGAGAAAACAGGGAGACAGTTTAGGATGAAAGCTGCTAACCTTTACATGCCTAAGCTTCAGTACTGCCACAATTAGCTGTTCACACATCTGACTGGAGACAGCCATGGCAGAAGACATTTTATATATATATTTATATATATATTTATAAAGCTTTGTCCACACCCTCCTTCCTCCTTTCCCTTTCCTGTAAATTTTTCACTTCCCATACATTTAGGGCAGCATTTAAAAATAGAGTAACTTCTCCAAATAATCAGCGAACACTCCCACCATGGTACCCTCTGTCCTGAAGCTTTTCACAGATGTGTGTGCAGCTGGAACAGGCACACTACAAAGGGGGTGCCCACAGTGTTACAGCCCATAACAAACACCCAACAGATGGGGAAAGCACAAGGGCCCCTCCCCACCAGCATCATCGGGGGGCACAAGGACACTGAGAAGAAGCATCACCTAGAATTGCTATGGTACAGCAACTCCTATGCCCAGTGGAGAAGCAGCCTGAAAGATGAGAATGTTATTGCATTCCAGGCTCAAAGATTTAAGCTTAAGTCAGGGAAAAACCCAGGCCTAATTGTTTTTCCTTTAGAGCTGGCAGGTTCTCACCCCTGCTGTCACACATCGTTTCAGAGATGCTGTTGTTCATTAGCAGAGCAGGACCGAGCAGAGATCTCCTCCTCCTGCAGAGCAGGAGGGCACAGAGGGGAACACAGGCTGCTTGGGAGGGTTCAAGATGTGGTGCACCTACAACTCACCCTGCTCCCACAGGGACCTGCCCGCTGCAGCCCCAGGGAGGTGACAAGCTCACGGCCAAGGAGGCAAACCAGGCTCCTGCCCTGTTTCAGCAGCGGGACTTTGCAAAAGGAAGACGTGCTCCACGTCTACATCATGGAGCTGAGCGAGAAAAATCCCTTTTTCTCGTCCTCGTGGCCCCAGGGAAAGTCATTAGAAATGAGCTGTGCCTTGGTTTGTAACTCGAACGGGATGATGTTGTTGCTTAACGTGCTTCCACACTTGCATCAATACTGCTGCAGACAAAATGAAACTAGTGTGGAACAAAACAAACCATTAGCAGACAAGAGCAATTAGAGAAATAAGAGAGCTGATCATCAGGAGGTGATTGGAACCCAATTTAATGTTTTTAAGTGCTGCTTCAGGAGAGGGCAGTCTCAGCAAGCAGGTGGACCCTACTCTTCCCCCATGAGTTGGGAGCACACAAACCACAACAAACTCCATTTCAAGGCTCTCCTGACCAGCCAAGATCACAGGCAAAGGCTGGTCCAAACCCTTGCCAAGAGCCTGCTGCCAAACCCAGGGTCCAGACCCGAGGAAATCCCAGCTGCCAGCCTCGCCACCAGCACTGCCAGTGCATGTTCCTCCTGAGGTCCATGCACAAGAGCTGGATCCCAGCTTTTCTCTGGAATAATCCGCCCAACATCAGTGATTTCAGGGACTGAAACAGTTTACAAGGCCATTCCCAGTTGCTATTTGAAGTACAATTTTAAGTAGCATGAGTCTCTATTTTTTTACCTGACACACTCAGGTCTGTACAGGGAACAGTCCCTTATGGAGGGTGGAGGTCCTTCCCCCAGGCACCTACTGCAAAATGCAGCCCTGGCAGGAGCTGCTCACACAGCAGCCATCCCACAGACATTCCGGGTGTGCCCGTAAAACCCACCCACCCTGCTCCTCTGGGCAGTTGTTACATCATCTGCTGTTATGATCCTCAGTTCCCCAAATCACGAAGGAAAGATCATTATGTACAAAACATTCATAATAAACACAGCCGACGTTGTAAAATACTAAGGACCTTGCCCTGTTGCTTTACTCTTACCTCTAATGATGAGAAAAATGTGCTCAGGGAAGAGAAGGGGAGTGATGACACCTGTACACAAACACCCCCAGAGCACAAAAGCTGAGGAATGCAAGAGATCAGGAAAATGCCCCAAAATGTTAGGAAACATAGAATGCAAGGCCCATGAATTAAAGGATTAATGCACCTTCCCAGAGGCATTTCTTGGGCCCCTCTTCCTACAGGCAAACGAGGTCACCTGCAGATCTCCCTGGCTGCACCACCAAGCCAAAGTCCTGCCAGTAAAATGAGCAAATAAGGATGAATGAATAAAACACCAAGGCACATCATACAGTACCCAGCATTGTTCCACCACTTGTGTTTGCCTTCGCGTTCAACACACGCAGTAAAGCTCAGGCTTAGATTAGAAAAAGCAACACCAATGTCTTCTTAAAAGCATTTACAGTCATGCCTTTATTTCCTTACTACCACACGGGCGAGTTGGACTCCCAGGGTGACACCTGCCCCCCCAAAAGCTGTCCCTCTGTGCCTTGCTGGGGAAGCTGCTCCCCTTTCCTTTGCACCGCCCCTTTTCAAGCTGCAATCCAGGCCTTGGTGGTGATGTAGTGGAAGCTGCCACATGTTTTAGCTTTCCTAATTGTCCCCTACGGTCTACTAAGTGTAATTACCAAATAATGGCTGTGAACACGACTGTGTCCTTGGCAATTAGGGCCACCAGCCCCCCTGTGCCTCCTGCTGCAGGTCCCTGGCCACCCACCCTCATCATCTCACAAGCGTGAGCAGAACAGCACCAAACACTCCACCTTCCTCTAACCAGAGCTGCTGACAGGCAGCTGCCCGGGATTTTAGGCAATAAAAGTAACAAACTGTCGGTGTTCTAAGGATCAAGTGCTCAGAGGAAGGATGATGAGCCTGTACAAATGATGTGTTTGCGCCTCACGGCAGCTGCTCCCCTATACAAATGTATCTGGCCAGGTCTGTTCTCCACTGCCCTGAGTCTTACCTGTGTCCCCATCCTGCTCCAGAGCCAGTGGCACAGGATGGAGCTGTGGCAGAACCGCTCTCAACACCTGCAATGCCACAGGACCAAAAAGGAGAGGCAGAAAGCCAGAGAAGACTATAAAGGAGACATTTTAGCCATTGATAAAAATAACAAAGCTCATGCATCCTTTTCTTGCTCTCACATCCCTTCTCTTTCCGGCAATCCTGTGCCTGCCCCCAACAGATTTCCCTCTCAGACTGGGGGCAGTGACATGTCCACACAGTCTGTCAGGTCTGAGCAACCTGCTCAGCCAGTTCTCCATGAGCTCGGTTTTCACCCTTGGTGTTTTTAAATGATCTATTTCAAGAAACTTCTCTGCTTTCACTGGGAGTCCAGGCACACCCACACCAGGCACCTGAAAACCCAGCCAAGACAGGGCAAGGCTGGCGTGGCTCCTGCCCGGTGGTTCTGGCATCCTGCAAGGGGAACATCCTCTGGGAATGGTCTGCTGGTGATGGGAGCTCCAGAAACCTGCCCCACCTGCACCCTGGGCTCGGGAGCCAGGGCAGGGTACATTCACCAACAGTTACAATGATTGTAAACATGAAGATTGGCTTTAAATACTCCTGGTCAAAAATGACAACATGAGGTGACAAGAATTGCAGCATTTTCACACTGATTTTAATTGTATTTTGGCCAGGCCGAAGTTAATTTTTACTTGCTATAACTCCAAAATTTAAGTGTCTGCCCCTAAAATTATGCTGAACACAAGATTTGTTTGCTCAAGAGCACAGATTTCACAACATCTTACGAGATCAAAAGCTAGAGGCCAAAATAACTAACTCTTTGGGGACGTGGCAATTAAAAATAAACAGAGATAAATATTTATGTGTTTCTTTTCTTTTTAAAACCTATTGTAAGATCTGTCAGGGACTCTTCAGAGAAAAGGGCTGCTCCTGCCTCATTTCAGTGCTTCCAGTGTCTGCACAAGCCCTGGATCTGTTGGCACCTCACCTGGGCTCCAGCCCTGCTCCTGAGCTCCCACAACTGACCAAAGACTACAAGTGTTTAAGAATTAAACCCTTTTGGTAGGAGCCAGGCTTCCTCACACACTTTCAAATGAGAATATACGGAGTACAAACAAACCATGAGTTAATTATAAACCTGGTCATAGCAGCTAAGAAAACACTGGAAGGTAAATATCTGCTCAGGTGAGATTATTCTGCCACAGAACCGAGGTCCTACTCCACAAAAGGCCAGCTCACATTAACAGGGGAGTGTTCCATGGGGTTGTACCTGCCTATCTCCTCGAGAGCTTCAGCTGCTGCTGAAGTAATGATAAGCCTGAGACTTTTTATATACAAAATGTGAGATACGTTCTTCAAATGACCCTCCAAGAGTTCAGGAGCTTTGAAGGGACCAGGAATGAAATCCAACCATGGGCAATGTGGATAAAATAAAATGAATTGGCGAAGATTTTCACTAAGGACAAGCTCAACAATTTATGGGGGTTCTTGTCAGTTTACCCTTTGTGACTTTAAGAAATCAAAAGGAAGTTACTGGGGGGGGAAGGGGGAAGAAAAGTAAAAAAAAAAGAGAAAAAGGGGGACTTTCATTGCTTCAGGGATGTGGACAGCAATAACAAACCATTGTAGAGTTCAGCAGTTCACAGCAAATATTAGATCAAAATTTATGACTCTCAGGCACAGCGTGGATCAGCTGAGCATAGTCTTGTTTAGAGATTTGTCTGATATAAAGTCAGGAACCTCCTGAACCATATTTCTGATTTCAGTGCAGATGAGTACTGGAGTTTAGTTTCCTCCTGAAGATACTCTAATTCTCCTTAATGTCCAGGCAGGAAGATGCACCCATAGCCATGGTCTGGGCACCTGCACTCCCCTGAGCCATCCTCCACTCAGACCCTGCCCAGGAGCCCTCCTTCCTCGTACACTGATGAAGCACAGCTGCAGCCTTCCTCAGCACTGAGGATGAGGATGGTAATATCAGGATTTTGCTCACATTTCTGTTGCAAAATCACCTAGAAGGGAGGGCACAGTGACTCATGTACTGTCTGCTCTCCTTCCTCTGTGCCCAGCATGTGGGCGGCAAGCACAGGACCAACTCTTCCCACCTTTTGTACTGCTGCTTCATCATTCATCAGATCTTTCTGCCAGTTTTGCTCGTTTTGTTTTTGCTAAAACTTAAAATTTTAGCAGCAGCTCTCTGGGTCTTGAGAGAATCAGCTCTTATCTTGACATTTTCACCTTCTGCTGGTGAGGTTTTCTGCAAATGTCAGAAGCATCATCACATTCCTAAAGCTCCTACTCTTCAAATCACACCCCATGGACCATTACAGTCCTGCTTTTATCAGAAGTACATTCAACACGTTTGAAGTCTGACAGCACTTCTTGAGGGGCATTACTTCTTTTCAAGATTAAGCACAAGAGAATGTCATGCAAAGGCAGATTCTGTGGCAACTTTACTAAGATATAAAATAATCAGAATTAGAAAGTTACACTGCTGTCCAAGACAAGGCAGAGAGAGAAGCAGAGGCACCAGGAGGTGATGCTTCCTCACTTCTAAAAGAATCTGTTCCTTGGGAGCAGGATTCATGGAGAAGCAGCAACGGTGCTTAGGCAGCGAGCAGAGTTTGGACCGAGCCTGATTTCACTCCAGCTCTTACCCAAAGCCCAGAACAATGCTGGCCTGATGTCCTTTGGCTTGGGCAGTGTCTTGTCCTTTGGGCTGTTCTATGACAAGGAAAGCAGGTGCCAAGTCTGCAGAAGGAAAACAGGAAATGGGATTCCCTCCAGCACCTCGAGGCGCCGCTGAAGCCTGGCTGTGTGAGCCCACCCAGCACGTGTTCCTCCCATCAGCTGCACTTGCAGCTCGCACAAAAACTTTCTGTTTCTTTTGCATATTTCTCATGGATTCCTCTGGATTCTCAGTAACTGTCTGACCACTGGAAATAAGTCATGTTTCACCATGAAAGCCTCTATTGTTTTTTTCTTCCATCTTTCAGCATACTGCATGAAATACCCTTCATTGGCTCCAAGAGCACCGAGAGGAACAGCATCCACTGTTAGAAGCACTTGGAAAAGTCAAATCACTTGTTTAGGGACACTCCTGGCAGGATGACTGCAACATTTCCATTGGAGTCAACTTCTAATGGCTCCACTGGGGACTGGACAGAGCCATCAGCTCAGCACAGAATAAGCTCCACATCCAAGCAATATTCATTAGAATACCAAGAAGATTAAATCCTCCCCCTACTTCCCTCAAAATCAACTGCTTTGAGAAACTTAGGGCAAAGAGCATGATGCATTTGCAAACAACCACCCCACTCAGGTGCTGGCAGTGCCTCTGGAAGCTGAAAGAGATTCTGAGCATCAACATGTAAATCAGAGCACTGAGTCATGATCAGAGCTTTAATCTAAATTTGTTCCGTTGATGTGGCTGGAGATTTGTTCCACATCAAGCTGTTTACGTTATGATGTGCAAGTGAGTAGATTTAGCTCGTGTTTCAGTCAGCTAGAACTCAGAGTATTTCTTAGAAACATGGTCCATTTAATTCTGCTTGTTTTTTACTGCTGGAACACTATTAATATGCATACTGCCTTTATTTGGATAGCTTTCCCATCACTCTCCAGCTACTTTGTAGTGGGCACTTCTCCAGAACTGTAATACCTCTACAAATATTCACTGTGGTCCCAGCCCAGGGAAGGCCAGAGTGTGCCTGGGCTGCAAAACTGTGATAAAGCAAGCATAATGTAGCAAAGCCCATCTCCATGTGTTAATTAACACTGATGAGAAACAAATTTAACTTTTTCCAAATCTCCTAAGCAAGTAATTTGATGAGCTAGACAATGTGTAATTGGATTGTCTGAATCAACCAAAGCCTTCACCAGAACTGGTAACATCCCAGCCCAGTGAGGGAGGGAGCAGGTGCCTGTGCACACCCAGGTCTGGGACGAGTGTGTGCCATCAGAACTGGGGGGATGTCACCACAGACCTGATTCCAACAGCAGATCAGCTCACCCCGTGCTAACAAAGGATGCCTTGGCAGCCCTGACAGATCATGAGGCTGGGGCTCAGGTGAGCTGTTCCCAGGAGGAGAGGGGGCATCCAAATCCCATCAGCTACACACCAACTCTTTATAAGGTATGACTTCAGAACTATTCATTATACAAATCCACAAATGTGGACGAAGAGCAAGCCCATCACTGGCTCTTGTCTGATGGGCTGTGATAACCATCAGACAGGTGCAGTAGCAGGATAACTGGATTAGGAGACCCGTAAATAGGGCTCGTTGGGATTGAAGGCTGTTACAATTTTAAAGGAGAAAGGAAACAATGCCTTGAGGGCATCTGCAGTGCTGTGAGAGGAGGGAGAAGCTGTTAAAGCCGAGCACATTCCAAAATACTGGTCATGCAGAGTCTAAATCATTATCTCCTTGCAGGCACGCACTGAGAAGGATTTTTCCTCTCATCCATGTCCCTCTCCCACCAGGAAGGTGGGGCACATGAAGTTGCCTACTGTACTGGAACCATCATCAACAACAGGACAATGATCCACCAACATATTCCTGCCAGGAATTATTTGCAGACAAAAACGATCCATCAGGTACAGCCCAGAAAAATCACATTAACATGCAACAAACATTGTGAGGCCAAAAAGACGTGGAATCAAGAGGCAGAAAAACTTTAATTGCATGAAGGCTGCTTAATTATTTTTAAGGTTACGAGAGAAGCCTGACAGAATATAGGCTCAATACAGCAGACTTTGCAGGAATTTCTATCAATCCTATCACAATTCCGCCCTCCTACTGGAGCAGTACAGCCATGAATGCTGACCAGCATCAACCAGCTGATTAAGACACAAATCTCAATATTACTAATAAAACAGCAAGTGTCAGAAATAATAGCCACTATGAGCATGTACAGTTTCAGCTGCAGAAAGGAGAAAAAAAGAACTTTTATGGTGTCTTGCCAATAAATTCATCTCTGGGGAACTATCAAAACAGAGGATGCCTTTCTGTAAAGCAATCACTGATGGCCTACCAGCACAGAAAATATCCAGCTCTGCATGACAATGACAGTGGTGCATGAGCCAGGCAGCAGATCCTCAGCCAAGGCTGTGTGGGACAGGTCTGTGTGTGTGACAGGCTGCCAGGAGGAGACAAATTCCAGGGCAGCCAAAGAAAGCACGAAAGACAAAGGTATAGAAAAAATCAGAGAATATTAAAATATTATTGGATTTAAAAACAGCAGGACAAAGAAGGGAAGAGAGGAGAGACTTTTATAAAAGTATCCAAACTTTGAACCTCTGCAAAGGTCACAGGCAGAAATTCCTGATCTAAACAGATTTAGATAGTGAAGCTCAATTGATTAGATCCATATCCAGGTAAAACAAGATTTCGGAAGAGCAAGGGCCATTGCTGGCCTTCATTCCATGGAAAGTCAGTGCTACATGCAAGTGCTATGCAAACCCTTCACTCTGATCCCAGAAGGAAAACCAGAAAAACCTGGCACAGAGCTGGTCCCTTCACTCCTTTCAGAGGAATAAGGGAGGAAGAGGAAACCTCCTTTTGCAGTGGGAGGCAGTAGGATTTTGGAAGCTGTTGAAGACTGCAAGGAGGAAAGACAAAGATCCATGATCTCATGATCCATACAGAAAAGGCAGCAGTGAAAAAGGTGTGGAAAGGGCAGCTCAGGAGAGGGACACAGTGTTGCTCCTCCCGCAAGCAGGAAGAACTGGGAAGCACAAGTGCAACTGCTCTTCGTACAATCCCTCAGACAGCAGAGCAGCCAGGACTTGGCTCTGACAAGTCAGTGATTTACAACCTAAAATCAGAGTCCTAATAGAAAAATAACATCCTGTCAGTGTAAGTGATGGTGCTTGCAGAGACCTGCCAGCCTCCTGGAGCAGCTGCTCACCACGACCTGCCAAGGAGTGGGAATGACCAGTAGAAAATGGGCTCTTTGCCAGGAGGGATGGGGGATTTCACTGGTTTACCAGTCCTGGATATCTCCCTGAGCAGGGAGCTCAGACACCCAGCAGCGCTCTCCGGGTCAGCAGCACCTGGTACTCATGGAAGAAACACAGTTTCTGCTAAAAACTAGAATATTGGTGGAAAATTAAGTGAATGCTGTGAGCACAGGAGGAGAAGGAAGCACAGGGCCAACTGATTAAACACCCAAGATCAAAATTTGGCTTTAAAAAGGGGCCCAGACAAGAAGCTCACACCTTAGCCATGTACCAAAATGCCTGGAAATTAGTATCTCCCTGTACTAGAGAAAATTGCTTTGCAAACAAAAAAGGCATTTCTAAAAGAAACCTCTTTTGGCCTGATCTCCTCCATTCCTTTGCCATGGAGCACACAGGAGGGATGGCTGAGGAGCAGCTCTGACCCTGCAGCACCATCCCAGGTTTGCTCAGTTCCTGGAAAAATTAACACAAGCCAACCGTGGTTTGAAAGCATCCAGGCATGTGGATTAACAGCAGCAACGGGCCCCCAAAGAACCAGTTCAAACAACCAAATTCTGAATATTTGTAAGTCGTCAAGAATTTGCAAGCCGCTCATGGGCTGAAATCCCCTCATATGCAAAGCTTCTGTGCAAATAACAAAACAAACCCTCAAAATTCCGCAGAGACGACCCAGGTTAATCCCACCCTATAAATCCTTCCCTGAGAGCCGTACACAAACCCCGGGCTGGTCACAGCACAAAGCAAAGCCCAACATTACCACCTGGTGGAAATCTTCTTCTGCTACAGCCACGAGCAGAAAAATCACTAAATTGATTCAGTTTTAGGCAGTGGCAGAGTGTTACACCAGCCTCGAGCTCAGTCCTGCACACCGAGGGACCACCAGCAGCTGTGGGTTTAAAACCCACAAGTTTGGCAGCACAGCAAAATTACTTTCTCTGGGAGAAAGGCAATGAGCCCACATGCAGAGCAGTCTCCACATGCCCACACTGTTTCCCTTGATTTCATCTATAGATGCCAGAGAAGATGCCCGAGAAGGAATATTTTTTTTTTTTTTTAGTAAGATAAGAAAAAATTTACAGATTGATAAATTGTGACAGCCACAGGAGACTCGGTGTTACCCTAAACACCAACATCCAACCCAGCCAGTTAGGAGCCCAGGTGTCAGCAATGGGGATTTTGGACTCTTTGAAGCAGTAATTTAATATTCACATCTTTTGTTATTGCCAAATTGTTTGAACCCCGTCGCAGAGACCCCCAATTCCCAGGCAGACGTTGTTCAGCCTGCATTGCTGAACAGCAGAGCACAGCCCAAAGAGGAAAAACAGGGAGGAAAGAGTGACTGCTGAGGCTGAGAAAAACAGCACAAACAATACAGCTGTAGCCAAAGAAAAAAAAAAAAAGAGGTCATATGTCCCTCAACTTTATAGCAGCCCAGATACAGAACCCTGTTCGGGCAATCTCCAGCCTGCTGAACAGTAACCACGGGGCTCTCTGCTGCACCCCATCAGCATTTGGGAGCTGGTGGATGGCTGCCAGGCTAAAGGCACCAGGAAAGCAGAGAAGGGGGATGGGAGAATGCAGAGCCAGAGAGGCGAAAAGTGAGAAACAGGAATGAGATGCAAATAGAGACACAATCAAGGAGTGTGAACTCCAAAAAGAAAGAGGTGGGACGAAAAGGAAAAGGGAAATTTAAATGGCGGGAAAGCAGAGTAATATTTGTAAGAGAAGGCAGAGAAATATAACTGGAAGGTAAATTGGAAAACTGAGGAAAGGGACTGACCAGGAAGACCAATGTGTGCAGCTGAGCAAGGTGACCTCATACATCCCTGATGAATCAGCCCTTCCCCTGGGCTCCGTCCTGCTCCACTCATTTAGGAAGGCAGAGTCCACATGTACCTCTTCTCTCTGACTGGAGACCCAGAACCTTACCCCATCTCCCTGCAGACACCCACACCTGCCCACACTCACCCTCACTGACAGGCTTCCTCAGCTCCACTCAAACTCACTGCGAGCCTGGGGCCAGTGGCAGCTCAGCCTCAGCCTCTCTGCCCCAACACACCCTCCAAGCCAGGTGAAAAAACCAAACCAAACCAAACTACAAGCCATAACATCTTCCCACCCAAATTTCCCAGCACCTGAAAGGGTGGTATGAGTAAGTTTTACTTGGAAGGAAGATAATATTAAAATCCCAGCAGCAAAGCCTGTTACCGTTGTGCAATGGAGAAATCCCAGAGCTGAAGCAGGGACCTGTCCTACCAGAGCCTGCCCTGTGTGATTTTAATGGGAGTGAGGGAAGTGCCCTGGCTCTTATCAGTGGCTGAGCAGGAGGCAACAAGCTCGAGCTCGGGAATGAACTTTATCTGGTGGCACCAGTTCCCAAGGAGTGCCTGCAAAAGAGGAAGGATCTCACTTAATGGCATTGTGGTTTGAGCCTCCATGTGTGTTACTGCAAATGCCTTGCTTTTGGGAGAGGAGAGGGGAAGAGGGTCCATTCAGTCTAGTCCAATCCTTCTGCTTCTTCAGGAGAGTCCAATGGAACACAGACAGCACAGTGTGAGTCTGAGGGGAAGCAGAAAACAGGAGAGAGTGGAAGGAACTGGATACAGACAGTGGAGAAAGGAAAACAACAATAAAAAGCCAAATGAGGATAGAGGAGATGGAGCATTTCTATGCATAACTGTGGCTCAGGGCAGACTGAGCCCTGAGGGTGCATCACTGGCACTGAGGAAAGGCCACGAGAGCATCTGAACTGCAACAAGCACAGCAACATTCCCCCAGGATTCTGCACTACAGCCCAGTGAGCAAAGGGTGTGTGAGGATGCACGAGCCTCCCAGGGCAATACCAGGACTGGGCAGAGCCCAGAGCTAGAGAAGGATCACAACCAAGTCCCTGCTCTCCAAAGAGCTGGCCTGGGGGTGCAGCTACCATTCCCCAGGGACTCAGAAGGCACGGGAGCATCAGTAGCGAAGTACAATTCCCATTTTGATATGGGAAGGCACAAGGCAAGGAGAGGAGTAGGAGTGCCACTGATCCACTGTTATCAGTATTTATATTATGCCAGTATCTTATGAGCAATAAAAATATCCAAGGACAATTTTATAGGCCAGATTCACTGCCCACTTGAGACACAGCCACAACAATAGTTTGCTGCACTGTCTTGCACAGAAAGGCTTTAAGGTCTTCCAAGTCCAGAGTTCTTGGAGAGAATCTCAGAGAGATTGTCTCCTGGCAGGAGACAAACGCATTGGTGGGAGACCTGGAAGAGATGTACAAATGGTTGAAAAATATACTTAAAATGGCAGAACTGATGTTTAATTGTTTCCACATGCCATTTAGCAGTGAGGAGTAAAAACATTAAATAAAGCATGAGGAGGCCTTACTACTTGCCAAACACGAATGAAAAATGAGTGGGGACCTGAAATAATCCAGGAGTAAGAAATTAGCAATTACCTGGAACTTGCCATTGTGACCACGTTGCACACAGCAGCCACACTCAGTGCAAAGCTCAGTCCCGTGAACTGGAAGCAAAAGTTCTCCCCACAGCAGGGAGCAGAATTGTCAGAGAGTGCTGAGAGCAGAGTTCCAAGGAGCTGCGAGCATCTCTTTACACCAGGGAATGCAACCAGAGCTCAGGGCACTGGTTTACCCCCCTCAGGGACCCCTCTCACAGAAGGGAGGCTGACCCAAAGTCCTGGTGTGAAGGAGGCATTTACCCCTTTGGAGCAGTGTCCTGCCCGTAACCCAAGGCCGTGGCACAGCTGTCCCTTCAGCGAGGGGAGGGATCCCCACACATTTGTTGTCACCGATATCAAGGAATTTGGTGCCAGGTCTGCACCGAGAGATCCCGTGACACAGGACTAATGACACACTGGTGGCACTGTGGCTTCACACACTTCTAACCTCAGGCACCCACAGCCACCTCAACAGGCACACGTGGTATTAGAGGTGCTGGTAACATCCCCAAATCACAAAACAACTAACAAAGCAAAATTCCTGTGACTTCCAAGAAAAAGACACTGTGCACAGCCCCAGAACAGGCAGCAATTTTGTAAATATCACAGAATCACAGAAGGGTTTCAGTTGGAAAGGACCTCAAAGCTCATCTCATTCCAACCCCCCCTGTCATGGGCAGGGACACCTTCCACTAGACCAGGTTGCTCCAAACCCCATCCAACCCAGCCTCGAACACTTCCAGGGATGGGGCAGGCACAGCTTCTCTGGGCAATAATTCCATCCAGCAGGCTGACATTGCTCAGGCCCACGACTGTCAGTGCAGTCCTTGATTAATCTCTCCAAGCTGCAGAGAAGAAAACAGGTTGTTTTCAGAATTCAGGCAAAGGCTGCCACCATCTGCCTCTCTAGACTTCACTGTCACCTGAAGTGACAAACGGGCTTCCTTGTGCCTCTGCTCTTGGATGAGCTCCGTCCCAAAAGAGCTGCAAGTCAAACGTTTTTCAGCCACAATAACCTTTAGAGACAAACAGGAAAACTCCATAAACCATGTTAGCCTACAGCAGAGTTGAGATCTTTATCCTTCTTCTGCTAAATGTCCGTCAACCTTTTGCACTTCCATCAGAAATTCATCCTCTACTCCTGCCCTGCCGTTAGTGTTAGAAAGGAAAAAAATTTGTCTAATATGGAATTTAATTCCATGAGTTTTCCCCACCATGGGTGTGGTCAGACCTCTTTTTGCAATAGCCTCTTACAACCTTAGTATCCTCCTCCAGCCTCGATTCAGTCTCTCTCCAGGTTGGATTTAAGCTCAGTTCTTTTAATCTTCCTGAATAGGCCATTTTACCTCTGTAAATCCAGAACCCATGGAGGAGAATAGCTGTCATAACTTATATCCTGGTCGCCTTTGTAACAGGCACAATCCACTTCTTTCATGGTTTTACATACAATAGCCAAACCAGACTGATTAAACCCATAAGAGAACACATTTAAAGGAGCCATTTATCACCAAATCTATTACTTTATAGTAGACATTCTTAAATGAGGGACTGGTTTATCAAGCCAGTTCCATCAGGGAGGATGCTCATGTTTTCTATTTGATGGAAAAATGAATGCCTAAGGAGCAGACACTTTTCAGGGCAGCACAGGAGAAACAGTTAATTGGAAGCAGCTCTGAACACAGGATTGGGCCTCAGAAATACCCTACTGTCAGATTACTTTTGGGGGGCATTCTGGAGAGCTCTCCAGCATGGGATCACTGAATTTGGGTCACATATAGTCCAGATCCTTCCTGCAGGACAGACAGTCATGTGCACAGTATCAAAGGGAGCAGAATTAATTACTGAGGTTCTGTGCTGCTGACAGAGAGGAACTGTGGAAAACAACTATGAAAATAAACACTGCCTACCACCAGTAACAAATGGTGTTCCCTTTCTTTCTTCCTATTTTTTTTTTTAATAAATCAGGAAATTACTTTTGCAACTGCTACTCCTTCACCCTCATCATTCATCCCAGAGGACAGTGTCATTACCCAGGCTGTGAAGCATCACAGTCAGTGTCAGCCTTCAGAATGTGTGTCATTGATATCTCTATTGTTAATGTTATCTATAATTTCTTTCATTGCCTGCAGAACTCACTCAAACCTGTGAAAACAAGCATTGCAAATTCAGGCCTAGACTCAACCAGGTAATTCATAACTGAGAAAAGAGATCATAACTATGGCAGGCTGTAATAGATGTATCAAAGGCGAAGCCCAAAAAAAGCCCTGCAGCACACTTCCAGGGTTTCCAAACCAGCAAACACATTTATTGGAAGGCTGAATGGTGCAGTTCATGGCCATTACACACCTGGACAGGTATGGCATACAGTTATTTTTAAATTTGGACATGCTGCTTTCCAGTTTGCACATATATCTGCAATGATTTTGCACACAGAACAAACCACTACTTAACTCTGAAGTATTAAAATTGTGTTGTGATTATCACTCCCTAATCAAAACTTTCCTAAATTGATCAAAAGGGAATCACAGGTTGCAGCTGTTATCTTCCCTTAGTACTGGAAACCTCCAGCATGAATGTTATTGCCTATAAATATTGAATGTTTGAAGGAGGAAGCAAAGGAACATTTTTCATAAGAAGCATATCATAAATTAGGAGGTGATGGAATTCATTTCATCAAGTATTTCCAGAGATGTTTCCCAGCCAGTTTGTTGTTTACCTTAAGTGATCAGAAATAGTATCTTCCACTTGTTGGGCACGGGAGGTGTCTGTGAAAGGCCATCTTTGTAATTTGTCTGACAATTTCCTATGCTGAAAAGCACTCTGATTCCCAAATGGATCGCGTGGAGCTTTTGTGGCACAAGAATCATATCGAGGGAGGAACAGTTGCAGTACAGTAAATGCACTGGAAAAAGCCTCAGGTTGTGCCAGGGGAGGTTTAGGTTGGACAATAGGGAAGATTTCTTCCCTGAAAGGGTGATCAAGCCCTGGCACAGACTACCCAGGACAGTGGTGGAGTCACCATGCCTGGGGGGGATTTAAAAAGACCTGTGGCCCTTGGGGACATGGTTTAGTGGTGGCCTTGGCCGTGCTGGGATTGGACTCGATCTTAGAAGGCGTTTCCAACCTGAACAATTCTGTGATTTTTACAAGGTCAGTATTTCTGACACTCTCTCTGTAAGAAATGGCCTCTGTTTGCAAAGTTTTACCACCCCTGGTAACCCCCTTACCAGCTCATGCCAGTGCAAGCACAGTTTTACAGAGATCAGCCTTACCTGGAACAGAAAGAACCTGGTTACCACCAGTTCCTCATGTCCCACCTTTCAGCACTGTGTCAGAGTAAGGTGGTTGTCACTTGCTGTGGTGCAGCTCACACTTGGAGCAGCACATTCCATCTGTTCCCACCTCCCTGTGCATCTGCAGCTCACGGGGTGACAGCCCCACCTCCCACCTCCTGTGTAGGGCTGCTGTGGGGCTTCACCGTCATCCTGAAGGCCACTATCACAAACCTCTCTGGTCTTTTCCCTCCTCACTCTCCCAGAAAGCCCTTCCTTGAGAGAAAAGCCAAGATTAAACACAGGTTTGTACTCAGGTCTTGAAAATGGACTCACTTCCAACATCCCTCATTTTAACCTCGTCTGTTCATCACTCCATAAATATCAACCTGCAAAGCTCTGGACATGTTGCAGTTTAGATCCATGCTGTCCCCTCGGATTTAATGTCTCCTGAATGTCCATTCATCCTTATGCATCCCCTGGGGACAAAAATCAGAGCCAGAGCTCTGTGAGAAGATTGACAGGAAACCATTTTATGAAATATTTTTCAGAGAAAAATGTCCGCAAAACATCTGTTGGACTTTAAAACAAAAATTACACCAGCTCATGTGTCCTACAGTTCTGACAGGTCAGACAAAAGCATTTTTAGACATATATGTATACATTTATATACAAATAATATAAATGTCTAAACTTAGTTATATATATTTCATATTATTGTATGTTATCACATTGTAGAAATATTTCTGCATCGCTTAAATAAATATTTATACATATAAAAACATATATCAATGGTAAATATATTATTTAAAGGTCACAGTTCACAAAGCTAGCCAGCTGTGTTGAAAAAGAGAAAAGGGCAATTTTTACAGAGTGTGGCCTTTGCCCAGAGCTGGGGCTGCCTTCTGGAAACTGCCTTTTTGGTCTTAGAAGGTTTCAGAAGTTTAGTTTAACTTTGTTCCTTATCAGAAAGGAAAGGAAAAGTAATACTTTCTTGGAAGATAAAGGTTGTCTTAATGATGGTTTAAATCTGAGCAACCTCAAAAAGAGCATTTTCTTCCAGAGAGCCTGATTCTTCAGCTTAACAGGTGTTACTCAACAGAGAAACCCCATTTGTCTTCCCTTTCTTTGGCTGGACTTGGCCTGTATCAAACCCAGCTCCTTTCCTGCAGCACAGCTACCTGGTCACACAGTCCTGCCCAATATTTGTGCACCCATCACTCCTCTTTAGCCACAGAGCAGTGCACTTTTCCTTCCCTTCCTTAGGGGTGTTCTCCCACATCAGGCACCTTCCCAGTTTTCCCTGTCCAATTCCACAGCATGCTTTTGTTTTTAGGCAGTTATCCTTTATTACTGTGACCTTCTCTAATTTCTACTCCCACACTCACCTTCCATGTTCTCTGGTCACACGTTTGACACTCCTCCTTCTGCTGACCCCACGCCCAGTAACTCTCCAAACAGGATTTCTGTGAGGAACACAACACCTCTTCCCAGGAGATCTCACCAGTTCATTCAGGTCTCCTTCCTGCAGTCACACCTTGGATTTTGCTCCCTGTGTTCTGAGCATCACCAGTGCCAGGGCTGCACCCACCCCTATCTGCTGCCATTTCACATTCCAGCTAACCAGAAGTGGTTATTATGAATCTGAAATGGTTCTGTCTCTCCTTGTTCTCTGCATTTAAAGATCAGTAATTCCTCAGCTGTCCTGACACAGCACAGGAGCCCAGACACAAATTCCCTCTCCTCTGCCTGGGATGGTCCCAGCCCTGGGGTAACAGCCCACATTAATATCCTCTTTTCCTCACACCTATACAGGAATAGAGGCACGGGCTGTGCACCACCAGACTGGCCTGGAATCTACAGTACAGCCCTCTGAGTTCACACACCAACTTCCAAAAAATACCTTTCCCTTGTGAGCAGCCTTATCCTTGGCAGGATGCTCCCAACTCCCACTTCTGAGCATGTTCCCGAGGAAGAACATTCCACCGGACAGTGAGATGACTGAGTGCTCAAGCAGTCACACTAAACAGCCATGTGATACGACAGCAAGGAAGTTTCTGGCCTTTATTTGAAGGCTTTTACCAGTTACAGTAAGAATTGTCATTGCAAACCAGGAATTTTTTAAAAAACGAATAATAAAAGTTAAAAAAAAAAACATCCACGAGTCCACCTGCAAGTAAGACATGTTGGTACAGAAAGGAGATGTGCGTTTTTGCTTCTTCCATCCTGTTTGTTTTTCAAAGAACTGATAAACTAAGATACTAGGAAAGGTTGGATGCTATTGGAATCATTCCAGCAGGTGAACATTTAAAATTAACAGCATATACTGTACCAGGGTAACAGAGTAGCTACGTTAAGTCTATGGGTTTGAGTTGGGCTTACTGTAATTTGCTTCCCAAAAAAGGACATTAAAAAACAGATTATGCCACAATATCTATAACAGAGCCATAAGTTGACTCTATGGGTTTGTCCCCATTCTATTTATAACTCATCTTGGTAGCAAAGAAGTGATGTAAGCAACTGGAAATCTGAGCAGTGTGTGACTGACCAGATTGCCACTGCAATTCAGCTTTATAATGCACGTCCAATATGTCCACACATCCATCAGCCTCCCAAGGCACACCAGCAGGAATTCTGACTCAGCATTCTCCTAGCAGAAAAGGCTGTTTACTTGCTTTGTCCAAAATCAACCCATTTGATGACCTGGGTGCTTCCCAGTTCCACGCACACAATCCTGTTAGAAAGAGATTTGAAGCAACCAGGTCCCAGTGCACAACTTCTGACCTCTCGAAAGTCATCTTCACTGTCAGCCACATCCTGCTGCCATCTTTTGCTTTGAGTTGCTGGAATAATGGAGTATTTAGAGTCGAAAAAAATATGCTTCCGACTTCAAAGCAAGGAAGTAATGGTAAAGAAGATTTTATGTGCATCAAACCCCAGTTCTATGTCTGTGCTTGTGCAGTCCAGCCCCAGTTGTGCCACACCAGCAGGCAGTGCCAGCAGTGCCTGTTCTCCAGAGCAAGGCACCCACAGAGCTCTCAGGGGCAGGGAGGGTGCTCCCCACACGGGAGCAGCCCTGCAGGGATCACTTCCCATTCCAAGGTCAGATAAACCCCATGAGCACTTCTCTGCAGATGCTGGTCTGTGCACACAGCTGTGACAGGAGAATTGAAGATCATCTATGAAACGCACTTCAAATCAAACAAATCAACTCAGTTTACAGTCAGTCTGCTCACAGAGCCTGTTGACAGAAACAATTAACATCTCATTTGTTTATAACTAATAAACCAGTGTTTTAGCAGTTTTAAAACACATTAAACACACATGTGGCAGCATTCCTGTTACACAGCCCCATTCCAACACCATGAGGAGGAGGAAGTCAACACCACACTCACATCCCACCCACTTGTGGGAGGGAAAAAAAAAAAAAAAGAACTCAAGCAACCATTTCCCCCAGCACACTCCAAAGAAAGTTCCAAGATTACTGTTACTGAGGTTAGCAATGCCTGGGGCTGGAGGATGGAAGCTGAAATTCCAGGTCCTGCAAGCTTCGCCACAAAACTACCACGAGCTTCAGCTCTGCCTAATGGTATCTGAAAGCACGAGAGACTCCAGCAGACATGACACTCTTGAAATACAGAACTTTATTTAGAAACTGCTTAAAATAGAAAAACCCTGTCAAGAAAAATCCAAGTCAAATATGGTTTCTCAGTAAAATGGAGTTTTAGGGCAACAAAAGTCTAAAAGGCCACAAGAGAAATAGCACCACTGCAATTTTAAACAATGGCTAGATACTTGCATTTTTGGCATTCACTGAATTTGGGTTTTTCTCTGAACTTCACAAAGATTCATGCACTACACAATTACCATAAAATGCTCTCCTACACACATTTTAGGACAAGCTACCACCAGAAACAAATGAATACAAGCACAACAGGACTGATCAATCTCAGTAGTGAAGGGGGGTCAGAAGTCTTGCAGGATCTTGCCAAACACAACAGTAATGAGGGGCATGATAGCAAAAAAGGACAGTTAAGGAAAGTACTTTAAATATTAATATTTAAGTTAGTCTCAGTACTGTATTTTCTGCAATAACATTAGCTCTGTTAGCCAGCATCTTTTAGTTTTTACCCCAGAAGACTACTGAACTGGCAAGTATTATTAATATGCCCTGGTTTGAAGGGAAAAAGAAAGAAAACAGAAAAATGTCATCCTCATATGCTCATTTCACTTTCATTCAAAGCCAGTTGCACAGTGCAAGTCCTGTTACAACTATTGGGTGTGATCAGCATTCCTTGGGATGGGAAAGGGAAAAATGAGAGACCAGAAAGGATTCCAAAAGAAATGAAAATAAACAGAACAAATAGAAACAAGAGCCAGGAAGAAAAATTATTTCTGAAGGACATTTTAGGCAGTGAGACTGGATGCCCTTTGCTTTTGTTTTTCTTACAGAAAACACAGTACGTTTTGGCAAAGCCACAATGCCACAGAGAAAGGCTTCAGCACTCTTCAAGGTAATTTATGTGTCTCAGCTGTTCATACTCCCTCTAATCTTGTGACAGGCAACGTTAAGGCCCATTTCATCGAGAACTAATCACTTAGTAAGCAGCTTTACATAGGAATGGAGTTTTGTTTTAATAGCCCCTTTTGAGCACTTGCTGACACAGTGAGATTGCCACGCAAGGCCTCTCGGACAGCAGTGAATGGAGTTAAACAAACGTCTACCCCAATATGAAGCACATAAAATCTCCCATCACATTACTTCAATTTGGCATATGGAAGCATATTTTAAATACTCTTAAGGCATTTATTATAATTTCTGTGCTGCAATTTCACATTAACTCAATCTTTCTGTGAGTCAGAGTCTTTAATTTCTCTACTACACGCCACCTTAGATACAAAAAGAGTCTTCCCACAAACCAGTGTTTTACCAGCAAACCATTCTGCAACGAGTTCCAAATATTCAGCCTCTTGCTCCCTAAATATACCACCTCGATGTGAATACTGCTCTGCTACAGCGTGAGAAAGAGCTCCTAACTCAAACCCACTGTAAAAGTGAAACTTCCGCAAAGTGCACTTTAAGAAGAGGTACTTTTTGCTTATGAAAAGAAACCAGTGAGTCCTCTAAGAATAAAGTGGAGTATTTTACAGTTAAGCACATGATCTGGGGCAAAGAATTCTGATGTTGCTGCTCTGCTGGTACAGTATGTGGTCTGTTAATACTCTTCTTGTTCCTCCTGCGGTGCTCCTTCGTCAGGTATCACAAAGCCTTCCTGAAGGGGAAGAAAACAAGTGCTTTAATGAAAATCTGATGTCAAACCAGTTCCTAGCTACTCTGTGTGCCTTTTTCCCCCCTTTTACTTCAGATAGATACCCTTAAGTCACTATTTACAGTGTCAAGATGCATTACCAGAAGTATTTTCCTCACCTTTGATCTATTTGTTACATACTTCTCATGAAAGGCCAACCTTGTTTGCTGCCTGACTATAATTATGCTATCTGCTCCTTTATTACAGGAAAAAGCTAGGCCATAAACCTCATTTGACAAAAAAAAAAAAAAAAAATAAAATAGAACTAGGAGGAAACCAGCTTCCAATTACAAGGGCAGGGAGGAACTGTGCAACCCAATTTATAACAGATTACTTACATCTGTGGCATAAAGAATTTCCACAATCCTCTGCAACACTGGATCATTCTCCCCTTCATTTTCCTGGCAGATCAATTCAATGTTCCTCAATTTGCCAAAGTAGAAGTCTCTCTCCTTCTCCAGATCTTCAACAGTAAGTTTCAATACATTGATCTGCCAAGGGGCATCAATAATAACTTATCCACCAGAGACAGAATTCAGTAGGATCTATGCAAAAGGCGGGTTCCTAAAGTTCTCAGAAGGGTGTTGATATGCAAAGCACTTCAGCAGTAACCAAGATATGGGGGGAGGGGGACTGTGAGAGGAGGAAAAGGACCATTTCTCAAATTGTAATATTATAATATTATTGCCACAACAAACATCCAGTCCAACACATGCAAAACCACTTGGAAATTCTAAAGGCTGATTCCTTGAAATAGGTAAAGCACTGCCTGCCTGCAGTTCTCCTTGCTCACACATTCTTTCACGACAACTCTCCCGCTGACAGCAGTTTCAGTTGTGTTGCACTCAGGATTTTAGTGAAGGAGCAGCTGCTCATAGCTCCGTTGGAATGCTGGGAGAGCTGCAACACAGCTGTGGAAATACTTACAAACCATGCTATGTGTGACACGGCACACACTGGGGTTAAATGTCTGGGCACTCGTGTGCAGGAGGGGTTTCACTCCCATCAGGAGAGCAAGACATTTTAACAAAGGCTTCCAACTATGTGAGTTTAAATGAGCTGACTAGATTCAGACAGTTTTCTTCCATTTGCCCAACCCAGACATTTCACACTACTGGAGGAACAAACCTGCAGACAACTCAGCCAAGCAGAGGTCACTCCCAGGGCTGTGCTGTACCCACCTGCTCGATCAGTCCGGCCGATTCATCGTCTCCTCCACCCTTTTTGACCATCCCAGACCCAGCTTTGGGAGTTGCTGGGGTCCTCTGTGCAACGATGGGCCTCTGCGGGGCTGCAAGATTAATTCACCAATTAACTCTAATTAATTCTCCCTCCTATAAAGGTACTATCTCCCCTCCAAACATGCTTAGGCATGCAAGAGTTTGAAGATATGTTCCTTCCTTGACTCCATGTGACATGTGCTTTTTTTTTTTTGGCATGGCTTGGCACCAATCCTTGCCATTTTCTCTTTTAGAGAAGACTGTTCTTTCTGTAGCCTTGACACCTGGGTACTACAGCAGCCTCAGTGTTTGAGCCTAACATCTCTGAAACAAGATGCAAAATACTATAAGCCCATACACTGGTTTTAAACAGCAACCCAGTCTTCATTTCCCCAGAGTTTCTGATGATCTAGATAATCCTTTAACTAGTTTCTCTACCTGCACTGCCAGTTCCAAGAGATTTTCTGGGTTTGTTCATGACTGGAGCAACAAGGTTTGGTGCTATTGTGTCTTGGCCTTGTCGAGCAGCAACAGGATCATACTCCTTCCCATCATAGTTTGCATCAAAAAATTTTTTGAACCACTGAACAAATTCAAAGTTGTCCTGAAATTTTCCTTTCACTAGTTTGTCCACAGGAATTATCTGAAGCAGGGAAAAAGGAAAAAAAAAAGTCAGACTCATATTAAGGCTAAAGAACCTCTGTATTTTTATATAAAGCTTTAAAATTAATGCACTCAGAAGATGCACAAATCTAATTCTTGTCCAGTCTAGAGAAAATCCTCCTTGACCACAACTATGTCAAATAGTAGGATTTTTGCTAATAATTGGAATGGAAAACAAATCAGGCTCACTGTGAGAGTCCAAATAATTTTAAATAATTCTTCAGCAAGGTTTCTGCTACACCAAGCTCACACACAAATCTTCCTGTCCACGTGAAGCTGGTTCAGGCAGCGCTAGGTCTGACAAATATGAACTGCTGACCAAATCCACAGCCTGCCAGCACACAGAACTGCTACAAGAGCAAAACATCACCTTTATAGCAGATTCCAGTTTCTCTGGATGGGGTGTGTAATTGAAGATTATTAAAAAGATGCAGCAAATGGAGAAATCTTGTCTGTAGGTCAAGAGCTGAAGTCCATGACCTGGCAGGGACCAGGAGCCACGACTGTTATGTGACCACAGATTCATGGAATCACAGAATGGTTTGGTTTGGAAGGGATCTTAAATCTCCTCTCATTCCAACCCCCTGCCATGGGCAGGGACACCTTCCACTAGCCCAGGTTGCTCAGAGCTCCATCCAACCTGACCTTAAACACTTCCAGGGATGAGGCAGCCACAGCTTCTCTGGGACACCTGTCCCAGTGCCTCAGCATCCTCACAGGGAAGAGTTTTTTCATAATGACCACTTTCCAAATGATCATTCAGCATTTGGAAGCCACACTAGTTGTCCAGGTGTGGACAGACTGCACAAGTCACTGTCCCCAAGCAGAGACTGCCTGTGTTGGAGCTGCTGCCAGCACACAACAAGCTGTCTTCTTAAAGAAGGAAAAAGCTTTAACACAGGATGTTCCACATCCTACCAAACACAGTCTGTCACTATCACCTGGATAAATCCCCCTTCCATAAGCAGAACTGTCATTTGATCTGAACAAGTTTTTTCACAGATCTCGTTTTCACTCGCTAAAAATCACACGTTTTAATACCTGAAGGTGTTTAAAAGCTGTGTAGATGTGGCCCTTGGGGACATGGTTTAGTGGTGGCCTTGGCAGTGCAGGGGGCACAGTTAGAATCAATGGTCTTGGAGGGCTTTTCCAACCTTAACAATTATATAGTTCTATATAATGGTAAAGAAGAACTTGAAATCCTTAGGACTATCACAGCAGTAGGTTATGGGAGCACACCTCATATAAACATGGTCCAAAAAAGGAAGTTCAGGCAAACCTTATCCTATAGAAATTTCAATATTAGTCTGTGCCACATAAGTCGCACAGAATTAAAATGGAAACGTTCACCTCATCATTAAGAACCAGAAACCTGTCCTTGGCTGCAGTAAAGCAGATCATGTCCTAAATTACTTGAGGACCCCAATGCAAACCAAAACCAAAAGTTTTGAGATTTACAAACCAAAAGCAAATTGTGTTCCCAGATTTAGTCAACTCTAAATTTGAAAGTACATCCCATCTACACTGACATTAAGAGCACAGAGAAATCAGTTACAGCCCAGCTTACTTTGTCAACACCCATTCGTTTAAAACCTGCTTGTAGAACCTTGAAGTTTTGAATGTACTCATGCTCCAATTTTGCTTGAAACTTCACTTTCTTGAGTGCTACAGAACCTGGGAAGAGCATGTCCATGAACTGACAGTATGCAGCACCTGCCAAAAGGAAAAGAACACAAATCCTGGGATGAATTAAGTCAGCTCAGCTCACTAACCTTCACAAATTACTTTCCAGTTAGATCAGCAAACTGACCTGACTCCTCAGCTACACAAGCCCTTAAAGGCAAGAAAACAGGAGCCTTCAGTCTCCTTTTTTGTGCAGCATGGCCATAGATAAGCTTATGGGAGCTGCAGAATCACACTTTTGGGCTCATTACTTGAACTCTTATGAATAAGAGCAATCCTGCCTCCACAGTTCAAAGGTAAAAAGAAAAATCCAATGAGTAATTTGACTTTCCTTTCTTTGTGGTATCAGTACAGATCTGAGATGTTACATGTGTCCAACAGGCATGTAATCTCCTCTTAACAACACTAAATCAGAAAAAGCATTATTCTAAAAATCCAAATTTACTTCCTAGAAATAGAAGCTATACACAATTCAAGGTGCCCTCCAAGATAAAAGGCCAATTAAGCTGGATTATATTTAAAACAGGCCTTAATCAAAGAACTGAAATAAGATAGTGTTTCTATTAATTTTAAATCCTTCATGTCCTCTAATTCAGCTCTTGTTGTAATAAGAGCAAGAGAGGGATTCAGTTCAGCCACAAAGAGCAGATAATCGCCTCCAAAAATCAGGTTTTGTAGAATATACACACACAGTAAAAAAAAAGTATTTTTAAACTAGATCATCCCTCTGAAGTGATGATACACAAGCATGTGCCACTGAAAACACCAGCACAACATTTGGAGCATTATTCCCCCACTAGCATGAATTAATTAAGGAGTAATGGGAACCCTAACCTAAACCATCAAACAGCTACACAACAAGCTTTTGGGAGCTATCTGAAAGCCAAGAAGTAATATATAACAGCATTGCCCCAAACTACTCTATTCATCTCAAGCACATTCTATAATAGTTCACTTTCCATGAAGATATTTTGCAGGGGCTCCCACTTTCACCTGCTACCAGAAGACTGACATCATCCACTGATGCAAATTAAAAAAAAAAAGAAAACCAGACCAAAAAAAAAACAACTCTTGCTGTTTGCTCTTCCACTGTCTCTCAGTTCACTTGCTGCAGAACTCCAATCCCAACTCAAACACAGAGGACTTGCCAGAAACCAGGGGTTTGCTCACTATTGGCAGTCTGAGAGATAAGCATGATCAAAAGAGGGATCACAGTGTAAGTCAAAGGTCATCTTTTGTGCATTTATGCAACCTCAAACTGTTGCTGTTACTACTGCCCTTGCCAAAGGCAGCAAAGCAAGCTTGGGAACTCCTGCTTCCACAGGACTAGGACAGCAAAAGCCACTTCATACCTGCCGAGGCACAAAGCATTTCTGCAGACACAGGAAAGGGACGTTACTCAGCGTCTACATCAACAGCTCTCAGTCCTTCCCTCAAAACAGGTGAGCTGAAATTCTGCAGAGCCAGCACCAATTACCCTCACTTCAACACAGGGCTCTCACAGCATTCGACACTCACACCAGTGCACAACCTCTCTGCTGTGCAAATCAACCCTGCACACGACAGGGTTTTAACCTGCCTATCCAAAAGCAGACAGTGCTTATCACTTCCCTTCCTTCTGTGGCTGTAGATCTTTAGTTCCTTCACCCTCACAGTTTTTTCTCCATCATCACATTAGACAAAAGGCACACAAATATCTGTTTAGATGTCTATCTTGAGTCCCCTGCTACTCTGTAATCTTTGGGATTGTTTTTTCCAGGCTGTATTGACAGTCCCAAACTTATTTTAAATTTTATTCCACATCTCTCACTCCATGAGCAACACCTTAATTCAAAGACACTGTATGACCTACACTTCCACTTTTCACTGAGTGCCTGTTGCAGTCACCCAAATTATCTTGTACTCAGGCTGCATTTTTAGCCTTGGGTTTTTTTCAGCTCTACAGACTATTATCTTTTATTCATCCCTACAAGCCTCCTCCTTCCACACTCCCCTCCCTACTATGACACTTGACTCCATTTCTGTACCACAACAACTTCCCCTTTTCTGCCTATAACTGTACATGAGATTCAGCTGTGCTGAAGTTGGCTCAGGCTGGGCTGACACAGACTGACGTGCCCTGGGACCAGAAGGAGTTGTAAAAGTCCCGCAGGTGACCCCACAAGTCACCAGTTTGCCTTCCTCACACTCCAGTGCTCTTCTATAATTCACGATTGTCTTTGCTAGTTACACGTGTTAAGAGTTACTCTACCCACTGAGACTCAATGCTTAATTCCTCATGGGAAAGCACCTTCTTCCTGAGTCTTTTTTCACATTATTGCCCATTCCTTATGGCACCTATGCTGTAGTGAGTCAGGAGAACGTGCCTTTTCATTACACTGCCATTATTAACAACCACTTCAATAACACTCCAACCATAACTGGCTCATAACACTGACCACGAATCTGTTCACACCAGGAACTAAGCCAGGAGCAGGGCTACAGCAGGGCAGCACAGAGGGCTCACACTGCACAGCTGCACCTCTGCAGAACCAGGGTGCACATCCCATTCGGGACTCTATCTGGGACACCGACTCCTCACCTGAGCACAGCTGTTCGATCTTCGTCAGCGTCAGCTGCAGAGACTCATTGATCCACGCCAGCATGTCATGTCGGCTCAAGTTATCGCTGGTCACTGAAGTAGAATACACATTCACTGCCATTTTCTGAAAGACACAACCAGAGGTGTGAGTGCCGCAGACGCCGGTCCCCCACGCTCAGGGGCTGCGCGGAGGTGGAGCCGCTTCCTTTCGAGCCTTCCCGACACACCAGCGAGCGCATCGCGACGGAGCTGCCCGCAGCCAACAGCTGGGCGGACCCTCCCTCCCCACGGCCGCCCGGGGCTCGGCTCCGCGATTGCCCAGGAAAAATTCGCACCGAGGCGCTCACGTGGGAACCGCTGAAAAGGAATCACGGCCGCGGCAAGTTACTCATCCCCTCTCTTCCCCCGCGCCACCGGGAACGGCCGGAACACTTCCTGCCCGGCTCCCGGTATCTCCCGCGGGATCAGCCCCGAGCGGCCGCTCCCCGCCCAGCCCCGCCGGCACAAAGCGGAGCCGCCGCCGCAGCTGCCGCCGGGCAGGGCCGCCCGCGCCGCGGGGCGGGGCACGGCCCGCTCATACCCCCCCACACACACAGACCCCCCAACCCATCCTCACCGCCACCCCGCCGGGCGCTCCGCTCCGCCACCGCACCCCCGCCCGCGGAGGGGCGCGGCCCGGCCCTGCAGGCCTCGCGCCGGTCCCCTCACAGCGGCGGCGCCCCGCCGGGCCGCCCCCCCCGTGCTCCCCCGGAGCGCGGGGTCCTCTCCCCCCTCCTCGTCCCGCTCCCGCGCGGCGGCCCCGGGCCCGGCCCCGGTACCTGCGCCGCGCTCGCCCCGTCGGCCCCGCGTTCAAACCGGCCCCGCCCGCCCTGACCGGGACCGCGTCACGCGCTCGCTGCGCGCCTGCGTCACGCGCGCGTCACGGCCCCGCGCGCGGAGCGCCGCGCGCCGGGACGGGCCGGCGAGAAAGGGGAGGGAGGGCGGGGGCGGTTGCTAAGGGGCGGGGCCAACAGCCGCGTTGCTATGGGCGAAGGCCACGCCCATCCGCCCTGCCCCGCCCCGCGGGCTCGCCCGCCATTGGCGGAGCCGGTGGCCCCGCCCACGCCGAGGGGTCCCGCGTGCCCGAGGGGTCGCGCGGGGATCGGGAACGAGGGAGCGGCGGGGGAGTGTCGGTACCGACCCCCGGGTACAGCCGGGACCGACCCCCGGGTACAGCCGGGACCGACCACCCTGCACCAACCACCCCGCACCGAGCACTAGTTACCTACCCTCCGGTACAGCCAGCACCGACGCCCCGGTACCGATCACCGGGTACCGACCCCCCAGTACCGACCACCTGGCACCGACCACCCAGCTACAGCCTGGCCCAGACCCCAGCACAGCCCAGCCCAGACTGATGGGCTCTTGTGTTTCAATCTGAAATTAAGGGCATTTTTTCTGAACTGGTAGAATTGCACAGTCCTGCTGCCACCTGTGCAATCCATCTTGTGGATGGATGGCTTGAACTTGTAAGATACACATTTATTTTCAGTTATGTGGTAAAAGCTGAGATGTCAAGGAGAGGTAAATTATTATGCCTGGCTGATTTCATGATTGAGTTCTTTCTTACTGGTTCACCAGATCTTTGGATAATGAGACAGATTTCAGATATTTTATTTTTTTTTAGAAAAACAACCTTAGTGTTATAAGCAATTGACTGACCATAACTAGGTGTTGGTCAGAGCTGATGGGGCTTTGAACAACCTGGTGTAGTGGAAGGTGTCCCTGCCCATTAGCTTATATTTCTATTTGGGATAGACATCTTCACTGAGTAGCTGCAGTTGATTCCTAGCCCAGCCAGGGATCAGACTCCCCTCTACAGCCTGACCTCTACCACCCAGCACAGCCAGGACCGGCCACCTTGGTGTCACTGGGTGTCACCTCAGCAGCAGTGGGGAAGGGCCATCCCGGCTCCCCAGCTGTGCCCCTCCTCCTGCTGTGAACCCCCTTTTATTCACCCAATAAAGACAGTCCAACCATACAGAAATACTCCTTTTTAATCAGACATGATAAATGGTAAACTGTCAACATGGATCCCCTTTCTTTCCCACGTGGAAACAAGTGGAATCATGTGGACGAGAAAGAGTTGGGAGTTTCCACACTCCGGATACAAAAAAACATGAAAAATGTGTTCAAAACGATACATTTCTTTCATTTTTAGAAGATTGTACAAAAACCCGCAACATGTTCAACATTAAAAATCCTTAACCTAAAAAAATAGCACCAGGGAGTTAGAAACCTTTAAAAAGTATTAAAAAGGCATTTCTGAAATCCCCCTCCCTTAACATTTTATAAACACATAATAAAAGGCGGCTCTTAACAGGGAAAAACATTTCAAGGAAGACTTGTCTACTACAATTCTCATCAAGTGAGCTTAATGCCAAGACAATTCTCATTCCTCTTTTATCTTTGTTTACTTTCCCCAAGTCCTTTTTTTTTCCCCTCATCTATTTGTTTTCCTTTTGATCAGATAGGAAAGGATGTGAGATTTGGAGTATAAGATCAGGGATGCTGTGGAGTGGAGGACACGTTTGGAAAAATCAAACCCATCAGAGGGGTCCAGAGCAGAGGACGCTTGTCACCCACAGGCCCCATGCTGGGCTCTGAACAGGGACTTCAAGGAGCTGGGATGAGGAATTAGTGTTGTGGTTGGGCTCCAGCTGGACACAAGGATCAGAGGTTGGCGAGGGGTTCAAAACCAGCCAGTGCAGCAGTGGCAATGCCAAGGCTTCCCAAACACCTTCAGCACACACAGAACCCACCCTGCCATCTTCCCAGCCCAGGGGCTGGTGACAAGACAGTGCTACATGTCCCCAAGAAGTGACATGGAGCAGCTCACTTGGCTCTCTCCAGCGTTTTCTTGACTAAGGTGTGGGGCTTGAATATATGTCATGGAGAATGAACCCCTCATGGAAGACTATTAGAGTAACCTCCGGGTTAAAACAGGAAAAAAAGCCTTTAAACTATGTGGGCTTCCTTTTCTGCTCCTTCCCAAGTACAGCCTTGGGGTGGAGACCAAGAGAAAATGATCCTCAGAGCTGGGGTGGAAAGCTGCACACAAGGGTGGAAAATGAGAGGCTGCCATCCTCCACCAGCCGAGACAGGGGTGCCAGGGGGTCCCAGCGTGTCAGAGAGGTAGAAGGAGCTGGGAGGGAGGCCCTCACTTCCCACTGATACTGTACAACACCTTGCAAGACAGCCTAGCACCAATCAGGGGGGTGGGTTGGCCCATGGTTTGGACCCAATCAATTATGAGAAGGCACTGAAGGGCTCTGCCAGAGCCAGGTGAACAGCAGAGGTAGGGGAGGACAGAGGAGAGGGGAATGTCACAAGCTGTTTCAGTGCATTGAAATGTGCATTGGAATTCAGAGTCTTTAGAGATGCCTGCTGAGGCAGCAGCCCAGTGGCTAAGGAAAACCTGACGGGATTGGAGGCAGGCACCCACACCTCCCTGGATGCTGACAAAGGGCACAGCATGCCCAGGGCTTCATGGACAGCGGGACAGTCAGTCTGGCAAAGGAAGGCAATCAAAAGTGAGCACACTGGTGGCTGCAGGAGATTCCAGTTTGTGCGTACATCCACGGGAGCCCCCAGGGCACTGCCAGGCTGGGGCTGGGCACACAAGCACCAGCAGCATCCCACCTCTGCCCAGGGATGCACAGGGAGACAGGTGCAGAGAGGAGGAGAGGTCCAGCCCCTGCCTGCATCCCCCCAAAACCCCCCAGCAGTGGCAGTGCCCACAGTGGGGGGACACACACAGCCCCCCCCACAGCTTTCCCACTTCGCTGCCCCTCAGGGTCCACTCCCCCTGCCCACAGTACGGGATGGGCACGGGAAAGAGCAGTGCTGCACTCCTGGACCTTGCACCCCCCATAGGGGTCAGGTGGGATTTTCCCTGTAAGGAACCCCCTGCCCCACAGCCACTGCTGCTCGGGTTCATGACATGGTACGTGACATTTGGGGGGGCTGTGGTTTGAGGATGCCATTGACCACCACGCTGTCCTTCCTGCTGACATACCACATTCATTTGGGAAATGGATGCTCCAAGAACATCTTCCTTTACAGACGCTGGAGACCAAATCCTCCCTGCTCCAATTACTGTGTAAGCTTTCAAGCCATTCAGCAGGATTTTAAAATGTAAGGAAAGGTTTTAGATGCTTTAAAAAGGAAGTAGTGAATATCTGTAAACTACAGCCAAACACATAAAACAGTATTTCTTCAGTTCTAGCTAGAAAAGTAATTCTATCACCTCACAGTTCAGTTTCAGCTACATTCAGGTCTAGGAATCTCCACATTCTTATGTAATGCCTTAAAAGCAGCAATAGACATTAAAACAACAAAAGTAAAGTTTATAAAAAAAATAAAAATAAAAAAGATTTGGTTTCTGTATAATCATGTGTTCAGTGTGTAACCTGAGCAGGGTCCCCTACACCTGCTGCTACGGTTTGGGGGTTTTTGGCAGTTGCTTCAAGAGGTTTTGTTTGTTTAGGAAAAGCATTAATTCACTGTAGTTCAGGTTTGCCTGCAGCTCCCTGGCAGCTGCCCCCACACTGACTGCTCAGCAAGTGGTGACTTCCCAGCTCCAGGCTAAACCAGAATAGTTAATGCTGTGGAGGAGACTCCCCGTCTCATCAGTGATGCATAGAGCTCCTGCGCTGGATAATTAAAGCTCCTTGTCCATCATTTCCTACTGCCGTTAGTTCCTTTAAAGAAGTGACCCTGCCAGGTTCTTTGGTTACAGACGGCTCTCCCTGCAGGGCCAGGCTGCCGTGGTCCCGCAGCACGTGGCCGGGGAGGGACGGGGCCCTGGCAGTCTGGCAGCCGTGCCCGTCCCTCTCCCACCACAGCAGCGGCGCTGTGCACCTTTACCAGAGAGACGAGGGACACTCGGGCTTGCTATTCACAGGCAAAGTAATCCTTGAGCGGGGAGAAGAGGTGCCGGATGACCGGGACGCTCCACGATTTCTCCAGCAGCTTCTGGTGAGCCCCGCGGCCGATGTTGGAGACGTCCGTGTAGTGGAGGGGGAAGCCAAAGATCCTGAGGAGCAGAGGCAGGAGGTGGTGGGTGAGACAGAGCAGAAGCAGGAGCCCCTTTCACTGGCCAGCCCTGCTCCTGAGCCACCTAGAGACACCAAGCACCTGGAATCTCCTATGGGAAGGGCACTCTGCTCCCCAGCGGGGTCAGAGCTCCACATGGCCTGAGCAGTGTCTTTATTCTGAATGGGGATGGGCAGTGGCAGCCCACCTTCCCCTGTGCCCTCTGTAGCTTTTCCTGGCAAGGCTTTTGGAGAAGCCCTGTGCCAGTGGCATCCTGCCTGCCTCTGCTCAGCAGCACCTCTGCAAGCACCACTCCAGGCTACTCCATGGAGAGAGGAATGAGCAGCTCTGGGTAGCTGAGTCATGGGCTGGGCACTTCCCTTACAATCAGATGAAAGTCCAAGAGCCATTTCACATGACAAAGGCTCGGGAATTGTTATTTTACTTTCAAATGCCTTTAGCTCAGTGTTAACTCCAACAAATACTGGCAATTTAAATAAACAAACAAAAATATTTAACCCCAGTCTGTGTTTACCGGCCAAAGCATCCGCTATGCAAAAACTTCAGGTTCTGTCACTAGGACTATTTGGTGTGCAGGATTGCTCCAATTGGATTTTATCTACTCAGAGTCCTTCTGTTGTTTTTTTGCCATGAATTCAGGGTGTGAATAGGGTTTGGAGGAGCGCAGTGCTGTCGTGCTTTGCCTGAGCAGCTGCCTGCTGCAGTATGAGCTTCCCCACGGCACTACACCCAGCTGAGCCCCAGTGGCTGCTTGGTTCACCTCCAGCAAACCCCCCACCATGGCACAGGGCACAGGGCTGCCATACAGCACCCCCACATCAGCCTAAGCCTTACACCAAGGCTGGGGCACATGTGCACCCCCCACCAGACCCACCACACAGCACCCTGTGCAAGCCCCATCATTCTTCCTTCCACATGCCTCAGGTCCAGGGCACAGGACACTACTACACTTTTCCCACAGCCATTGCTCATTAGTAAGTGCATTAATTATCATGTGCACATCACTGCAGGGAAGCTGCCCCGTGCAGGAGCTGCAGCTCCTCACTCCCAGGAGCTGGGCTTTGAGCCAGGGAGGCAAAAAAAGCCACATGAACATGAGCAGCACAACCCAACAAAAACTACAGTAAGAGATTCAAGAGGACAGCAAAGGACTGATTGATTACCTGTCCATCCCCGGGAGGTTGCCCCAGAAGTAACGAGCTCGGTGGGCAGCCGATATCTTGATCGCATTAATCATAACTGGGTTACACTGGGGGCCAGAGAGGGGGGAAATAAAAGTTAAAGGAGATGTGAGTTTAGTCCTCTCCTGTAGGAAAAGCCATTCCCACTGCACTGCAGGGACTTAAAAGTCTCCAGCAAATCCTCCTGAGGATGTAGCCCCCACAAACCCTGTTCCACACCACAGCACATCCTGGTTGGCCACATAGGCTCCCAGGTCATGGCCATGGCCAGCAGCTAGTAACCCTCACAGGGTGCTCAGTGCTGGTTCCCCTGGGCCAGGATCAGAACTGTCAGCCTCCGATGGGGCTTTTACACCAGGGTCCCTGCTGACTCACAGCCCGTCCTGGCTACCACAGAGTTAAAAACCCTTCCCAGTCCCTGACCTCCCTCTCCCTGGAAATAACAGGCATTGCTCTGAACAGATGCTTTCTTCAAGGCTGGCAAAACCCCTCCCCCGGAGGACTAGTGCTTGGGTTTGACCTGCTGAAAGCCAGAGGGGAGGATCCAGAGCCAAGACTAAACTTGATTCCTCGGCATGTGCACCAGGCAGGGGGTTTTCCAGCACTGAGGCCACAGGAAACCATAGCCAGACCCTCACAGCTGGCACACCCTGCACAGCCCAGCAAGTGTCACCTGCTCTGACGCCTTTCCCGCCGCCAGCAGCAATTCCTACCTCCAGAAACCGGGAAATGTCCCTCTTGTCATTGACCCTCATGGCCACTACATTCTCAAACATCCAGAAGAAGGGCCGCTCCTCGCCTTCCTTGGGACGGGCGTAGTTGAGCAGGTGGTAGAACTCGAAGAACAGCCTCCCACTTCCTTCTGCAGGGAAAAAGCAGAGCAGCAGGTTGGGACCAGCTGAGGCACCGGGAATGGGGTGCCGGGAGGGGCCTGGCTGCCCTCTCCACCACAGCGGGCATGGAAACAGCCCGTGCTCTGCAGGTGCCACAGGGAGCCACCACCAACACAGCCTGGGGCTGAAACACTTCCCTGGGCTGTCAGGTGGCTCCATGACCCAGGGACACCCCGGGGTACCCAGCTCAGCAGAGGTGAAGCAGCCTTACCAAACAGCGCCTTCCTGGCTGGATTGACAAGGGAGAGGTCGTCACAGGGGGTTCCACCGATCACCAGGTCAAAAGGACCCCACTCCTCAATCTACAGGGAACGGACACACCAGCCCATTAGGAAATGCCACGGAAGTGGGTCTCTCCTCTCCGGTGGGGTAGGGGACAAGCCCATCCCAGGGCTGGTGGGGTGAGACCCATACGCCCACGGTGCCACATCCCCCGGATCCCCACAGAAGCAGAGCTCACATTTCTCTTGGTTATGTTCCTGACATCGTGCACGTAGGTGATGTTGCCCTCGGGCCGCCGCACGGTGCCCGCCGTGATGGGGTCGTCGCCGATCTCCGAGGCGATGTACTTCTCCACTTGGATGCCCAGGTCCTTCAGCACCATGTACCCTGCCAACGGACAGAGGTCTGAGGTCGCACTGCTCTCTTTAGCCTCCCGGTCTCCTTCGTCAGCAGAGCTCGATGTGGCCGCTCCTGGATGTCCTAGGTGGGGGCAGTCACACAAGACTTCAGGATGAACAAACTTTTTTTTGACCCATTCCTCCAGGCACCGTTTGCTCCCAGAAAGCAGAATGCCAGAGCTGAGTGAACTGAGCCAAACCAGTTGCCCTCAGGTATTTCACCAGAGGCCAGGTTACTGTTGTTCCCACAGCTCTGGCTTCTCAGGGGAACCAGCCACCTGAACCTTTGTGAGCAAAACTCCCATGCCTGCCTCCCTCCTTCCATCCATCCCTCCCTTTCTCCTGCCCTCAACCCCTGCTGATAGGGATCCCTCCTGTCTTCACCCCCTTCTCCCCAACAAGCTTTCAGAGACAGGTTTGAGTCCATGGAATGATTCATCTCTGCTGCCCAGTGCTGAAAAGCCATCAGGCAGTGCTTCCCTACGGCCTCACCTGTTGCTATCCCATCGAACAATGAGAGCACTCGGATTGGTCTCCTCTTTGCTGGCGGGACTGTTGGGTAGATTTTGGGTGCAGCCTGCAATGGAAACAGCCATGAAGCCCCAGCCCTGGCAGTGCTGCATCACCTTATGAGGCCAAACTTCAGCTCTGCAGGCATCACCTCTGCCTTCAGGAGAGCACCTGCAGGGCCAAGAGCCCAGCACCCTTGGAGAGGGTGAAGGAACAAGACCGAGGCAGAGGGAAGAGGAATTCCAAGCCACTTGCCCCGGCCTTCATGACCCTCTTTCCCACACCCCAGCGTGCCAGGCTCCCTGCCCGTAGCCCTTACATATTCCTGTCCCTTGTCACTGGTGAAGAAGTCCAGCAGACGGGCGTTCCAGTCCTGCCGGCGCTGCAGCAGCCCGTAGTTCTGCTGCGGTGAGCACATGTAGCAGTTCCAGGGCTCCTGCACTTTTGCTCTGGCCGACGTCCCTCGCCCCACCAGCACGTCCAGACACTCCACACAGAAGCACCTGCCCGAACCACAACACCTCGTGCTTGTCACCTCAGGGACCCCTCTGGGTCACCTCAGCCTCTCCTGGAATCTCCCCCCCAATGCACCAGAGCCCCTGCCCTGTTCTACAGGATATTTTTCCAGGTGGTACCTTGGTTTTTAGGGCTGCTAACACAAGCCAGTGACCCAAGGCATGGGTAAATCTCCTGCCAACCTCCCCATGGCTTATTCAGGTGCTGCCTGGCTCAGTAGGGAGAAGTAGGCTGTGCTGGGACATGCTGCATGGCAGCCAGCTGGGGAGCAGCACAGCCCCTGCACCCAGGCTCATGCAGGACCCTGCTCCCCACAGCTCCCTGGAATGATGCCAGGGCCACAGCCCCAGGAGCAGAGACACGGGGCCCACCTGCAGCAGCTGGAATTGCTGCAGAGCAGCAGCTCCTTGCCCGCGCAGCAGACAGCACAGTAGGACTGGTAACCATCTTCATCATACATGTAGAAGTACTCCAGGAATCTATCCTAGTGAAAGGACAGTCAGGAGGAGAGAAGGACAAAGAATCAGGAGTTGTGCTCAGAGGGTGAAAAGAGAATGCAGCTTTGGTCCATCCCTGGTACCCACCCAGAGCTCGGAGATGCACATCCTTGGTGTTTCAGGTGGCAAGAACATGCTGAGGGACAGCCCCGTGGAGGACACAGCATGGCCAGGACCTGGCACAGCCACCCCCTGTCCCAGCAACACTGGATAGATCCCAGCCCCATCCTCCAGCCCCAGCACTGCAGCACTTACCCTGCACGTCTGGCAGAGGCCTCCTTTGAACAGTGGGTGGAAGGTGGCCGGGTTCCTCCTCCCGCAGGACAAACAGCTGTCTGTGGGACAGAGAGAGCTGTGTTCACCCAAGGCATGGAGATGTCAGGGCAGGGCATCCCCAAACCCCCACCCCACTTCAGGCTGCAGAGGCTGGAGCATCCCCTTGGAACAGTGTCTGGAACAGCCTGCCCTTGGAACGGCATCCAAATGGGGTCTGCCCCTGGAACCGCATCCATATCTGGCTGTGGCTCCCCATGAAGGATCTGCACAGCACCCTGTTCCCCTCAGCACAGAGGGACCCCAGCACCATTCCATCACAGCGCTTTCCCCCCTCCTGGATGGTGCTGTTGAAAAGGAACCCATGACCCTTGCTGAGCACTGCCAGCCAGGATCCCCATCACCCCACGCCTCTTCCCAAGGGAGACAGGACCAGTGATTACCTTCCAGCTTCCCGCTGTTGTTCGTAACTTCGGAAACCATTTGTTCTTTATAAAATTTAAAAAAAAAAAAAAGAAATATTTATCATTCCTTACATTAGAAACTCTAAATGAATTCTGCTTACAGCTGCTTTTTTTCTTGCATTTAGAACTGGTCCAGCTTTGCTGAGCATCACACGGAGAAGGTTGGCCATGGGCATGTTTTAAATTTTGTGGAAAAACCCACATCCTTTCACTGAAGGAGATATTAGAGCTCAGCATAGCAGCTCATGGATCATGCCCAAGCTGAGCCACTAGTGGAGCCCAGCCCCTATCTTGAGCTGTGTTTGCTGGTGTCTAATAAGGCACAACTGAGCACTATGGGATCACAAAAGCTTCTGCCTTCAGGAACCAAGCTCATGGCCACCAGGGAAGAGCCAAGCCCTTTCCCAGAATGGTTTTCCAGTGCTCTCAAAGTGCGCAGCCCAGGCCAAGCCACTCCCCAGCTCTCTCTGTTGGTTACCTCGGGTCTGGTCCTCTTCCACGCGCTGCTCCTTGCCATTGTTGCAGGGGTAGCTCTTCAGCCTCTTGGTGGGGGGATACTGTTCAAGGGACAGCACCTCCTCCGTCCCATTCCTCAGCACCCCATTTTCTGCAAGAGAAAGGCAGCTCCCTGGGCACGAGCCTCCAGCCCCAGGACCACCTCAGGGCAACGAGAGACTTCTCCTGCCAAGCCCTGCCAGGTCCCACCCCAGCCACAAGCAGAACCTGTCCTGGCCACTTGGGCTCCCCACTCATGGCACAAGGCTCAGCCAAGTCAGATTTCCAGGAGCAAGGGCATGGGGAGTGCTTTGCTCTGGCTTTATGCAAAGTCACTGTCAGGGACCCAGTGAGGAGCTCCAGGACCACTTTGGGACCAGAGTGGCACGGCCACAGCACAGGGTGAGCAGGCTCAGCTGGGGCCAGATACTGGTGGCTGCTGACCACACCAGCCCCCTGCCAGTGCCATGCCAGCCCCCACCCAGCTGATGCCACTGCCTCACCTGAGGTTTTGGGTGGCTGCAGTCCCTTGAGCCCCAGGGGTTTGAAGCCAGTGATTGCCCAGTCAATCATCGGCTTCAGCTGCTCCTCCAGCGAGTCCCTGGGGCCAGTTGTAAACGTCTTCCCCGACCGGCTCCGGGCAACCTGCCGAGAATGGACAGCATGGGATAGGGTGACGGGGTGGTCTCTCTCTGGGAAGCAGCCACACGCCTGCCAGGGCCACAGCCCCAGGCCCCCTCCCCATCCGACACACACGGGTGTGGGGTTTGGTGGCCCTGGGATGGCAGCAGCTGATGGATTCCTGCTCTGGGTGTGCCCTCGGCTGTGCTCTGGTGCCTCCATCCCTGCAATGAGCCCATCCGTCCTTCACCAGCCTTAATGGAGCCAGGAGCAGGGACAGCCCAGCTCCAGCTCTTGCCCAGACTCTTGCTCCCTGGCAGGGAGGCAGAAGAGGTGCCTGTGGATCTGCAGCCCTTTATCCCAGTGTGTGATGCACCCCCTGGATGTGGATTGGACACGCGGGTGCTCAGCACCAGCCCTGACTTTAAAGGGCACCTGGCACTAGCCCAGGACACCTCCAGCCAGCCTGGCCCTGCTGCTGTGATGCTGCTGTGTCCGAGACAGTGCAGGGAGCCTGGCCTGGGGATCTGGAGCAGCGAGACCCTGGAGCAGCAGCAGTTACCCCTGAACCCTGATGATAAGCAGAGTTTGGCCCCACAGCTGCACTTGCAAATAATCCTAGCAGAGAAAGGACTATTTTCCTGAGTCCCAGCCCGCTGCCTCCAAGTCCAGCTGGTTTAGCTGGCACCTCACTCACCCACCCACCCCTGGTGGTTACCTCCAGGGCATGGTAAATGGCACGGCGGTAGGACACCAGCTTATTGAACGTGGAAGAATTGAAATGCTGCCTAAAGGCCATCAGTCCCACCAACTTGTCCGCAGAAACCTGTGAGAGAGTGACAAGAGCTCACCAGCGGGACAGGACAGGAATGTCCTGCCCGGCCATTTCCCCTCTGGCACTGCATTCCCAGCCCGACTCTGCAGCACCACAGCCAGGGGAGGAAGCCCAGCGGCAGCATGACAAGGACAAGGACGGGTGGGTTGCACCCTCTGCCGGCACTGTGACACCAGCACGGCCCTTCCCTCCCTCCCGCCTGCAGCATGAGAGGGTTGGATATCCTGGTTGCATATTAGAAAAAGGTTTTTCACTCGGAGGGTGGTCAGGCACTGGAACCGGGTCCCCAGGGAAGTGGTCACGGCATCAGCCTGCCAGAGCTCAAGAAGCAGTGTTGGACAACACTCTTGGGCACATAGTGGGATTTCGGGGTTGTCCTGAGCAGGGTCAGGAGTTGCACTCAATGATCCCCATGGGTCCCTTCCAACTTAGGATATTCTGAGTCTGTGGGGGGGTCATGGGTCTCTGACGGGACATCCCTAACCAGGCAGAGCTCCTGGGCAGCCCTGGAGCCCAAGGCCTGGACAAAACCCTGCGTAGGGGCCAGGCATATGTTCCCACTGCTGGACACTGTCACCAACCTACAGTGTCCAATTATTAGTTACAGACACCAGAGCCATGAGAGCCCGCCAAGGCCTGGCTATTGAACACCAGGGTGCCTGCCCAGGGAGGCTGCAGGGCGCACACACACCCCACAGGCAGCCCCAGGAGTGGGGCAGAAATGTGCAGGGGAGGGGGTTTGGAGCTGGGCACAGCAGGCAGGGGCAGACAGCAGGCTTACCTCGGAGAACTTTCCATCTCCAAACCACTGCACCCACCGCATGCCTGACACAGCCTGGCGCTTGGCTGTGGCTTTGTGGGAGACAACAATCGCAGGCCACCAGGAGAAACCTTTGATCTTCCCCCAGACGAGCTCCCCAATTCCAAATTCCTTCCCATCCTGAAAGCAAGAGGTGACAACACAGATCTGCCAAAAAGCACAAACACCCTATTTTATCTGGGCAGCCCTGCGGGAGAGCCCTGGAGCACAGGGGATGGACCCAGAGCACCTTGAAGAGTTGCTCCACTGTGTGTGTCGCATACTTGGATATCTGTGCAGACAGGCTGCACCCCCTCCTTCAAGCACATGGCCCAGCACCTCCTGGCAGCACTGGCTCCCAGCCCTGCACCATGCCAGAGCTCAGTGGGGAGGTCTGTGTGTGCCAGTCCCACGCTGAGCCCATGCCTGGCACACGGCATGGTGCGTGCTCTGTCCTGCACAGCCCTCCTGGCACCAGGCCCTGTGCGTGTCCACTCCTGCCTGCCCTCCCAGGGTCTCTGCAAACACTGGGAAGCCTTGCCCCGAGGTTGCTCCCTGGGTGCCCTGAGGTTCCTCCTTGGCACAGGGCAGCCCGTTCACAGGGCTCACAGCTCAGCCCGTCTGGCTGCAGCCCAGGGAAAGGGTTCCCACCCACCCATCCCTCTTGTTCCCACTGAGGAGAGCAGGAAACAGGGCAGAGTGAAAACAGAGAGATGAAAAAGAACCAAGAATTTTGATGTGACCCATTGAGGGCCAAGCTGGGTGCTGTACCTGAGGAGGGCACCTCACCTCTGCCTGCAGAGCCCTCCTTTCCAGCTTTGTTCTGCAATTAGGCTCCTAATTATGCAGCAAGATGCAATTGCCCAATTCCTGCAAGTCTGGGGCCTTGCCTCGTGGCCCGCAGGCGCTGAATCCCGCTCTGCAGCCCCAGCAGCTTCAGTTCTCTCCAGCATCCCCGACAGAAATGTTTTCTGCACATGCAACTGCCTGTCTCAGCGGGGCACAGCACGGCAGGGCACATGCCACGCATGCGTGTCTTGGGGGGCCCGTGTGTGGCACTGGAGGCAGCTTGCCAGGACTGATCCCTAAAGTGTCCCTGGGCAGTAAGCTGCCCCCACAACCTGAGACCATCACACCCCAGGCACACAGGGAAGGGCAGGCAGGGAAGGGGAGACAGGAGAAGCAGCAGTGAGATTTCCAGAAGTTCCCCACGCCTTCAGGCTTGGGACAAGCCAGGGAGGTTCATCCTTGCCCCACACCACCGTGGGTGCAAGAGCAGAGTTCAACCCCTCCGTACCTGGTATTCCAGTGCCATCCCCGCGTCTCTGCTCTCTGACTCCTCAGCCCCCAGCTCGGCAGAGCCATTCTGCCCCTCCTGGGAGCTGCTGCCGGAGAGTGTGCTGCTGCTCTGGGATGAGTCCCGGGAGTCCTCCTCCGTCAGGTCGATGGTCAGCGGTGTGGACACGGCTGAGCGACGCCTGGAGCCCTGCATGGCAAAGGGAGAGGAGCGTCAGTGCCGCAAGGAGAGGGGCAGTGGGGAACAGAGACCTGCCCCGCATCATCCCCCAACCTCACAGTCGGGATTGGAGAAGGGGAGCCAGTGATTGAAGGCACTGCTGCTGCCATGAGCAGAGAGGAGAGCCCTTAACAGGAGATTCTGCAGGAGAACTGCTCAGCTCTTACTTGTCACACCCAAAGCAAATGGCACACCACTGCTCTCTCCCCTTTTCCTGTCCCAAATCCACTGCAGGGTTTTCAACACACCCAAATCATAGAAAGGGCAAGAAACAGCAAACTCACTCCTATCTACATAGGGGAAACTGAGGCCCTGAGAGTCTGCACCACGTCCAAAGCTGCTTGGCCAGGGTGCAGCAGGAGTGCAGGTCTCTGGAGCCCCAGGGAAGCCCCAGGGAAGCCCCAGGGAAGCCGTGACCCCACGCAGACCCGCAGACCCTCACCCGCACAGGAGTTCGCAGGTCCCTGAGAGCCTCCACACTGCTTCGGTCCTTGATCCTCGTCACGTGCCGGGCCTGCCCTGCCTGGAAGATGAGGTGGACTGTGGGCTTCTGCCTGAGGCTGCTCTCCCACCCAGCGCTGCCCCGGGGCTGCACCTGCCACCAGAACAGAGAGGTGCCATGGCAGGGGTGCCCTCCCCATGCAGGACACGGACAAGCCTGTGCTTCACGGGGCCGAGCACCAGCGGCACTGGAGCCCTGGGGAGGGCAAGAGGGCTGCTGGATCACCTTGTGCTGAGCCCCTCCGGGCAACCATGCACTCCACAGAGTCTCTGCAGGGTTCAGGAGCATCCATTGCTGCAGCCCTGCATCTGGCATGACTGACAGCAGCAGGAGCCACAGCCAGGAGCACTGGATGCCAGGAGAGCCACAGGCCCCAGCAGAGCACCCCTCGGAGGTACAGACCCACTCACATACTCATGGATGCTTTCACACACCCGTGGGTGCTTCCTCTCACAGCTGGCCCTGCAGCAGAGCCCTGCAGCACCCTGCAGCAGCCCTTCCCCAGCAGTCACAAACACAGTCCAGCCCAGGCATGTTTCCTGCATCCGGCATAAACGAGGCTCAAAATTACATGAGATTTTGCAGTGAAGAGCCCCTGAACCAAACATAGTGGGAAAGCTGAATTTTCACCCACTGGATTTATGGCTCTTTCTTTTGGAAGCTGCCTCATCTCAGGCAGATCTCCAACCTTGGGGTTTGTTTCTAACTCAAAACAATAAAGAAAGAAGGCAAAAATGCTTCCAGATCCTGGAGGTTTGTCAACCTAGTCAACAAAAGAGGGTGGGTAAAACTGGGGTGCAGCCCCAAGGCAGCTAAAAGCAGCCCAGCCCAAGAGAGGGAGACACGAGATGGTTCAGTCCATCAATACAGACAAGACTTTTCAGAGAAAACATCAGCATAATAATTATGATAATTATTAGGCTGCTGCAACACATAGTGGGCATCACTGCATCTCACACCACCCCCTCCTGCTGCTGTGGTCTCATGTAAATCAGGAATTTAAAAATTACAATATTACACTGGTAAATGAGTATTGCATCCATCACTGGACTGTTCCCCCAGCACAAGAACAGCCCAGAGGGAAAGAGATGACAATTCTGGCACTGGATGCCCCCACAGACAGCCCATAAAGAGCAGCCTAGGTGATATCTTACCTTCTGCACCCCCGCCAGGCCAAGTGGCCAGGCCAGGTCCTCCTTGGAGAGGTCTCCATTGCTGTCCTTCTTGTTCTGCAGAGGCAACAGCGCGAGGTCCATGGGATCTGTGCAGGGACAAGGCAGAGCAGCTTTAGGCTCTGCAAGCCCTCCTGGCTGTGTCCCCACATGCCTCTGCATGTCCCACTGCTCTTAAGAGCATGTCATGATTTGGAGAGACAGAAATCTCATCTTGGAGAATTGTGGCCAGGAGCAGAGACAAGTGGTGTTCCCAGGGCTCCCCATCATGGCACCACACCCCCGGATCATCCACCTGTCCCCAAAACTGGGAGAGACCAGCAGCAAGTGTGGTGACATTCTTATCTACTTCTTAGTTCCTGGAAGCTCAGGGGCACAAGCCAGCTATTCAGGGCTTGTCAACAGGTCATTTAAAACAGGACCTTGTTTACCCAAGAGGTAGGATTTAGGAAGCCCAGACTGGAGCATCCCAGGAGCAGTGGCACCCCTCAGGCTGGTGGGGCTCCCCCTCTTCCCTTACTCCAGGGGATTCAACTACCAAGGGGCAGAGCCAGCCTCCCACTGTGGCACCCATTTCCACAGCCACGTCATGGCCTGGATGTGCTACAAGATTGCAGAAACCCGGTGGAGTCACATCACGGAGGGACCCTGGCCATGGCTGCAGCACTGCAGCCCCCCCCCGGCCACAATTCCTCAGGACAGTGGCTGGGAGATCCCAAACCCCGTTTATCCTTGCACATCCCAGGCAGGGTGCATTCTGGGCACACCGTGGTGACCCTCACCTGGAGTACTGGGCTTCCCATTCGCCTCCAGTACAACGCTGGGTGTGGCAGGATTGTTGCAGTCCCCATTGAGGAGGATCAGCTTTGCCCTGCAGTCTGCCTCGTCCTGCCCGTGGCTCTTGTCCTGTTTCATGGTCGCCTGTGGAAGCCAGAGTGGAAAGGAAATTCAGCCGCGAAGGAAGACTCAAGGAGGGCAAAGCAGACAGTGTGACCTCCTAGAGCCAGCCACAACTTCACGCCCTTAGCACCGGGGTCTGACTGGAGACGCATCTGGAGGGGTCCCGGGAGCTAAACAGCACTTGGACAAAACCTCCCCACAAATATGGTGGCCCTAAAGATCCACCAGCTCCGGCTAACAGAGGCTCCAGACACAATCCACACATCTTTAGGGAACACCAGGCTTTTCCCCACCATCCGTATGCTGTGGAACGCTCCTGGACTCAGTGCTGCTCAGCCCCACCTCGCTCTGCAGGACCCAGTCTGGAGGGGAGCTGCACTTCCCTGCCACCCTGCAGAAACCAGGGAACAGCCCACCCCAGGGGACAGCCCACCCCCAGGGCACCATTACGGCTGCCCAGGCGTGGGTGGGCTGTGCCGGCAGCAGCAGGACAGGCAGGCAGCACGCCCGCCATGAGGGGCAAAGTCCTGGAGCCTGCAGCCAGTTAAACTCCCCCAAAGGGAGAAAACTCCTCCTGCCCCCCACTCCTGGCCTCAGCTTCCCTGCCCCAGGGCGAGGGGGCAGGGCAGGGGGCTGTGCAGCAGCACCCCCTGCCCTGGTGCCCCCCTGCAGAGCTGGGGCTCCCCTTGCCTGAGCTCAGACGCCTCCGCCTTCCCTTGGGTGCCCTCCCCGGATCCTGTTTTTGGAAGTGGAAGCTCTGGCTCTCCTAGAGGCACCCGGACGCAGTGAACAACGCTGCCTCATTGCTGGGCTATGGGTCTGTGCTGCAACTTGCCCCTTCGGCAGCACAGTCATTTCAGGAGCATGCAACGCAAGAGCCGAGGAGTACACAGGGCTTTGCCCACCTACAGCCCTGTTAGGAAGCCAAAGCAACACCCCCCCAGCCTCAGAGAGACCCCACCTCCAGCCCACCGTCCCTTTTGCGTCACTCTCACTCCACATTGCCTCCAACCGCTGCCCTAACAATTGAGATTACTGCTTTGAAATCATCTGTCAGCACCTCTGGCTAACAAAGACCAGTTGGGGTTTGATGTTTTGGATGCCGAGGGCTGAGTTAGAAAACCTGCTAACACCCAAACATGAAGGAAAACAGGTGTCCGGTGCCCACCTCCCCAGGCAGAGACCCCCATGCACATCCTGCCTCCCCCCTCAACCAAGGGAGAAGGAGAGAAATTGCACCAAACAGAGTCTGAAGCCACATAACCCCCTTACAGCTGCGTGGGGGATTTCTGTGTGCAGAAATCCCACTGCTGCAGCACATCTGCTCCCAGACCTGGCAAACAATTCCTGGGAGCTGCCCAGACTCGCTGCCTGCCCCCAGTTCAGGTGGACGGTCCCACATGGCCCCGGATGCAGCAATCCACCCCAGCACAGCACAGCTGGGTCAGCTCCTCCTGGTCTGCTCCCCTTCCCCAGCCCACAGACGCTGCAGAGCAGCTGCAGCCATGGCTAGCAATGATTCTGCCACCAGAACCAGCAAATCTCCCTAAACAATAGTGAATCACTCTTGGGAATCCCTACAGGGAGGTGTGAGAGGATATGCTGCTCTCCCAGCATGAGGGTGACCCAGAGGGGACAGGCAGATGAGGCAGGATGAGGCAGGTAAGATTCAGGAGCAGGCAAGGCCACCGCCCAGCCCTGCAAAACATCTGCAGCTACAAAACCCCAGAGGACCCCTGCTTTCAGTCCTGTGTCAGGAAGTTCAAACTGCACCTCAAAATGTCTTTTCCTCTCTCAGCTCTGGGGCTGCCTGATGCCCAGCATGGCCAGGGCTCGCCAGGCCACCAGGCGAGGGTGTCCTGCCAGCCCCGTCCCAGGGAGGCAGCAGGGAAGGGTGACACAGTGGCCAGGTTTCCCCTGGAACATGACACAACCAGGACTGAGCACCCGACACATCAAGCTCGGCTTTGCCACGTGCTCAGGGAGCTCCCAGGTTGTCTTTGTTCCAGTTATAAATTGGGGGAAAAGGAGTTATCCCTTTGGAAGGAACTGCCCCCTGGCAGAGCGGAGACCCACAGGCCACAGCTCTGCAGGTCCGTGGCACCGGGCTGGAGGCCCTGCTGTGAGCAGAGGCAGGTCAGCTCACTGTTTGCTGCATGTTTTCTCCAGCTGTACCGCCCAAGATCACTCGAGGACATCCCCATCACCATCCTCTGACGGGAAAGGGAACAGCACACCATAGCCCAAGCTGCTCGTTAAAAGTCTCGCTTTCCCAAAATCCCACACCAATGCAGCAGGACTGTAACTCCCATCCTTTCTCCTCCTACCGCTGCCGTTTGCACCAAGCACTGAAGCCTCATGCCCAAGCCCGTCCTGCCGCTCACAGCCCACCCCAGGTCCCCCCACAGGAGCCACGTCCTTCTAAGCTCACCCACTGCTGCTCGAGAGGAAGGCTCGGCTCTTTGTCCTCACCTCCCCTTGCAGAAACACACCAACATGTGCACGCAGGGCATTACGAAAATAATAAGAAACAGAGCACTGCCCTCACATGTGCTGTCTCACGGGAGGAGGAGACCAGCCCTGCTGTGTTTGCATTGCCCGGCGCCCTGCAAACACACCGGGTGCTTCACAGCCATGCGCTCCAGATGGGAACCCACGAGGAGGAAAACAACGCAGAATTCCAGAGTTGCTCCCCAAGAGCCTGGCGCCAGCGGCAGCCCCGGCACTGCCTGGTGACCAGGACGTGCCCTGCAGCCAAATCCCACCGAGGAGACAATGAACCCGCTGACTCTGGAGCCCGCCCTCATTTTGCAATACCAGTTTCTTTAAGATTTGCCAAACTGGTTAAAGACCATGCCACAGTATTAACTGCTTAGAGAGAATTCTGGTCCCTGTCTGGCCATGCTTGCCAGCCACCCTGGAGCAGGCAGAGCAGTCAGAGTGGGCACGACAGCTGGACTCACCTGGCAGAGAGGGCAGGGTGGGCAGGGAAGGCAGGGCTCACCTGGCCGGGCTGTGCTCTGGACTGGACCCCTGCCCCTGCTCCCGGGGCTGTTCCCCCAGCCTGGCCCGGGCTGGTTTCAGTTTTCCTTGCTGGGAAAACAGGCTGCCCTGTTATCAGGTGCGTGTCCCCAGGAGGTGGGGAGGTTGCGGACTTTGCCTCCAGACAGGGGCATGCATATCAAAAGGCTGGAGGGAAGCTTTGCCGATGGCTGGGATGGAGCCATCGCCCAAGCCCTGTTTGAATAACAAAAAGAAATAAAGGACCCTAATGGCCGGGCTGGCTCTGGGCTGTGGCGCACACTAATGGCCTTTAAGTCTCCCCAAACCGAACATTTTCCTCTAATCCTGGAAAGAAAGGAGTTGCTGGGTTGGCAGTTCCGTAAGAAAGGCGCCCATTTCGCAGATGTGCTTGCTGGGAAGGGCAAGGGGCGAAGGGCAGGCTCCCCCTGCCCGCTTCCTGTGCCTGGCCCCTCCGCTCTCCCGCTCCGGCACTTCCCTCCATTTCCCCCGGTTTCCTCCTGCCCCGCTCCGCTCCCCCCGCAGCCCTCGGCGCCCACCCCGGCTCTCCCCGCTGCCTTTCAGCAAAGCTGGACTAAAGAAAAGAAACAAAACACAAACCAGCCCCTCCTCTCCCAGTGCAGACCAGGCTGGAGACGTCTCCGGGGCAGCCACCATCCCCGCCAACCGCTGCTCCAGCCGCTCCGGGCTCTTTACCATGCTCATCCCGGTGGGATCCCGCCGGGCCGGGCCCCTCCCGAGCCCCCCGGCGTGGGGCAGGGGCTGCCTTCCGGCGGGGCTGGGGGTTGCAGGCAGGGAGCTGCGGGCAGGGCTGGCAGCCTTTGGGGGCAGTGGGGGCTCCGGCGCTCAGGTGGGTCCCTCTCAGCAGTGGCAGGTCCTCTGTCCGGAGCGGTCACTGCTTCATCTTCCCCCTGCACAAGAGGACATGAAGCCATGACAATGACACCTCGCTGTCCCCATCGCCCCTCTGCCCGGCCCCGCACAGCCCCAGATCCGGGACTGGGATACCCGGGCTCACTCCCCCACAGTTCATTAAAAATTCTCTGGAAACTAGAAACTTGGGCAGGAAAGGCGAGTCCTGCTCAGGGCAGCACGTTCCAGCCGCCCCGCTGTTTTCCCTGTCCCGTTCCGAAGGGGGTCGGCGTAGGACCACTGCTCGCCCCACTTGCCATGGGGTCCCCCCCGCCGCTTCCCTCTCCCGGCTTCCCGGTACTTGTGCCCCACGTTTGGGCCACTGCGAAGTTCATTCCTCTTTCTCCGATGCTCTACTGCCCCCCGGGCTCCCCCCCCGGGCTCTACAGGAGGCGGATGCCAGCAGAGCCCTCCGATCGGTACCTGCCCCGGCCGTCCCGTCCCTCCGGCCCGGCCCCGGGGAGGCTTCGCGCCTGAGGCTCCGCCGGGAGCTGCTTTTCCTGCCAACAGAGAAGGAAGATACGCTGTCAGATCCCCGACCGAGAACCGAAAACAAAGGTGTTCGGCCCGACCAGCAGCGCCACCGCGTCCCGGTACCCCCGGCAGCTCCCCCAGAGCCCCCGGCCTGGAGGCGGCGCTGCCCGGGGCCGCTGAGCCGAGGAGGGGGACCCCGGCCCCCCCGAACCACCCCCCGCCCCGCAGCCATCACTCGCCGTGTCAGCGAGGGGACCCTCCCGCCCCAGCCTCTGGCTGAGCCCCGGCCCGGCCCCGCGGGTCGTGGGGGGTCCCGCACCGGCCCCGCTGTGACAGTCCCGGGACGCGCCCCCGGGGCTCGCGGCGCCGCTGCGGGAAACTCCGAAAGTTGCGACGGGACCGGAGGGGTGGGCGGGACCAGGGGCACCATGCCCGGGGCTGTAGGAACACAGATCCCCTCAACTCGCCCCGGAGCAGAGCGCCGGCAACAAGTGGCGGCAGGACCCACCGCCCCCCGCCCGCTGCCCGAGCTCCCGGGGCGGAGCCGCGAGCCCTCGGCTACCGGGACCGCCGGACCGGCCGGGGCGCTCCCGCCGCCGCGCTCCGGTGCGCCCGGTGCCGAGTCCCCGCCCGCCCCATTGTCCCCCGCCGCCGCCGCGCACAACAAAGCCGCCCACGAGGATGTTCCGCGGCTCCAGCTCCGACCCACCGGTCCCCCCGGTCCAGCGCTCACCTGCGCCGCGGCGGGACGCGCCGTCCAGCGGGGCCGCGCCGCCGCTCGCCGCCTCCCGCGCCCCGGCCGGCCCCCGACAGCCCCGCGCTCCGGTTACATGGCGCTTTAACCCTGCCCGTGCTGGGCAGCCCCTCCTCCTCCTCCTCCTCCTTCGCCGCCCCATGGCGGGGGAGGGGAGCGCGGGGCCCGTACCGCCACCGCACCCGCCCGGCCCCCCGCGCCCCCCGTGCCCGCAGCCCTCGGGGTCCCGCATTCCTTCAGGGCCCGCATCCCTCGGGGCGCCGCATCCTCCTCCCGCCACTCCGCACCCTCAGCGTCCCGCTGTGTCCCCTCCACTGCCCCGCATCGACCGGGACTCCTCATCGCCCAGTGCCCCACATCCCCCCATGCTCCCAGTTCCCCTCATACCCTCCCCGGTGCCCTGCTTCTCCTCCCCGGGGCTCAGTATCCCTCTCCCGGGGCTCCACACCTTCTCATGTCTCGCACCATACCCTGGTACCCGCCGGCGTCCTGGTGTGGCCTCCACTGTCCGGCATCCCCCTAACCCTCAGCATTCCTCCGGGGCTTGGTCCTCGGAGCCCCCCGCAGCTCAGCCACCGAGAGAGAGGAGACACCCCCCCGCCCCGGGGAGAGAAGGGGAACCCCGGGGCCGGGCAGAGCCCTCACCCGCCCAGCCACCCCTCTGCCCACCAGTTTCCAGCAGCGCCGTGCCCCACACAGCCCCGTGCCCCACACAGCCCTGTGCAGCACAACCCCGCGCAGCCCAGTGTGGGCAGACAAAGCCTCACAAGTTTTAAACTCAGTTTTTGTTTGTTCTTTCCCTTTCCCATCCAGAGGCGAGACACTTGCGGAGCTGCGCCGGGGCCAGGGACACAGCCCGCGCCTCTCCTGCCCCAGACAAAGCATCCAGAGTCCACGTGGGGTATAATCTTCTCTGCTCGTTTGTTATTACTTCTAGATCCAGCAGAAGAGTATATACCAGTAAGGAAAGGAATATGATTATCCTGGTGTGACAGAAATGAGCTTTCAAGGTCAGGAGGAAAACTTAGTTAGCCAAAGTGTGTGAAATCTGCAGGAAGCATGTGGACCAGCCCCAGGCCTGTGCAGCAGGTTCCCCCAACCCACCCCTCCACCCCTGCAGAACACAAGCATGAAAAATTTGGCAGCAAATGCAAAAAAAATTCTGCAAATGAACAGGAGGAGCTGAGAAACCCGCTCTGGATGAGCCCTTGGGAACACTGGACATCACCGTTCAAACAAACACATATTGCATAAACCTAAAGGCAATTTGCAGCTCAGGGGAGGAGATTAAAACAGACAGACAGATTTTACTCCTGTTTCTTTTTCCAGATTTGGGAAAGGGAAATGCTTTTTCAGGCTGTGCTGTGCTCATTAGAGTTTCCAGGGCACTGTGAGGCTGGAATCAGCCCTTCCAGCATCCATGGGCTCCTCTCCCTTTCTGCGGAAACCTTCCTGCTGCTGTTGGCCTCGCTGACCTGCCATCAATCTCCTGCCGGCTGAAACGCCCTCTTTCCCTCTCTGCCCCTCAGTTATCATTTAATTCAGGAGAGGATGGCTGTGCAAACTGCTTGTGGGAAAGGCCTGGTACCAGACAAAGCAGCTCTGGCAGAGGATGAGACAAACCCTGATTCTTTCCCTGTCTCCTCTAAACACACCACAGAGAGATGCTATGAGTTTATTTCTTAACAATCAAGAGAATTTGTATGTCATTTCCTGGGAAACAGGGTACCTCTACAGAGGATTTTATATCCAGGCTCCTGCCAGACATTCCCAGTATCCAGCACCAGGCTCTCAGCAGCTCCTGCTGAGCCAGGGCTGGCAGCAGCAGCCTCTGCCAGGTGAATAGCAAAGCAGTTCCCTTGCTGGTTCTCACCAGCCCTGCGGTTCTCTAGCATGGACTAGCAATGGGACATGGCTGTGGGGGCATACCCCCTCTGCTCCATCGCTGGAGCAGAGGCAGGGAGCTGGGCAGCATGGCCAGGGCTCATGTGAACATGGAGGGAGAGGTGGGGAGTCCCTCCCTACCCCTGGGCTTAGGTGGCATGTCCTCTGCACACCACATCCCTCCCCATGATGGAGGAACTCCCACCGGCAGCAAGGCTGGGCTGCCCAGCTTCTGCAAGAAATCATTCCAGCAGGAACCATTCCCCCATCTGGCTGGCATCTCAAATCCATGGAGCTGGACCAACCAGCTGAAGAAGCTATTCCCTGTCACTTTCACACAGTTGGGATTGGCAACATCCATTCACATCAGAAATGACTCCTCATCTTTCACATGCTCCCCAGTGACCATGCCAGCCCTTCCATGCATCACTCCTCACTCCCAACCCTCAATTCTCCTCCTCACCAAAGGCTGCTCAGCCAATGCCTTTTCTGAAGTGCACCTGGGTTATAGCACCAGGCCCAGCTCTCTGTCCACCCAGTTCCCCTACTTCAAATCTCTTCCTAAAATTCTCTTGGTCAGAAAAACCAACACCCCTCTCTGACTGCAGCTCTGCTCTGGCTCCCACCACCTCCCATCTCTTGCTTTGCACCCAAGGCTTTGAGTCAGAACCTGCTCCATGTGTCACAGCAGCGTGCCTGGAGACCCTCCACAAATAAAGGGATTGAGCAAATATGTGTCATTACCTACAGCTGTCGGCAGTGCAACCTTGTCACCTCTGGATCTGTGGGTCCCGGGTTCCCAGGTCTCAGTAGTGGCCGAGTTCTTGTTTAGTCTTCTCGCAGGTAGGGACGAGCACCAGCACTATTAAATCCCCTCAGACAGTTGTGAGCCGGGGCTGGGAGCAGGAGGAACTTCTCCTTTTGCTGAAGTCAGTGGTGATGCTCCTGCTGGGTTCAGGCTTTGGGGTCCCCATTTCGGCGCACACAGCTCAGCGGCTCTTTCCCAGCCTGCAGTAACATCATTTTCACTGCCCGGCATTCTTCGCTGCAAGACCCCATAGGATCATGTCCCACAGGATGTGTCCTCCTCTTCCATGAGCTTCTCCATGGCCTGAGCCCTCGCCCCAGCCCTGCACTGGCCACCTGCCTCTCCACCAGCTCCACCAGTGCTGCTCCATCACAGCTCCCAGAGACCATCCGCTCCTCACCACGGCTCCCCAGAGCAGCTCTCCCATCCCCAGCACCTCTCCTGAGCCTGGGGAGAGCTGTGCCATCCAACAGGGCTCTGGCTGTTAGAAGCAAGGTCTGTCCCTGCTGTGGGAGAGCCTCATCCTGCTGCCATATGTGGGAATACAGCCCCAGCTTCCCTTACAGCTGGGCTGGCTTTTCCCATCTGGGGGAGAATTGCTGTTTACACAGAGATAGGAAGTGTTATCCCTCCTACAAGAAGTTTCTAGCCCTTCCTGTGGGCTGGCCAGGCCCACATGATACAAACCTCTAATAAAAATAAGGTTAAAAATAAGTGTCATCCGTGTAACCAGAACATCTAGAAAGTCTGCAGCTACCCGTCTGTAAACTTCAAACGTGAAGGCATACAAAGAGAAACCTTCAATGCCTCTCTAACAAAGCTGGCCACAAAATCCTCTTTTTCCCAGAAAACAGGATACGCCTGCTACAGCCTAATCTGAAGTGACGAGGCCTCCCCAAACCACTCTCCTAAGCGCATATACTTTTATCGAGAGGAACGTTGCTCCCGGGGGGTGGCTGCGAGCAGAGCCCCCTCCCTCCGTGTCACCTCCAGAGCTGCTCTTGCCTGCCTGGGTCAGGGATTATGGTCCCTGCTCAGGGGCAGGGGAGCCAGTGGAGGGAGGGAGGGTTTTTGCCAGTGGTTGCAACGCCAGGAGTGCGCCAGAGCCCAGCAGAGGAGCTCCCAGCTCCGCTCCACCTCTGCACGCGAGGCTGGCAGACAGTTGGTCCTGCAGCGGTGCCTGCCTGGGAGCAAAGGGTAAGAAGTGTGATGAGGGAGAGGAAGGGGCATTAAACTGCAGGAGAAACTGAAATCCTGGTCTCAGAGCTCTCATATATCCCATGGGAAAAGAACAAGCTCCTCCAAAGTTTCAGCTGGGAGGAGTCACAGCATCTCTCAGACTGTGTCCAGAGACCTTCTCGGAGTGCTTCAAGCCCAAAGCAGACACTGCGGGTGGGCAGAACACCCAGACAGCAGGTGGGCTCAGACCAGCCTGGTGAAAGGCCTCTGAATTTTACCCCTGGCTCCTCCACACACTCTTACCTTTTCCAGGCCTTTCTCAGGCTGGTGAGTGCAAGCAATGCTCCCCACATCAACTGCAAGGTTGACCTGGGAGCAACTGCAAAGGGCTGGGAGAGCTTGGCATAGAGAGTGGCATCAGAGAACAGGATGGGGACACCCCAGGATTTGATCCTTTGGGAACATATAATAAGGACCCTTACCCAGCTAACACTCTCCAAGCACTGAGGAAGCTTTTCACGTTTGACATGTGAAATGAAGCTAAAAAGGTACATGGATCCTCTGCTCAGATAGGACAGCACCATTTTCAGACCCTGTTTCCCCGCATGTGTGTCTGTGTATGTGTGTGTGTGTTCCCATTGCTTTATGTTGCTGCTTTTATGCTGGTATTTATGGTGAACAAGGGCACATACCTGCAACTGCAAACTGTCCTTGGCCCGTCCTCAGCTCTGATGAGTCCATCAGCGACACGTTCTGCATGAGAATGGCCTGGCAGGAGCACCCATGGGCTGATGGCTGTCTGCACCCCCAGAGCAGCCCTGGGGCTCTGCCTTGGACGCTGGTCACCATCCCCCACCAGGCGCACCCATAACTGTGGCCATCACTCTGCAACCTTCTCTTTTAATCGATTAAATCTTTCTTGATTTGAGAATTAAGTAAATTCTGGCATCACAGAGCTGCCCGTGCCGTATCGGGGCTCATGGCACTCACATGCCACAGTGCAGTCAGCTCATATTCCAGGAGGAGGGACCACCGAATTTCCCGGTGATTGTTTGAGCAGGATGTTATGATCGTGCAATTCAACTGAGACTCCTCTTCTTCTTGGATCCTGTCACTCAACTTCCCTCAAGAATTTGGTTTGCTGCCTGAAAAATTGTTCAACAGCGTTGGCGTCACCGTCCTGCCGAACCTCCGGCGTGCTCGCACACGCACACACGCGAGCACCCAGACCGTCCTTAATTAGCTCCTAAAGCATCACCCTGGGAAGACAGGGAAGTAAAGATCCATCACAGGATGACTCCAGGTGCAAACCAGGCACAAAACTGTCTCTTGCCTGGTTTCAGATTTTCGGCCGCACGATACCGGGGGCGGGGGGGAAATTCTGGTGGCTATGAAAATGTGCGATAATTAACTGCAATTACTAATTTGCACTTAGGAAAATTTTGAAGCCAGAGAGGAATTTCGTGCTCACACACACTGGCATCTTGTGGTACCTCCTCCATCCATCTCCCTGAAGGAGTTTTAGCTCAAATTAACTCGTTTTTAGAGACAAGAATGGTTTAAGCTGACTTGGGCTGTTCCGGTTCACCACAGAAACGGATAAATTGTTCCAATATGAAAAACCTGCTTTAAAGTGTTCTAAATATTTAGGGTCAAATCCTCCAAGCACATCCATAGCCAATTTTTTCACCTCAAAAATCGAGGTACACCTGGGTCTATGAAACAGAAACTCTCCCAGCTGGACTGCGAGGTAGAGGGGGGAGAAAAGGAAGCTGGATGCTATTTCCAGCCAGACCACCAGTAAATATCTCTTAACTCCTCATCATTAGTGGTACTTAGCTGCTTATCTCCTTGTTTATAAACTGCTTCTGGGATAGTCTTACAATGAAAGGGCTATAAAATTTCCTATACTCTCATTTGCAGTTGCAAGTGCCAGTAATAAACCAGAAGCCTCGTGTGCTGCCGCAGTTTTACCTCCACAAAGGCTTTTACGCTCTGTCCTCTGCCCCGACAGCCGAGGAACACCTTCCCTGATAAAATGGATCAGACGCTTTCACACTGAGAGTGGAATCCTGGGAAGCTCATGCTCCTGCCCAAGGAAAGCTGTAAAATAGCAGCTTAAGGTAAGGGAGTCTCAGGATGGGATCAGCTCCATTGTTCGAGAAGGTGATTTTCCAACTCCTCTGCCTTCCTACACGTCTCTGAGTCAAGGAGACCTCCTGCATATGGGTTATGGTGAGAATCAGGTTAAAATCTCCCGATGGAACCCTGACTCCATGGACATCTGGGCACTTTCTGCCCGTGGGCTGGCTCATTCCAGAGCTGCTGCTTCCTTACCCAACCCCTGCCCATTCCACGGAGCCCACAGATCCCTGCCATGAGACGTGGGCTGTCTGACCCCGGGCCACCCATCACCCCCCAGCCCGTGCCAGGCTGGGCAGCGGGCAGCGCTCGGGAGCAGAAGCTGGAGAGGGAAGAGCACACCCAACCTTCCGTTCCCAAGTGGAATTTTCAGGGGACAAAAAGAAAACCACTCACCCTATTAGCTATGGGTTTAAAACATTTTTTTTAATGGGGGTTTTTGTACAGTAAAAAAAATCTTAACGCTGCTCAGCTGCCAGCCAGAGCCCCGGCCCCGCCGCGGGTTATCGGGCTGCGGCTGCAGCGGCCAAAGGGGCCATCCCGGGGTGCCCCGTGGCCACCGGGTGCCCTGAGCGCGGGTCTGGGGCCGCGGCGGTGCGGAAAGTGCGGCCGCCAATGCTCAGGCTGAGGCGGCGGCGGCTCCGCCCGCCCGGCCCGGCCCGGCCCGGCCCCGCCGCCGCCGCCATGGGGCTGCTCAACTTCACCCGCGACCCGGTGCCGGAGGCGGTGAGCGGCGACATGCACAACCTCAACCAGCTCAGCGCCCAGGTGCGCCGGGCCGGGCGGGTCGGGGATGGGCGGGCGGCGGGGGCGGCCCCGGAACGCGCGGGGCGGCGGCTCCGGGGCGGCCGCAGCCGGGCAGGGTGGGCCGGCCCCGGGGAGCTGGACCGGGTCGGCACTGGGGAGCTGTACCCGGCCGGCACCGCAGCCCCGGAGCGCCGCCGGTACCGGGCCTGGAGGTCCCCGCGGGCCCCTCCCAGAGGTGGCCCCGTCGGGCGTGTCCCGGTGCTCGAGGCAGGGCGGGGAGCGCGGCCCCGCTCCCGGCGGGACAGCCCCGACCCAGCCGGGCGAGCCCCGCGCACGCCAGAGCTGTTTGTGGGGTGTGCATGGAATCATGGGATCTCAGAATGGTTGGGACCATCTAGTTCCTGCCGTGGGCAGGGACACTGGCGGAGCTCCTGGTGGGGGGCTCAGATCGTGCCCGGTGGGCAGGGGGGCCCTGTCAGGCACTGGGGTTTTTGGTGGGGGCCACGCAGCGTTTGGTTGTGATCCCCACCCCACACCTCCTGTTCCAAGCTGATGCTCCCAGTCTTGGTACCGTCTACTCCCAGATCACCGACACACTGGGTGTGCTTTTTGGGCTGAGCAACTGGTTCAGTGTGGGCTGAAGTTGTGGAGGCGCAGAAGCTTTTCCAGCCCAGCTTGCCCAGAACCGAGGATACCAGCCCAGTATCATCTCCATTAAATGTCTGAGGATGAGGGCAGGGTAGGAGGAGCCACTGCAGCAGCAGCCAGCCATACCCAAAAGGTCACGGTTGGTGCTGGTGCCAGCAGAGGAGGGTGCTGGTGGTGCTCTGCCACACAGGCAGCCTCTCCAGCCCTGCCAGCTGCACCCTCAGAAAGCTGAAGGCAGCAACTAGACCCTTAACCAGCTCTCTGCCTTTCCCGAGTTAGTCTGGTTGCCCCATGGGGTTTGTGAAACATGAGAGTAGATGTTCACAGCTTTTCCCACTCGCAGTTTTTGGATTGCACAAGAACAGCAGCTTCCGATTAGCCACAAGTCACAAAAGCCCTGCGTAGTGCCAGCTACCAGCTGCACAGACCCTTTGAGAGGCTCTGAAAAGCATCCATGAGCAAATCCCATCCACAGGCATCACAGAATGCATGGAGGTCCAGCTCTGGGACCAATGTGCTGGAGGCAGGTGGAGCTGGATCAGGGTGGTGATGGGGTGGTGAGGTTGTGGGTGGCTGATGCCCGGCTCTAACACTGTCCTGTTTCTTCCAGCAATTCTCAGCGCTGACTGAAGTGCTTTTCCGCTTTCTGACGGAGCCCAAGGAGGTAAGGCAAGAGCTCCAGAGGTGTGTGAGTACAGCTCTGGCCAGAAAAACGATTGTATCACTGCTCTTTTTCTTGAACAGGTAGAAAGGTTCCTGGCTCAGCTCTCAGACTTTGCCACCATGAATAAAATCAGCTTGGGCCCCCTGAAAAACATTGTCAAAAGTATTCTTCTGGTACCCAACGGTAAGTGATGCATTTGCATATGCTGCCCTGAGGCCAAACTGTCCCATCCATTCCTGCATGCTGCTAAAGTGTGTCTCGGAACTGTGGGGGCTTGGTTTGCACAATAACTACCTAATACAGCACTTAGCACTTAAGAATCAAAACTTCCCCTGTTTGTTGACTCTTTGTATTCTTTATACCCTGCTTGCACACACATTTCACAGGCTTAACTAAACTCCCTTAAATACCTGTGAGTTAAATGCAGCACAACACTGTGACAGAGCTTGGTTTAACCTGTACCTGTAAATCCCTTTGCCAGACCAAGGCAGCCTCATGTTAGCAGTGAGTCTCTGCAGGAACTTCCACCCAAGTGACCCAGTACTGTAATTCCTCCAAGGACAAGTGCTGTTGGAGACAGATAAGACAGTGTACACTCATTTGGAGTGGGCTGGGGACTGCTGTAGTTCTAGGCCATGTGAAGGAGACATCTGACCTTGTAGTCTTGCTTAAGAGAAACATTGAATGTGTCCAGCACTTTCTCATTCATAAACAGTGGGGAAGAGGTTTGGGGGGATTCCCCTGGAATACCCCAGACTCCAGCACTTTATGAGATTATTGTGATGTTGTGGCTGCCGTTTGACATGGTAATGCATCAAACACTCCAAGGCATGTTCATCCCATTGATCCTTCCTGTTATTAATAGTCCCTTGCTATTACTCTTCAGCCCTGGCTTCCCTGTAGCTTCCTCCACAGCTCTGATGCTGAGCACAACTGTTTTCTGAATTTGTTCTAAACTTGTTCTGCTACTTGAAGCCATTTTTCCTATTCAGGCGTAGCAATAAATAATTCCCTTTCCTACAACCGTCCCAGGGGGATTTAATGTGGAATCGGCATTTTCTCCCATCCCAATTCTGGCCTTGGTGCCCTCATCTCGTCGTTCCTGCTCACGTGCTCTGGCTTCAATCCCGATTGTGCCTTTTTCTTACCTCTGGGATGCCAGGGACAGTATCAGAACGGATCACAGCAGATAACTTTGCCTCTGTGCTACACAGCCGGAAAGCCACGTGGGGCTGGCAGTCTCCTTGAATTTATGAGATTCCTGCTCTTGGCTTCAGAGAGCAGAATCCTTGTAAAGGTCCCTGAGCTGCCTGTGCCCCAGAACAAAGGGGAAAGGCGCAGCGGGGGAAAGTGTTATATGCACACGTTCACACCCATCATCCCAAACACAGCAGGTAGGTCAAATTAGTAGCCCGCCAGCCTTAACAGTTCTCCTTTAACAAGCAAAGCGGCTACAGGAGAGAAAGCAGCAGCTTCAAAACACAACCGCTGCCGCTGTTCCCATGGATACCTGCAATGGGATCTCGCCCTCTCCCAGGCACTCCCAGAGCCCGGACTTTTAAAGCACTGGGCATCTGCAAAGATACCGGCAGGCACGACTGGGTTTCCGATCTCTGAGGAGCTGTGGTTTGCTTCAAAACACAGCCTAGGAACAGAAGCTTTCCAGCGCCAGGCCCCGTCCCTGCCTCTATTTGACTCGGTAAAGATTGGTTTGACTCAATAAAAGTGATTTTTCTTCTTTGTGTTGTTTATTCAGGTGCCCTGAAGAGGAATTTGTCTTCTGAACAAGTCAAAGCAGATTTTATTGCTCTAGGTAGGTCACCTGACTTTCACAAAATAAAAGATAATTAATATTTATCACAATAGTAATCTCATATGGTCTCTCCCACAGGCCTCAGTGAAGAGAAAGCCAGTTATTTTGCAGAACAGGTATTTATATATTTTTGCTTGTTTCTAAGCTAACAAAATGTCAGTCTCTGAGTGGGAACTCATAAAACCCTACTGTGCTCCTGAGACATGTTGGCACTTTGGGTATTTTCTTCAAAACCAGCTCAGGATTTTGAACTGAAGATCCTCAAAAAACTAATAAGGAGCAGTTTGTCTGATGATTCCTCTCATTTGCCGTGGCTTCTCCCTCATCAGTGTCACAGTTCCTGCACTGCTGTGTGGCTTTCATGTGATGTTTTTGTGCTTCCCATGCTTCAAGCCCCGAGGTCATGCAGTTACATGAACACATGGCTTTTTGCACAGATATTGTTACACTGAACCAGCATTAAAACAGAACCAGTGAGTTTCCTTTACAGCAGTGCCAAGGCAGATGGAAATCCTAGCAGGACTCAAACACCTCTGAAAGCCCTCCCAACCACATTAGTTCTCCCTTCACTCTGGGCTTCTGCCTCAGTTCTGACTCCTGTTGAAATTTCAGGTACAAACAGAGGCCTCTGAATTGACTGCTGGTGTGTCTTTTGCTCCTGCAGTGGAAGGTGAATTCCCCCACCCTAACACGCCTGGCTGTGGGTCAGACACTGATGATTAACCAGCTGATAGATATGGAGTGGAAGTTTGGAGGTAATAGATCTACAGCATAAACTGAATGGGTTGGGAAACCCACCAGCAGCTCTCAGCTAAGTAACTTTTTATTTCACCATTTAACTAACAGATTATCTGCCTTCTCTTCTTTCTGACTCACAGTGACTGCTGGGAGCAGTGAGCTGGAAAAAGTGGGAAGTATCTTCTTACAGGTAAATCTCCCACATCAGAGAGTTCAGGTTGTAGTGCAGTTAAGGAACAAGCTCCAACCAGGCATGTGGGAAGCGCTGGCTGTGAAGGGAAGGGGAGGGAAACTGGAACTCATAGGAACAGGCTGTGTCACTGTATCTGCTTCAGTCTCCAAGTGCCTCTGCCGGCAGAGAGCAGGCACGCTGCTGTTTGTTTCTCTTCTGAAGACATGAGGTATCACAGAAGTGTGGCCCACTCTGAAAAGCTGTTCAAAAACCTCAGTCTAGCAGAGGTCAAGCTTTCTTGGGGAGGGAGGGAAAATGGGATCAAGGACTTCCAGAGATCCTCCCAATGCCCAGGGAATCTGTTCCTACACTGACACTTCTTGAAAAGCCCGTCAAAGATGTGTGTGCTGTGCGACAGTCTGAAACTCACAGCGAACTCCTGTTCCTGGTGCTCAGGAGCTAAAATACCTCTGTTTTTCCTTCCCCCAAGCTGAAGCTGGTGATTAAAAAAGGGAGCCAGTTGGAAAACGTGTATGTTGGTGAGTTGACATTCTGGACAAGAAGGAAGCACGGGAAAGCTGTGCAGCACTTTGGGGCTCTGAGTGCTGCTGGAGGTGGGGGAGTCTGGGGGCAGAACCTGGGGGGGGATCACTGCAAGAGCATCACTGTGGCCACTCCTGCCTTGACCTCACCATCACTCCTGCCCCAGTTTCTCCATCGCCATGGCCACTATTGCCCTGGCCTTTCCCTGCCCCAGCCCCTCCATCATTCCTGCCCTGGCCTCTCCCTCCTGCAGGCACTCTGGAAGTGTTTAGGAACATCTGGGCATCTTCACATCTGTGCCTCAGTAAACACAGATCTGCCATGGAGCTGTGCAGAGCGGTCAGAGCAGAACAGCAGAGGAGGAAAGTAAATGATTCCCAACTGTGAAGTGCTGTTAGGAGATCCCAGCCCAGCTAGTGTAAGGAACCAGCTGCTGGGAGTCAAGGTGGCTAACTCTGCCCAGCTTAGGTGAACATGAGTTGCTCCATAGTAGCACTGGAATGGCTTTGCCAATGTTGGAAGTGCAATCTGAAATCTAAGATGTCTCTTTTTTTTTTTTTCTGCAGAGTTAACTTTGCCCCAGTTCTACAGTTTTCTGCATGAAATGGAACGGGTCAAAACCAGCCTGGAAAGCTTCAGCTGAAACTGCACAGACCTGAGCCGACATCTGTCCAGGATGTTTAATTCCTCCTCGTGGGCCTGCAGATCTGCTCTTTCCCAGCTGACGCTCACACCCTGATAAGAGAAGACAAGCTGTGCAGTGAGCAGCAATGTCATGGCCCAGCAGGACCCATCAATCCTTCAGAACTTGAAACTGTGGCAAAGTTTCAGCTTTTTCAAAGCACCTACAAGTCCACACATCTCCTTTTTTTTATATACTATTATAAGAAATTGTGGTCAGAAATATGTGCGTACTTGTACTACAATAGCAAAGAAATAAACCCATTCCCATCCTGTTCCATTTGTATCAGAATTTGATTTTTGTAAGAAAAAGAGAAACAGAAGTTAGAATAATTTTCAAACTTAGAAGAATTAAGCAGGGAGGACAGGGGAAGCAAGGAGAGCATCTAATGTGGAAAGTCACTTAGTGCTCCCTTCAAGCCTCTCCCTTCTCTCGTATTAAGAAACGTGTTGATTAGCTCCTTCCCAATCGTGCCTCATTATGGAAAAGTATCTCAGTAATAGATGATTTTAAATCTTAAACAACCAAACATCTGCCTCTGTGCACAGGGGGAAGACATCTCGGGGGGTGACTAGATAAATCTCATTTGGATGTGCTGCTCTTTAATCTGCAGCTTGTGTGACATTGCACAGTCAGATCCAGCCCGTTTCCCAGTGGACATATGTCCAAACCCCATGAAGTACCATTAGCTCAAGTCTTCAGTTGTCTGAGGGCGAGGATGAGCTCTTCATCAGGAAGCAGAGGGGTGCCCAGACCCGACCTGGGGCAGTGGGTGATGTTACAATCACCAAGATTCCTCCCATGTCCAGACTGCTGAGTTGTCCAGCAGCCTGAGCTGGCTGAAGCCTCCTCCCATGGCACAAAGCTGAACAAAACTCCTCTTACAGCTCCTTCCACCTCCAAGATGTCCCAAGGCACCTCTGTGTCCCTGGCACACTCGGCAGTTGCAGCGGAGGGAATAAACCACATCACCAGGGAAGATCCCAGTAAGAGATTCACTGTTTCCAACCTCCACCTGAAGGGATTCGCTGTCCTGTGGCGTCCTGCGAGTCTGCCGTGAGCCTGCAGCTGCTTCCAGTTGAACCCATCCCAAGCAGACCAATCCTGTGAGAAAAGCTTCACAAAGCTGCCTGCAACTGGCAGCTTCACCCGCGGGTTTTCAGCTGCAGCAAACCCAGCGTGTCCCTGCATCGCATTTCCTGCGGTGCTGTGGGAGTGATGGGGACAGACAGCGGGCACAGGCTGAGCCGTGTGCTTGGGAAATGGGGAATCCTGCTGGCAAACCCGGGTATGGGATTTATTCTTTTTCCCCCCATATCGGGCCAGTCACAAGCATTTCGAGCTTTGTCACGTGATTACTGTAAAAATTTAAAAAACCCTCACCAACCCTCTGAAATAATGTTCTACAAAATACTCCATCTCCTCTTGGGGGGCAGGAAAAGCTACTTCAGGAAGAAGCAGTTCAAAGGGCTCCTGCTTTCTCAAGACAAAAGGAATTTCTTTTTTTTCGCGTTTTTCTGCTTGCCTGTTCCCATTATTTCTCCTCGCCCTCCCAGTGCCAGGGCGGCACCGCTCAACCCTATCGGGTTACGGCGGGAGGTGGGCCCGCGGCGCTGCACGGAGGAGATGCCAGGCTCGGTTGTGGGTCAGGAATCCGCCGTCCCCCCCCCTCCCGCGCTCCTCCCCCTGCCCGGTTGGGATTAAGCCGCTCGGGGCTGACGCACGGCGCGGCCCGCTGACCCCGAGTGCAGGGGTCACCCCCAAGCTGCCCCGCTGTCCCCACGGGCAGCTCTGATCGGCGGCATGTGCGGCACAGCGTGACCTTCCCGCTGCCACCAGCGCTCCCGGGGACCCGGCAGCGCCCTTTCATCCCACGCACTTGGCTGTGCATGAGCCGAGCTGGCAGCCCCGTGGGGAAAGGGTGTAGGGAGGGAGCTGGCTCCCACGGCACAGGGTGATGCCAACCACGGGGGAGCTGCGTCGCCCTCCCAATCAGGCCATCCAAGAGCAAGCAGGGCGCCGGGGAACAGCGCGGCAGCCATGCCTCTGCCGCACGGCACATTCCCGGCTTCGCCGCCAGCACAGCGGCGCGATGGTGAATGCCCCCCGTGCCAGGACCTGGCAGGCGGCGGGCACAGCCACGGGGAGGGCTGAGCAGGGACCGAGGCACAGCGGGAGGGAGGGAAGGAGCCGCCGCGGTGCCCGCTTTGCCCGGGTTTCCGGGCGGCCCCGTGGTGCTCGCGCACAAGGCCCCTTCCGCCTGCCCGTCAAGCCCAGCCAGCCGAGAGCTAATCTCGGCGGGACAGCGGGCGCAGGGGAAACAGGGGCCCCTCACCAGCCTGGGGTGCAGCTAACCGTACTCCTGCAGCCGTTTGCCTCCCCAAGGGCTCTCCCGGCCCATTTCCTCAGCACCCCCATCCCTGGCCCAGCTCCTGCTGTGTAGGACACTGTGGGCCCTCCCGGCTGCAGCGCGGCCCCGAGCGTGGGGCTGCAGCGGGGCAGGGGCAGCTCGGCCATGCTGAAGCCCACACAGACACCCCCCTGTGCGCTCAGATGCTTCTGCAGCCCCACTCGCTACAGTGGAGACTCTCTGCCACCTCAGAGGTCACCTCAAGCTGCCAGGCAGTCTCTCCCGAGCTCGTGGGAGAGGGCAGAGTGGCCCCAGCAGCCAGGCTGCAATGGGGGTCCCGTGCTCCCAGGCAGCCCCCCGCTCATCCCTGCCAGGTCCCCACCAGCCACAGCAGAGCAGCAGAGACAGGATCTGTCGCTTCCCAGCACAGGGAATTCCAGGATTCAGGGCTGTTGTGATTCTCAACCATGTCAGATGCTAATGACCAGGGAAACTGGGATATTTTCAGATGCAACATTTTCTCCCCACTGCAAATGCCGATGCTGCTGCTCCCTTCACGTGAGGAGTCCTCCAAACCCCAAGAACAAAAGCCTCAGCAGCGCCCACCGCCCTCCCCCTGCTCGGAGGGAGCAGAGCAGACATGGACTCCACTCCCGCCTGCGAGCCCATGGGCTGGCAGGGAAGGAAGGAACCAGGGCTCTGTCTGGTCTTGAGCAGGTCGTGTGGGAGCTGCAGAGCTCCCATGGGACCTCCTGGATTCCAAAGACCTCGCCAGGAGCCACTCCGTGCTGAGGGCTTTCCACTTGGTCTGTATCCCTGTCCCAGCTTTCCCCTTTGCAAAACAGGGTGGCTAATCTCAGAGTTGGCCAATGGCTGGGAGGGAGCCATGGCACGTGAGACGAGCCAGGGAGCAGAAATGGCAGGTGATGGCCCCAAAGCAGCTGGAACTCAGCCCAGTGCCAGGCAGAGACTGCAGCTTGCCGTGCCTGGCCCAGCTGAACACCAGCTCAGGAAAGGCACTGCCTCCATGGTGGTGTTAATCCCACAGAGCCCAGCGTGGCTAATGAAGCCAGTCCTGCCCCTCCTCACCCCATGCTGTCCTCCTCCCCAATTCCTCCAGGTTTTGGGGTTTTTTTGGTTTTTGCACCCAGCAAAAACACCAGGTGTGAACTGCAGCTCCCCAGATTGCTTTGTCTGCCTGGGAACAGCAGCCCTGAGCATATCAGAGGCCCCAGGGCAGCACCACCACCCTGCTGTGCCACGTGAGTCCCTGGGGACAGGGACCTGCAGGGGCTGTGTGGGACTCCCTATGGCTCCCACGGCCCTTGCCCTGGGAAGAGGCTCCAGATCCCCTTACCAGAGCACCCAGGTGAGTGCAGCACTCGGCACAGCACTGTGCCACAGCTGAGGATATGCTCCCAGGAATGAGCTCTCAGCCTGCCTTGGGACAAGATTCTGCATCCACCCTGCTTGGGACAGGGAGAAAGCATCCCACTCTGCCTGCAAAACCAAGCTACTGCCTCTCATTCTTGCAGTAGGTGGGGGAAAAAGCTGGTGGTGTCCAAGGCAGTGGAAATATTCCTAGCATGTCCTCTGCTCCTAAGCCTTGCCATCTCTCTAGGCAGTTCTTTGTCCAGGCACACTGGGAACAATTGGGGTTGCTCAGCCAGACCGCAGGCTGTCGATCAGCAGAGGGAATGAATGCTCCAGCATACGGAACCCATCTTCTCCCACAGCACGGGGAGGTGGCCACCAGAAACCGGCCTGTGGCACAACAGCACAGGCAGAAACAATGCCCGGGCACCCATGCCAGCCCATCCGAGGAAAAGCCAAGCGGGAGGGGGGTGATTGGGTATCCCCAGTCCCCATCTGAGGCTGGGATTGGCATGGTTGGCACAGCAACGGTGCCAAGGTCCCTGCATTCTCCCATGCTGCAGGCAGCCCAGGAGGAAGAGCTGAGTCCTGGGGGACAGAGGGGAGACCCCCAAGCTGCGGGATTGAGGCTGGGCTGGCCCCTCTCAGCACCCAGTGCCCTCAGGGAGTCCTATCTAGGGATTTTGTCCCCTTGCACAGCCTCACAAACAGTGTCAGGCCTTGTGGTGACAAACATGTCCTGTCCCCAAGTGCCCGGTCCAGCTTCTCCCCTCTGTGACACCCTGAGTGGCCGTGGGCTGGTGCACGGTGGGGGCAGCCCACTGAGGCAGCTCAGCCCATTTCCCAGCGCTGAGCTCCAGTTTATAGGGCTGCTCTGTCCCAGGGGCATCGCTGCCACCGCTAACGAGGTTATCCCAGACCAGGCACCGACAGAGAGGGAAAGCGGGGTTAACCCTTGTGCTGCTGACACATCCCACAGCACTGGGGAACAGCTTTGCCTGGAACCGAGCTCTTAAGTCCCAGTGGCGACGGGTGGCTGTGAAACGCCAGCAAGGACCCTCTTGCCATTCCCATGCCGGCCCCTGCACCGCAGCATTCCTCCCCTCGGAGCAGCCCCACACCCCTGAGATCAGCACCAAGCCCTGAAGCCACATCAGCCATCGCACTCGGTGCCCGAGGCATAACGGTGCCACGCTGCAACTCGGGCAGCCCTGTTCGCCCGGCTCGGCAGCCCCGCGGGCCGGGGCCTGGGGTGGCGGTCCCCAGGCAGTGCCCCCCCGTTTGGCCCCCCCCCCCCCCCCCCCCCCCGCGCCCCCCATCCCTCCTCCCCGCACCCACCCAGTTCCCACCCTCCGGACACCCCCCATCCCTCCCCGCACCCACCCAGCTCCCACCCCCTGCACCCCGCATCCCTCCTCCCCGCATCCACCCATCTTCCACCCTCCGGACACCCCTCCCCGCGCCCTCCATCCTCCGGGCATCGCTCCCGCATCCACCGCTCCCGACCCCCTCCCTCCCTCCCCCAGGATATCTCCCTGCATCCTCCATCCCCGGGCATCCCTCCCTCCCACCTCCTTTGCCCTCCGAGCATCCCTTCCCCTCCGGCCCTCCTCAGCCCCAATCCGCCTCCTGGCCCCACCGACCCTCCCTCCCCGCTCCCAGCAGGCGGCCCCCCCACCTCGACCCCCGCGCCTCCTGCCTCCAGCAGCACCATCTCCCCCGCAATTCCCACAAGCGCTTTCCCAGCCGGGAACCCCGGAGCCACACTTTTCCCTCCCCACCCCAAAACCGAGTGTCGACCCCAGACGACGCCCAGCTGGGCCATTCCACCCCGGCTCTCCCGGACTGCTCCTGCAGCAGCCCCAGCTCCGAGCACCGGCCCCCACCGCCCCCAGCAGAGCCCCCCCCCACAGGTTTAGCTCCCGGCACGGGGCAGTAGTTCCGGATTTATTCAAAATGCAATAAAACTGAAACCCAAGTGTCCCGGTTCCCTGTTGTTCCATGGGGCCAGTGCCAGAGTGAGCCCCCCTCCCACCCCACACACCTGCAATGTGCCGGGTGAGGCAGTTCGTCAGTCGGGCTGGCTTTGATAAGAGCAGACTAAAAATAATCATAATAATAACGAGAAGACCCCTTGCCTCTCTGGGGGCCACCCCCCAGCCAGGCAGGCTGGGACTTTCAGCTTCTGCTACTGAGGAATTACTTGCATTTATGTATATATATGTGCATATACATTACCCCCCACCTCCCTCTATGTGGGGCACCGGTGGATGCCTATTCCCAGCTGTGGGTGGCCTCTGCAGGGTCAGGTCCTGAGGGAGGAGGCATCAGGAGTGTGGGATGAGGGTGGACAGATGCCCACAGGACACGGGACACTCCAGAGCCCCCTCAATGCAGAGAGGGGGAACCCTGAGCTCAGGCAGAGCCCCACGGGCTGGCCTGGCTGCAGGGGGTGGGACACGAGGCCCGGGGGGTGGGGACGGAGCAGGATCCCCCCCATGCCAGCCTGCAGGTGCAGAGCAGTTTGGCAGAGCACTGCTGGAGCAGGTGAAGGAGAGGGGGAGCACCCGCCTTTCCATCAGCTTTTCTGCTTGCTCCATCTCACATATAGCGAATTCTGAGCACACAATGCAGTTATCGAATAAAATTATTCTTTTTTTAGTACTTGTATGCATGTGGGTTTTAAGGCTCTGCCTAGAAACCAACCTCTGAGCCAGGAGCAGAGAGACCAGAGGGAAAAGCCCGGCCAGCCCTGGACCCCGCACTGGGCTGGAGGGTTGTGGGACACAGGGATGCAAGCGCAGCACCACCAACCAGAGCAGCTCGCAGGTGGCACATCCATCCCACGCAGGTGATGTGGCCATCGCTCCTTCAACCCCAGCAAGGAGGAAGAAGCTCTCCTGGCTAGGACAGGGATCATCAGGGACAATGGCCACTGCAGCCAGCCCAGGGCTGCCTCGCCTCTCCTCTCCCTGTCACCATCTCCATCCCCCATGGCATCAGCTCTGTTCCCCTCCCACAGAGCTCTGCCTGTGCCCGCGAGGACGAGTCCTGCCTCCCCTCCGCCATCTCGCTCTCCCTCCAGGCAGTGGAGCCGAGGTGCTGCCAGCTCCATCTGCACAGTGCGGCGAGCACCGGGCCAAGGGGCAGGACCCACAATCACATTTCCTTGGAGCACATTGCACTCACGCCTTGCCGAGGGTGTTGGAAATGGGTGGCTGTAATCATGGTGCCGTGAATAACTGCAGCTCGCTCACCACGGCCTCCGAGCCTGCTGTGTGCTCCAGCTCCAGCCTCGTCCTCTCTCAAGGCTGTTCCCTGCCATGACGTGCCCTGGTTTCCAACCTGCCTTATAACCTCCTGCCTCAGCCCAGGTGCCCGCAGTCCCCACTCCCTCCCTCTCTCCCTCCCTCCTACCCACCCACAGACTCCCATCAAGGCTTCCCCCATTGCATCTGGTTTGGCTTTGACCTGTGTTCTCTTCCCAGCAGGATTCCCATGGGCTGAGGACACAAATCCCCCCAAATGGGGGCTCTGCTGCCCTGTGACAGACAGCACTGCCCAAACACAGTGCAGCACAAAGGGCTCACGGAGCTGTTATTGCTGCTGATCCCGTGTGGCTCCCCCAGACTCGCCTGGAGCAGAGGCTGCCCTTGGAGCTGGTGCTCTGCAGACTCCCCAGGGCCCTTGGAAGGGTCAAGGCACAGCTCCCCACTCCCAGCCGCGGCAGCCTGGCCGCAGGGCAGCAGGCTCTCCTCTGCCACCAAACCTGGCTGAGGCTGCGCTGGTGCCATCTGTTCGTCAGGCACAGCCCCGTGTCACGCTGTGCTGCGGGAGCCATGCCAAAGCTCCCGGACCCTGCTGGAGCACCCGCACTGGAACCGGGCTCTGAGTGCCGCGACCGATGCGATTTGCAGCCCCGCTGAAAAGATGAGGGCACGGATGCCAGAGGCGTTCCCCAGCTCTGGAGATGAGCCCTGTCGGGTGGGGCTGTGGGGCAGCCTGGCGGGGGGGTGCCAGGGCTCAGGTGGGGGGCAGCTCACCAGACCACCCACCAGTCGGGGAGATGGGTGTGCCCTGTGGAGTCCCAGCAAGGACACAGTAGTCGCAGGGCTGGAGTGGCACTGGGAAGCCTCGTGCCGGGATCTGTCCCACTCCGCTTGCTCAGGAGTGAAAGGATTTGTCAACAGGGAGCTGATGAGTCCCGCGGGCAGCCAGCTCACCCTCTTCCCAGCACCCCTTGCCCTGCAGGTCGGCTCCTGACACCACACAGTCATCGAAAGCACGCTGGCCCAGGAGTGCCAACTGCACCAGAGGGACTGCACCCACTGTCCCATCAAATCCCCAGTGTGGGGGCTCTGACCCCGCCACCCGGCCAGCACGGCAGCTCTGGAGGCTCTGACTCTCTGAGGTGTTTCTGCAGGATGCTCAGTAACCCGGGTAGCGCTTGGCACACGGAGCAGCCACACACCGTGGAGACAGGAATATGCTTTCACCAGGAGAACAAGAAGAGCCTCTGATGGCTGCCATGTCCCTTGTAAACACCAACTTTGAGAGCATCAAATTACAGCCGCTGCCTCGGCTCCAAACAAGATGGTAATCGGGAGCACAGAGGCACCCTGCCTGCATCCTGCCTGCACAGCAGGGCGCACCGGGGGCCTGGTGGCACCGCAGAGGCCATGACACCCTCTCCTGCACTGCAGGAGAGATGGTCCCACTGCGCCCCGACCCCATCAGCGCAGCGATCCAGCGCGCCCCGGGCGAGCGGGAGCTCCCGCCTCCTGCCCCCGGCCGGGACCGCTGTTTGCTTATCCCCGGGTGCAGGCGCAGCGGGGGAACCGGGGGGGGCACAGCGTCCCCGTAGCAGGGAGGGCACCGCGGCTCGGTGCAGCCCCGCTGGGGCACAACACAGCCCGTCTCCCGCAGCCGTGGGTGTGCGGCGGCGATATCTCCCACCCAGGGCTGGGTGGACCAACCCCCGTAGTCGCGGGCTCGCTGTGCTGCTGCTGCTGCTGTCCTCGCTCGCTGCGTCCCGAGTCGGGAGATATTCGGTCCCACGGCCGCTCTTCGAGCTCCCCCCTGCAGCAAGGCCGGTTAGCGGGCCGCAGGTCCCGCCCCAAGGAGAGCTCGGGGAGGGCACAGCCGGGCAGGGCCGGTCCCGGGGCCGCAGCTGGCGGGGCTGGAGGCAGCTGCCCGCAGCGCGGGGCCCCCCCCCTCGCCGCTGCCCGCGGGCCCCCCCGCCGGGCAGGAGCCGCTCCCGCCGCTCCCCGCTGAGCGGTCCGGGCTGCGGGGAGGGGGCAGCCCCCGCTCCCGTCCCCTGCCCCGGCCGCGGGCAGGACCGAGCGGTTGCTCCCGGGGCCGCCCCGCCGGTCCCGCACAGCGCGGGGGCACCGGGACCGGCCGCTCCCCGCTCGGCCGGGCCGGGGTGCGCGGTGCTGGCGGGGGGGGACACGCGGGACCGCGGCTGCGCCCACGCTGCGGCAGCTGGCGGGGGGCGGCGGGGATCAGCTGCGGCCGGGGATCAGCTGTGCCCCGCGCCGCCCCGCCGGGGCCCCCCCGCTCCCTGGGGAGCGGCCCCGGCCCCCCCGCACCGCCCGCCCTGCCCGCCCTACCTGCCCGCCGCCCTCCCGGCCCTCCCCGGGGCGGCTGGAGGCCGCCCAGCCCGGAGCTGCCCTGCTCTCTCCTCCTCCACTCCTCCTCCTCCTCCTCCTCCCGCGGGCACAGCCCTGTCTAATCCCACGGGTGTCAAATCCACGCTGCGGCTTTGGCCGTGGAGAGGCCGGAGCGGATCTGATGGGGCCGGAGGGGAGGACGCGGGAGGAAGGCGCGGGATGCTCCGGCGGGGGGACCCGGCCGAGCCCCCCCGCTCCGCACACCGCAGCCATGGCAACGGCGATGGGCTGTCCCAGCCCGGCCGCAGCGCAGTGAAGGCGAGAGGGACGCAGGGAGGGAAGGAGCCGCCGGGCGATTCCTGAGGGGCTGGCACACACACAGCCGCTGGAAGCGACTGGAGCCAATCCCCCGGCTCCCTTTGTGATGCTTCCTGACACAGATTCCCTCTCCATGGCTGACTTTGCAAGTTTCCCCATCCTCTTCCCCTCCTCGCGCGGCTCCTTTTCATGCGACTAAATTATACACGAGAGGAGGGACATGCTGGAAATTCTAGTGACAAAATAGAAACGAGCAGGTTTGCGCAGGCGGCTGCAGCCCGGCCGCCTCCGGGACTCCTGTGAGCCGAGAGGGACCGGACCTGGTCCCAGGGCAGCACCATTAAAGCCCGTGAATTCTGAAATCACCAAGGAAAAGGCTTTTCCTGCGGCAGCAGAGGATTGCCAGCGTGTGGAGCAGGACCGCGGTGTGTGTTGGGACCGCGGCCCCTCCGCACACAGCGGCTGCTGTCCCAGCACACAGCACCCTCGGGGACCGCAGGCGATGCATTCACTTCCCCGGAGAAATGTCTTGTTTGGGAGCCAGTAAAAAATATGCAAATCTGGCAGGGCTGGGCCTCAGCCTCTGAGCAGCTTTTCTCCCCTTCCTCCCCTTCCTCCCCATCCCAGAGCTCCGTGGGGCGAGCTGAGGGTTGGGAGGCCGAAGGAAGGAAAAGGCAGGGCCAGGGGGAGCGCAGGGGCGGCAGGCGAGGCAGTGGGATGAGATTTAGGGTGTCACGGAACAGGACGGGGAGATGTCCGCGGGATAGCGGCTCCTCCAGACCGCGGGCATGCGGAGAAGGCTCCTGCTCCCGCAAGCCGGGGTGGGTGGAGCGTGCTGTCACTTTTTGGTGCTGGGCAAGCCCGGCATCGCTGTCGCAGGATTGCTGCCTGTGCTCTGATGAGTCAGGAGCAGCGCTGCCACGTTTTCCTCCTACAGGCAGCGTCCCGTGGCGGGTCGGTCGTGCTCCGCACCGGGACGCTCCCGCACACGCGGTGCTCGTTCAGCTCCGGTGCCACGTGGGTGGGTGAATCTCCAGCAGCGATTCTCCGGGGAAACCCCTCTGGAGCAAAGGATGAGGACACCGACCTGCAGCTCGGACGAGATGTGGAGCGCCTGGCTCAGGCAGTGATCCCACGGGACACGGGCATATTCCTGTGCCTGCATCCCACCTCCTCTGCCAGACAATGAAACACTGCCCTCCTTCCCAAGTCGCAGCAGAACAAATAAAGCAAGCGCCATATGGTGCCAAGACACGTTGGAAATGGGGCCAAGCCCAGGAGGTAGGGGAGGTGGCAAACCTCCATCCCTCCACCAGTCCCCATCACCAGCTCCAGGCCAGGGCTGTCCTTGGGGGAGCCCTGTGCCCGCTCCTCCTCCTTCCCCCTACAGCCACTGCCCCGCTGCCAGGCACAGCTCTGCATTTCAGCCGTGGCTTTGAGGTGACTCACTTGACCTCCTCCCTGCCTGCAGTCTTGGGGAGCACAGAAACTAGAGGTGTCACCAAGAGCCCTTCTTCCTCTAAGGGCTGGGCCAGGGACACGGCTGTCGCTGCTGGACTGACACTGGGGCACTGTCAGGAGATAATGCCCTGCACCCTGACACGGGACAGGGCACCCTGCTACCCCTCCCCCAGAATTACAAAGTGGGCACCACTGACAGCTTGTCCCCTAAAGCCCCTGCAGCCCAGGAGCTGGAGGAGAAGCCTCCCCAAAGCTCCAGGCCACCACAGACACAGGACCCTGCTGTGAGCAGAAAGTGGCACCACCTTTCTGCCTGCCAAAGCAATCCTTCTGCCTGGATCCTCCCACAGCCCTACAGCTCCTGGATACCCTGTGTGTTTTCAGGCGAATCACCTCCAAGCACGGGCACCCAGCAGTGAGGTGCCTCCCAGTGGAGCTGGGCACCCCCATGGCAGGGCTTTCAGAGGTGCTGAGCATCCACAATTCCCTGCAGCCAGCTCTGTGGAACAGAGCACATCCTTCCAAGCACCCACACTGCCCTGGCTACCCGAGGCCAGGGCCCGACTCGGGACAGCAAGTCCCAGATCTTCCTTGGAGGCAGGATATGACAAGCTCCTGGGGGAAGGAGCTAACAGACCTTCTGCAGGTGTGGCAAGCAGATGCCAGCCTTGTCTATCCCTGGGAGCCCCGTTACAGAGCCCATGTGACACCTACCCACCTGCCACCCTCATTCACCCCATTCCCTCTGCAAGGGCCTCTGAGAGGGAAGTGCCTGGCTCTGTCCTCCAGGCTGAATCTAAGTGAGGATCTCTAGAAGGTTTTGTAGCCACAGGGCTCGACTCTCTCACTGCAAATGTGAGCCCATCATTTGCACCTGAGTCACAGAGATGAGAATCAAGCAAGTTGTGCAAGCAAAGGAGTTTGTTGAATCATACACAAAAATGTTGGGATGATAAGGATCAGACAGGACCTGGGAGTAGCCCATAGGTCTCTCTATCTCTGTGCCATCCTCCTTCCTCCTTTAAAGAGGCAGCACTGCCCCATGGAGTGTCCCATGACCTGGGCCCATCCCTACCTGCCACTGGAGCCTCTGGGAATGCTCTGCACCAATGAGTGTTTGCCAGCTGCTCTGCGGATCCAAAACACTGTATGAAAATATTATTATTTGTTGTTGATGTTACAGATAACAGGAAAAGCAAGAGGCAGCCTTGTCCTACATAGCCTACTTAGATTCTTGTGGAGTGAACAGGGTCCAGGCAGAGGGTCCAGAGAGAGGGTCTCAGCTGCAGTGCTGTTTGCTGGCCAGTAGCTGTGGGTCTGCACTCACCGTGCTCCCAGCTCCACTTGGGCTTCCTACCCACCACGTGTTGATAAACAGAAAAAAATTGTACAATGGCTGCATTGAAGTTCCCAGTTAAACAGAACAGCAGTGGCTGCTCAGAAGGGGAACTCCTGTGTTATCTTTTGGTCTGTTAATTCAGAGGTGGGACTTGCAGAAACAGGGTCAGTCCACAGGGCGCACAGGGCAGGATCTGGATTTTTGAACAGCCCCAGAATGAGATCCAGGGCAGGGTTAAATGCCAGCAGGCAAAAGAACAACAGCAACGCCAGAAACAAAGAGGCCATGGGTGTTTCAGGGCAGGCTGACTCCTAGGAGCAACAGCAGCAGTTGCTGGGAGGAATGAGGCTAGGGCATGTCATATTCCAGCACATGCAAGGTGAGGCCAGGGATCCCAGGTGGATCACCAGGTACTGACTGGCAATGGGCTCCACCAGAAGCCAGGGATCCTGTCTGGATCACCAGACAGCCGGGCTCTGCCAGAGGCTGAGGATCCAGCGCTGGCACTGCAGCCACACAGGACAGTGCCCAGGTGCTGCAGGGTGAGCAGTGGGCACAGCTGGGCAAGTCACTGAGCTGCAGACAGTGGCAGAGCAAGCAGGGAGATTAGGCAGAGAGACCAGGCAGGGAGCTGTAGGCAGAGAGAGCAGGAAGGGAGAGGAGGCAGGGAGTGCAGGAAGGGAGCACAGGCAGCAGTGCTGGCAGCAGCAGCAGCCTACTTAGGAGAGAGAACCAGGGGATGCCTCGGGTCCACGCTGGAACCTGGAACCTTGCTATTTCCCAAGTCCCTGATGGTGTGACAGCCCTGGGGTGCACCCTGGTTCGTGCTGAGTCGGTGGGGTCCTGCCCAGCAGCAGCCAGGTGGGATCCTGTGCCTGGAGGAGGCATGGCAGGATCAGCCCAGAGCAATCTGTTCGGATAGAAGTGGGTGGTAAATTAAAGGCAATGGAAGAACGACTCCCTGGTAGCTCCAAAGCGGGGCGTCAGCAGCGAGCCGGGCTCTAACGAGCCTCGAGAAGGCTGGAGCCCTCCGTGCCATTTCATCTCTGCTGCTCTGCGTCGGATTTCCCAGGAGCCCTGCAGGCTCGGCCTCATTAATTATGCAAATGAAAAGGTGATGCCAACGCGCCATCCCTCGGTAGGGTCCCTGCTAGTGAAGTTGGGCCTGAGCAGCGGCCACTGCCCGGGCTGGGGCAGGGAGGGTCCGGGAGCACATCAGGCAGGATGGATGTTTGCAATAATTATCCAGTCATCCCCTTCAAGTGTACTGCAGCCATAGCAACAGACAGATGTTCTGTCCCAGCCAGAGTCCACAGCGAGCTGGGGAGGGAAGCACAAAAATTAACCCGTTCAGCCCTAGGATGACACAGAATCCTCTTTATTCTGGGACCAGCCCACACTCCGACATCCCCGAGGAAATCAGGCAAAAACCCAATCACACGGTCCCCAAATTAAACCAGCAGGAATTGCCCCAGTGCTCCCGTGGCCACTGTTTGATACAGGCAGTTGAATGAGAGAAGCAGCAGCATTCCACGGGATGGGGTCTGGCTCTGTGAGGGCTCTGCTGCCTCTGTCCTGCATGGAAGTAGCCTGGCTGAGGCTCAGCATCCCCTGGGGTGATGCTGCAGGTGAGGCCCTTCAGCTCTGCTGGTAACAAGCCTTTGGAGATGTATGGATGGCACCAGGAACTTGCTGAGGGACAGCCACAAGCAGCACATGTTTTGTGGTCAGCACACACACAGTGTCCACAGCACAGACCCCGCTGGGCACCCAGGCAGGGATGGATGAGCCACATGGACCAGCACCCATTGCTGAGTTAACAGCTGGGTCAAAGCAATTAAAGTATTCAGAGGTGGGATGCAGCCAGACTGAAGAATAGTTGGCATTTCGTTATCCTGCTGCTGCACAGGTTTCCAGGATTCAGCCTGAATCCATTAAATCCCACCCAGAAATATCACCACAGGGACCCTCATGTCTCCCAGCACACCGAAAATGTAAACCCAGCTTCTCCTGGGGCCTGCTGAGCAGGCAGCACTCCCCAGGCAAAACGTCTTTTCCCCACCTGCCAGCTATTCCTTCCAGCACTGGCATTTAAATGTTGTAATGTAAAGGCCAGACCCCTGTGGACCTCACAGTTCCCTTCTGGAAGGAGCAGAGCTGCCCACTCCGGCCAATATTTGCTTGTCCCCTCCTGTGCCAGCCATGCCCAGGGGTCCCACAGAAGCAGCAGGGATTCCTCAGAGCCCAGAGCAACCCCCTGACCTCTGAGCTGGCTCATGGGAAAGCCCTGTCCAGATGTTTGCAGCTGCAAATGCTGCTGGAGTGCACCCATGGTAAGGATTTCAAAGGAGGGTAAAGGGGCCAGGGAGGACAGCCCGAGCAGATGTGCCTGGAGGGACAGATCACACCTGGAAAAATGAGGAAGACCCTCCTCTGGGCTGGTGGAGGAAGACAGACCCCCCAGCACGGCGAATCATGGAATCACAGAATTGCTAAGGTTGGAAAAGACCTCCAAGACCATCGAGTCCAACTGTTAACCCAGCACAAGTGTGAGAGGTCACAGGAACAGTTTTACTTCTTAGACTGTAAGACTATTTTTGGTTCCTATTCCTTCCCTCTTGTCCTCTGCCACACAGACAATGAGCTCTCCAGCTTGCAGAGGGCACCCCGGCTGCTCCCGGCTGCTCCCGGCGCGCCTGCTGACAGCTTGTGCCGCCTTAGCACAGCCTAGCCTGGAAATCTGTGGTCTCCTGGTTGGTTTTTTTTTTTCTTCTTTCTCCTGAAGGAAAAAAGCAGAGAAGGGTGAATTTGCTGGTCTTGAAACTGAGGGAGACGTGGCATCATGTGCAGTCGCAGAGGATGTGGGCAGGTGCCATCAGCCTTCCCCACGCAGCTCTGGGAATGGAGCTCAGCCCTGCTCTGCAGCTCCCTGGCTGTTCCTGCCCGGGCTCCCACACAGCTCTGGCAGCTGCTGGGTATTTCAGTCCTTCCCCACAGCGCCAGGCTACCCCACTCCTTCTGTGGCTCTTCCTCCAAGCACATCAATCCAGCGGCCACGTGGTTTGATTCCCAGCCCGCTGAAGCCACACTGGAGACAGAATAAGAAGGTGGGAAAAATGTCTATTATTTCCACAAATCCCCACTCAGTTTGTGACTCTGGTTGCTCTGCCTGTCTCGGTCCCAGGCCTCTCCCAAGCAGAAGCCACACCAAATGATGTTTGGTGCTGTGACATGGACAGCAATCCAACAGGCTCCAGATGGAATTCTCGCTCCTTGATGACTTCCCTGAGCTGCTTTGACTTATTATCTGACCTGGATCTAAATTGGGTTTTGATTAAAGTCAAGAATAATTCTACTTGGGAAAACCTCATTGTTTAGGCTCAGAGTTAGCAAAAACTGCAGGAGAATTAAAGCTGATTTCTCACTCTGGGGACAGAGACCCCAGTGGGACCCCTGACTGTGCCCAGTGCCTGCTGTGAGAGGCAGCCACAGTGGGCCACGTCACCCAGAACCCGACCGAGCTCCTTTTTGCAGCCACCAGGTTGTCTCCCCAGTTCTCCTCTGAGGTCAATCTTGTAGAGCCTCATGGCTCTGATGCTTGGTCAGCATCTCCTCATTTCAGACATGGGGTTTCCCATGGTCTGTGCATTCCTACTTGTCTTGTACCAAGGTGGTGCCAGGGTTTAGCCTGTGTCTCTCCCTGGTGTTTGTCTCTAGTTGTCCACAAACGTGTCTTCTCTCAGCATCCGTTTCTCTGAGATCAGGGAGCTGAGTCATCTCTGTAAGACACTCTCTTCTCTCCTGAACAATCCAGCAAACTCTCTCTGCACTAGTTTCAGGCTAAATTTTCTCAGTATGGCTCACTAGAACCAGGTGGCAGTCCGGAGCATCTCCAGAGCCTTCGTACTTCTCTGTGCCTCCCTTGAAATGACTCTTCCAAGACAACCTGGGATCATTCCCCTTTTCCATCCTGCTGGTGGATCACAGCTATCCAGTTGATGGATCACAATTCTTCCCTTGGTGGATCACAAATCTCTTGGTGGATCACAGGTCTCCCATCCAGCCTCAGGCAGGTGAACGTCTCAGACATGGACAGAGACACATGGGCTCCCTTTGTGTTTGATGGGAAGAATAAGGCAGTTCCAGTGAGCAACTCATCTCACTCCATGGGGAGTGTTCAGAGCATGGGAATGAATGGTTTCTGGAGGTGCTCATTGTCATACACTGACTGTAGAGGCAGTTGAGACACCCACGTACCTCTGGCTGTCCAGCTGTGAATGACTGAAGTTACAAGAGCCAAACATCATCCACAGTGATTCAATAAGTACCTAAACATACTCTAACTCTCCCTGAGGAAGTACTCCCAGCTGCCAGCAAAAGTGATGGTTATTAACTCCTGAGATCACTTTGTGTTGCTCGGCACTAGGCAACGTCCATGGATGGGATGGGTGCCCCCGTGCCCACCCCTCTGCCTGCCTCTGATCCCACCCAGCAACACTCAGCGGCAGTAGGTAGATAGTTCCAGTTTTGGCTCTATTTGAGTGCAAATCCAGATGTTGAATGAGGAGATCAGGTGTTCAAGGTCAGGTTGGATGGGGTTTGGAGCAACCTGGTCTAGTAAAAGGTGTCTCTGCACATGGCAGAGGGGTTGGAATTAGATGGTCTTTAAGGTGCCTTCCAACCCAAACCATTCCATGATTCTATGACTTCTCAAGCACCTGATGGGATGTCTCTGGTGGCACAGCAGGATTTTATCCCTTACTGTATGTTGCAGTTTCTGACCTCTGCAGGTGCCAACTCCTTTGTCCTGTGCATGTCCACTCCCTGGTCCAGCTGAGCATTTTTGTCAGAAGAACAAAAATTTCTTTAGAACAGAACACAACTTGCAGGCAATTAGAAAGGCACCTTAAAGAGGAAAGAGCAGCAGAGCACTCAGGTAAAACCCAAACCCAACCTTTTTTGCGTACAGTATAAATAGCTATGGACCTGGAGGCACCACCTGTTTGTCTATAAAAAATTGGTCAGCAGACACCTGGTGCTGAACACACCCAGTACCTGCAGCCAGAACCGACCGCTGAAGGTCCAGTGCCACCAAACAATTCCACTTTCTTTTTCCCCCCCTATCTTTAAGGACAAGAGTGGCCTCAATGCACTCTAATTTGGTGTGTCATGAGAATGTTCATGCAGTGCAAGTTAAATACTCATTGAAACCATGCTGGATTGGGACGTAAAATATTATACTGAACACTCAGGCTGGTGCGAGTGGTCTGCACAAAATTGTCACTCAGAGGACATCAGTTCTTGGCATGGCTGGCCTTGCCTTCCCAAACTAGGGAAAGTCCTGTCCATGCTCACCAGAGAGGGACCCTCTGCATTGCTTTCTAAGTGGACCCCAAACCTTCCAGTGGGTGGGCTGAGGTAGGAGAAGATATCTGCCCATGCCTACAGTGGTGTGAGAGGACATTCCCTTTGCTCTGGCCCCTCAGCAGTTCAACTGCAAGGTGGAGAATTCGGTGGTGACCTCAGCCAGGAGGTCTGACCATGGTGAAGAAGGCAGCACCACCCCTGGGCACAGCAACTCCTCAGCAGAAGCAAAACATCCTTTTACTCCCATCCTCACTCAACATCTCCTGCAAAGTGTCTGGACTCCAGCAATGAGAACTTCCCTGGCACTCACGGACATCCAACTGTCACCACACCACTCACAACAGTGATTCACCAAGTTCTCATAGGACCCCCTCCATGGCTCCCCCTGTACCAGCTGGCTCTGAACACCAGCTCAGCCAGTCACTTTATTTGGGGCAGGTGGATGCCCAGGGGCTGGAGCAGGCTGAGAGCTGAGCCCAACTTCATCCACGAAGTCTTTGTGAGAAAGTTGTCCACTGAACCCAAATTCTGCAGAACATCCTTTTCTTTTCTGCCATTTCTGTCCACTCACTGCTCCTCACAACCATCCCTGGAGAAAGCCATGCTTTCATGGCTGGCTGAGGCTCCAGAGGATGTCCATCCTGTTCGTAGTGGTCACCAGAAATACTGCAGCACAGCAGCAAGTTCCTGTAGGCATCCTGCCCAACGTGCCTTGGGGTGAAAATCCACAACGGGAAAGACCCTCTGCACTCCCCGAGTCCCTCTCCAATGGCGTCATGTTGGGACCCGTGCAAGCTGGATGGGGACACTGGGAATTTTTTGAGAGGTGTCCAGACATCCGGTGGGATAGGGAAGGTCAGCATGATCTACAGTGGCATATTGCAATAAGTAATGCCAAGGCTCCAGTGTCATGAACATCCCCTGGTTTCACTGTACCATTCTGGCATGGCTAACCCATGGCTCAGCTCCTACAGCATTCCATTTCCACCTCGAGATCTGTTGGATGGGCACCATGCAACTGGCACAGGGCAGGGGGCAGTGAAGAAAACTGCCCTTCAGCCATGAAGTGCCCTCACCTTCCCCTGTGTCTCCAGCCTTGGCATGTGGCACCACGGCCAGCTGTGTGCCCCGGCTGCTCTGCTGCCGCGCCCAGCACCTCCAACACCAGCCTCTGGCAACTCACTGACACGTCAAATTCCTCTTCCAGGTTCCCACAGACTCCCAGCCCTGCTCCTACATCTCATGCCAGCCCTAGCACTCCTGAACACACAGGCACCCCTCATATGAACCAACTGGGACGGAGCAGGTGTGTAGCACTGCTGAGTGGGCATGGAACACACGTGTGGCACTGCAGGGCAGGCAATGGAGCACATGTGGCACTGATGGACAGACCAGGAGCACATCCGTGGCACTGCTGGGTGGGCATGGAGCACATATGTGGCACCAATGGACAGAGTGGGAGCATGGATGTCACTGATGGACAGGGAACACAGGTGTGGGACCGAGGGACAGATGGAGCACACGCATGGCACTGATGGACAGACTGGGACCACAAGCGTGGCATTGATGGACAGACAGGGAACACATCCTGGCACCAAGAGATAGACCAGGAGCAGACACGTGGCACTGCCAGGCGAGCATGGAACACACGTGGCACTCATGGACAGACTAGGAGCACATATGTGGCATTGAGGGACAGACAGGGAACACATATGACACCAACAGACAGATGAAGAGCACACACATGTGGCACTGTTGGATGGGCACGGAACATGCTTGTGGCACTGATGGACAGACCAGGAGCACACGTGTGGCACTGGTGGACAGGGAGCACGTGTGTGGGACCAATGAACAGACCGGGAGCATATGTGTGGCATTGATGGGCAGACCAGGAGCACACGCGTGGCACTGCCGGGTGGGCACGGAGCACACATGTGACACCGATGGACAGACCGGGAGCACACGTGTGGCACCACCAGCATCTCGGCACATGCGTGAGAGCGCCGGGCAGAGCCCGAGCCGCAGCCGCCGGCCGGGACGGGCCGCCCCATCTCACCCCCCCGGGGCCCGCCGTGGCCGCCCCTCGCCTCCGCCCCCTCGGGGTCGGAGCAGCGGGATCGTGTCCCGACCCCCCCCCGCTCGCCCCGCAGTGGCGGCGCTCGGTCCCGCCGCGGGACAGCCGGGGCTGCGGGGCGGATGCGGAGGGCGGGGGAGCGCAGAGAGGCACCGAGGCCGGGGTCCGGCCTTTGTCTCCCGCTCCAGGGGCCGGCAGGACCGCGGTTGCCCCGGGGCCGGGCTCGGGGCGGGGTGCGGCTCTCCCGGTCCGGCGGGACAAGCCGCAGCCGCTCCGGTCAACCGAGGGCGCTGCGGGACGATCCCGGTCCTCCCGGCGGGTGGCGGACCCCCCCTCCCCACCTTCCCCCTGCCGCTCCCGCTGCCCCCGCGGCTCCTCCCCGGCTCTGCGGCGGCTCGGCAGGTGCCCGCCTCCGCCCCCGCCGGCCCGTCCCGCCGCACACGTGCGCCCGCGCCCCGCCGGCCCTTTGTCTGGGACCGGCACCGGGACCCGCGCCCACCGACACCCCCCACCCCGCCCCGGCCGTGCCCCCCGCCCCCCGCTGCCCCGCTGTACGGGGCCGTATGGCCGGGGAGCGGGGAAGAGGGGAGGGAGGGGGAGGGCGGCCGAGCCGGGGGAGCGCATCCCACCGGAGCCGGGGCGGGGGGAGCGGCAGCCCCGGGGCGGGGGGTTGGAGGGGTGGCCCGTCGGTGGCGGCGAGGCCGCTCTAACAGGTGGGATCCCGCTGAGAGGAGGAGGCGGCCGGAGGGGGGCGGAGGAGGCAGGGACGGGCGGGCGGGCGGGCGGGCGGAGGGAGGGAGGGAGGGGGACGAGCCGGAGCCGCCTGTGATCCTGTGACAGGAGCGGCTGCTGCTGCTGCTGGCGCCGCCGGTGCCTCCCTCCGGTCGCTGTCCGAGCCCCGGTGCTTCCCCCCCTCCCCGTTACAGCGGCCGCCACCCTCCCTGCGCTTCTTGCTCCCTGCTCCATCCCGCCCGTCGCCCCCGCAGCCCGTCCCGGGAGCGCCGCTGCCCCTCCGCCCGCTCCGGGACAGGGCGCGGGGCCGGGCGCCGCCGCCGCTGCTGCTACCGCCGCCGTTACCACCGCCGCCGCCGGTCGGGCGATGCCGAAGCCGCCGTTACTGCTGCGGGGGAGCCGCCCCGGGGACAGCGAGCTGGGGCGGCAGTTCCGGGACTGGTGCCTGCGCACCTACGGGGACTCGGCCAAAACCAAGACGGTGACCCGGAGCAAGTACCAGCGCATCGCCGAGGTGCTGCAGGGGGGAACCGGCT
>NW_020897781.1:397087-432322 GCF_003984885.1 Neopelma chrysocephalum
CCCCCGCCGGAGCCTCATTGTTCGGCGCCCGGCCGGGCCGGGGCGCGGGGCACCGGCCGCCGCCTCCCTCCCTCCTCCCGCCGCCGCCCGGGGCTGCCCCGCCGCCCCATTGTTCCCGTCCCGAGCGTGTCCCGCTCCCCGGCGCGGGGGGAAACGCGCAACTTTGGCGGCCCCGGCCCCGCGCAGGGAGCGCCCGGCGGGGCTTCCCCGGCTCCGCGCCCCCCGCCATCCCCCGCGCCCCCCGCCGCCCCGCCGGGACCGCGGGCACCGGAGAGCTCCGGCAGGGATTTTTTTTTTCCCCTGTCCCTCCCCGCCTCTCCCGCTGCTGCTGCTGCTGCCGCTGCTCTGAAGGGTGCAGTGTTTTCTGTGCACACAGACTCCAGCATTGATGTGGCTGGAGGATGCTTCCATTGAGGGCAGCCCATCTGTGGCAAATGCTTCTAAACGCACTATTTACCTCCCATCTGGTCCGCCTGATTATTGGGGGGAGGGGGAAGGGTCATTATTTCTCCCTCTCCCTTCGTGGTGCTCAGAGGCTCCTTTCTTTCTCCCCTCTCAGCCCCCCTCCCCCATGCCATGCCCCAAAAAAATTCTTTGCGATTTTTTTTTTTTTTTGGAGACCTTTTAGCAGCCCTTCTCTCCTGCTCCCCCCGCTCCAGGAGCCCCTGTGGAGGGCGGATTAGGAGCGGTACCCCCTTCCACAGAGCCAGCACTCCCCCCGGGTCCTCTCCATCCAGCCGGCGACTCTATCCCAGATCTTCCAAATGCTGCAGAGTCATGGTACCCCAGAGAGGCCGAGCCAGACTCCCTCGACCCTGCTGCTCACTAGACGTCCCCTCCCCTTTGTCCGGGAGGGAGTCCCAAGGGTCAGCAGCTCAACCAGGCTGGTGCAAGCCCGCATATTCCCAAAGGGCCTCTGCACAGATGAAGTTTCAGCAAGGAGCGTGCCTAGGCCCCCGCATCTTCCCTGGCAGAGTCCCTGCAGGCTACAGGCAGGAGTTACACCCAGGCTCCCCTAAACCAGCAAACATTGACAGGCATGTCCTGGGGGACAACCAGATTTTCCAAGGGGCAGTACAGCTTATTTCCCAGTGCCTGGATGCCTGCCGGACATTAGGGCTGGAAGTGCTTTGCAGAGCCACTGGCTGTAGGGAGACCAGTCATCGTGCTCGCCAAACCCTCCAGTGTGGGGTCTATAGAAGCTTTTGCCTCCTAATCCCTTGGTCCCAGCCTCCCTGGCCCCACCATGCATCTCTCTGCCAGGAATCGCGTGGACCGTTTCAGATGGGTGCAGCTGGAGTTTTGGTTTTGCCTCAAGTGGCTCTTAAATTTAGAGATAACTTGACAGGGATTTTCTTCAGCTCCTCGTAATTCAGTGCTCTCCTCATCCTTGGTGGTTTGGGCTAGGTTTGGGGTGTATTTCATTGCTCTCATGCACACAGTCAAATAATTCATGAAGCTGATACAAGGCTTTTGCTGGACAGTAACGCCTGGATTCTGGTTTAATGCCTGTTCAGCTGCTTTTCCCCAAATACTTCTGGAGCGGTGTTTTGGTTGCTTTCTCCTGGCTGTGCTCCTCAGCAACCTGATCTGGCTCGTCCTGTCTGCTCGCCCTTCTTTGAGCACATCTGCCGGGTGACCACCGTGCTGGGGATGTCCCCTGCTGCAGGGACAGGCAGAGCCCCCAGCCTGGGTGCAGTGAGGGAGAGGCTCTGCTCTTGCTGCAGGATGCTACAGGAAATCCAAGGGACTGTGAGGGAAAGCTGGAGGAGAGGTGGTAAAGAGTGTGTAGAGGGCAGCAGTGGGGATAAGATTTCCTTTCCCTGGCAGGGCTGGGGCCACTCCTCCTCTGGAAAATAATTATAGTAATAATAATCCCAAACCCCCAAAATTAACCGCCCCCCAGCAAGTCAGCAGAGCTGTTCCTTTTGGCTTATGCACCCTGAGCTGGTTTGTGTATTTTCTGCGCATCCGTAGTGAAAAATTAATTAACATGTGGTTATTATTTTCTCTCCTGAGTAACTTTCCCTTGCCCTCCTCCAGGCCTCTCATCAGAACAGGCCTAATCAGATTTGGGTGGCTTGAGAGCAGGGACTGTGCACTGAGAAGGGGGCATCTGCCTTAGGTGGTGGTCAGAGCAGATGGTGGTCTTCTCAAAGAATGCACTGGGAATAGGAACAGCAGTGCGGACGGATGTCTGGCACAGAGACTGTTCACATTTCTTTTTCCCAGATGAACGTCCCAAAGATGCTGGACATTTAACACATACAATTAAAAAAGCCCTATGCAGATAAACAGAGGCGCATTAGTGGTGTGGGACATTGTTGCCTGACAGCCCTATTCATGCACGGGCTGGATGCTGCATCCTTTAGGTCAGGGAGTTGGAAAAAAATGCATTTAGGCTGTATTGAGGAGGAGGGTATCTTTGTGTCTGCAGCACAGACAATGGATACCGCCCAAAGTGCCCAGATATGCCCTTCTTTCACGTGGCTGAGGAGCACTAAGGTGTGAAGCCCCTCGTTATCTGTGGGCCGGACTGAACCCTGGCACTGGATGTGCAGCCCTCACCCTTCTCCCCAGCTTTGCTAAGAACTGTGGGAGAATTTGCCCATGACAAGGTGCTAAGATGCAGTTCATTATAATCTCATGTCCCTCTTGTCCTAAGCATTTAGCATCATTTAGACAGTCTTTCCCAGACAAACGTGGAGTGAGATGGAGCCACGGTGCAGGGAAATGGGCAGCGCTCGGTGACAACCGGCGGAGCAGATGGCTGTGGCCGGAGCAGCGGGTGTGCAGGGGAGGGTTCTCCTCAGACTTCGGCCCGGGCGTTAGCTGCTCTCTGGATCGATGCTGTACTTGGCCGTGCGTGGTGGGAGCTTGTCACAACTCTGGCGCGGCGGCCAAACCTTGCAGGACAGATTCATGCTGGCAGGCCGTGGTGCAGGCTGGGGGGCTGCGGGATGAGCAGGGGAAGGCCGGAGTCAGCCCGGCCCTCTGGGGGCTGCACGGAGCCGTGGGGACCGGGCAGGCTCTGCAGCGCTGCCCACGTCGGATTCTGCTTCCCTGCTCTCTCCCCGTCCCCCGCAGCGCTGACACGAGGCTTGGGGGCTCACTGACAGCACGAGGGCATTGCTGGGTGGGTTGCTGCTGTTGTGCAGGTACAGCTCACCTGTGCTGGCACCCCCAGAGCCAGATGTTCAAAATTATTTTATGATTGTGCCCGATGAAACTCAGCCGAGGAACGGTGCTGTGCTGTAGTGGGGGGAGTGCTAGAAATAGAATTGGTGAGTCCAAAATGCAAAATGGATGGAGGCTTTTACCGACAGCAGGAAAACCATCCTATGGGACAGTGGATGAATCTCATAGTACAGCCTATCCCTAAATATGTTTTAGCTCCAGAGACTGGAGTGTTGTGATGTGAAAGCTGTGGTGCCAGGCCGTGGGACAGCACAGCACAGTGGCAGAATGCCGGAGCTGAGGAGCCAGGCATGTCAGAAAGATGCTGCTCCAACAGCTAATAGAGGCTACATTTTTCCTGGTACAAGTACCCTTCAATGCCCATATTCAGTGCCCCAAAAAGCTGCACATCTATAACCTCTAAGAACATCAGTCAACAGAAGGTTTTCACGGCGTGAATAACCACTCAGACTTTCTGGGGACTTCAAGTGATAAAAAAAAATAAATCAAGACCATTCAGAAGAGCCTTAGACAAGGCAGATGGGCCTGAGGGTATTATCTGAGAAATTGTCTATTACTCCCATTGCACCAGCCTTACTTAGAGCACACAGAGCCTTCACCTGCAGAGACATCCCACTCCCAGCACATGGGGCAGCACTAGCTTTTCCAAGAAGTGGAACTGGTGGCAAGTTTTCATTTCAATGTGCACTCAGGAGACTGGTACAATGCTGGCCTGGGAGCGTGGTCCCCTCCAACCCATCTAGAGAAAATCCCCCACATCGGCATCCATTCCAGATTCAGCTCCATTTGCACAACATCAGGTGCAGATTTTACTTTTGAAGGTCCTCGTGATAAGAGTCAGAGCAGTGACACCCGGTCCCCTGGGCCCAAGAGCTGGCTTAGGCTCACCAGGCAGCAGCAGAAGCCTCGAGTACCTTGGCAAGGTGAATTTAAAGAGCTCTGACGATCCACAGTTATGCAGCCTGGCAGAATGAAGTTCCTCACTGAGCCGGGAGCAGAAGATCTGACAGCAGAGCCCATTTCCAGCTCCTGCCCACTCCCACCCCTCGGGACAGCCTGCTGAAGCTGCTTCTAGGGATAAGGGGGGAACCAGCATCTAATTCAGTTCTTGCTTTATTTCTGCCAAGCCTGCAAGCCTGATTAAAGGCAGCCCCACTGTGGTCATTAGTACCACAGTAGGGCACGCATGGCACAGCTGCAGTGGGAGATCCCACCATCCCAGCCAGCCTCAGCCTCAGGGACTGACTTTGGTCAGTGGCACTCATGGGACCTGGAGCCCCATCAGCAAAGGTCCCAGTTCCCAATACATGTCTGACCAAACAGTTTTTGAAAAAATAACTCCTTGCCATCTATACTGCTCATCCTACGTGATTCCAGAAACAGGGATGGCATTGCTGATCCGAGAGGAGCAACATTTTTCGAATAACATTAATCTGATAGTTATCTCCTTCACCCACAATTGTTTTCAGATTTGTGTTTCTTAAAGGGTGCCACTCTGAAGAAGGTCCAAAAACAAACAACCAAAGCACAGCTCTGCCAGGCTTTGGTCAATGAGGCTGAAATGGAAAGAACCCCAGGTCTGACAAGGGGCTGTTGTTTGGACACTCCAGGTTATATCCCACCTTTGCACAGAAAGAGGGTCCAAGCGCTCAGGGCTGATTTAATGAGGAGCAGAAAGGACTGGCTGTAAAGACAGTACCTGGCTGTTCTCAGCTCTCCTCGTGGGCCATGGCTGAGAGGGGCTTGCTCTGACCACAGGCAGACAGGGGAATTCGGTCACTGACTAAAGACCACAGCAGAGCCCAGAGAGGCAGCCTGACTCCTGTCAGCGAGAATTTTCTCAGGACCATTCTCGGCAATAATCTCCTGCTGATATAATTTCTTCAGTTTTGGTTTTACCATTACATTAGGCTTGGTATGAACAGTCTGTGAACTTACACTGTGGACAAGCAAATGGCAGGGAAAGCCCAGAGGTGTGGAGGAGCATTGGTGGGGTGTCCATTCACCTGGCCCACACAGATGCTCTGGCATTGCTGTGACAGAGGGATGCATATTCATATCGCTTTCTTCAGTGCAAATTAGTAATTATCTTCCCCTGATCTCATATCAGCTGTGCCCACCTCTAAAGAATCACATTGAGATGGGCCAGAGCCACCCCTGAGTTTTGATGTCTGGTTTAATTAGCTGATTGTAGCAAGGGCAAGTACCTGTTGGCCAAAATCACTGTCTTTGTTGGAAAGCCGCTGACTTCCACTTTAATGTCTGGTGCCAAAGAGTAGCAATTTATTTGAGGAGAAATAGCTGCAGACTGACTGTGCAGTGTATGGGAGCAGAGAGCAGAGCAGAGGTTTGGGTAACTGTGTCTTTGCCGCGTGCCTGAGGTTAAGGCAGCAGCCTTTGGAAGTGAAGTGGAGGCTGGTTGTGTCTTCCTGGTACAGAGTGACAGCCGGGAAGACAATGCTGTGTGAGTGGTTTCTCTCTGTCCTTGCTCTGCTTCGGCTTGGCAGCCCTGGAGGATGTGTTTGCCTTCTGATAGATGGGCATAGGCAACACTGGTGGCTCTGATGGATCCACTCCTCACCGAGAGGGAGGGGGTGCTCTGGGAAAGATGGGGTCACTCAGTCTCTGTGTCTCATGTTTGGGCTCTCTGGTTGGTGGTGGGTGTCTCTTATGGCAGTCTCTGCCTAAAAATCCAGACTCACCAGCCACCCCCCAGAGAAAAGGAGACTAAAGTTTAGGACTCCTCTCCTGGTTTGCATTTGAAGGAGGGATCTCAAAGCAAACCCCGAGTCATCCCCTCATCCACACTGTGACAACATCCAAAACCTTATGGGTGTCGGTGCTGCGGGTACCACCCGCACCAATGCCCACGGGCCACAGGGTGTGCCAGTTTGCAGTCTCACAGCACTGGGACAAGCAGCCGGTGCAGGGAAGCTGGTCCCTTGGGGATGCTCTTGGGTTTGTCATTCCCATCATCAGACTGAATGCTGGTTGTGTGGCTGCCCCAGCTGGGAGGAGGCTGTTAGGAGGCCTGCCTGCTCCCGCTCACCTGCACCGGGCGTTTGGATCCAGCAGAAAGCCCTTGAGCTGGTGACAAAGGTCTGGATGTGGGCTGGAAAGTACAGTCCTGTCTCTTAGCAACTGGTTCCTACCTCTGAGCTCTCGGAGCCGTGTGTGGGACAGAGAGCATCAGTCACGCTCCCGCTGCCGCAGCAGCGACGCGCCGAGGAGGGGATGGGGGATCAGGCCGGCTCCAGCCACCGCCGAGACGCCTAAAGAAGCTCAGGCATTTCTAGCACAAGCAGTCATCTGTGAGCCCAATCAAAGCTCCGGTTTAATTGCTTTCCTCGTGCCCTTCTCTGCCCGGCCAGCGGGCGCCGATTGGCTGCGGCAGCAGTGCCTGCCGGCACCCAGAGCCTGCTCCCCTCCATTTCGGTCACAGGGTGGGGACAGGGAAGGGCGGGGGAGGAGGAAGAGGGAGGACACGGCCTGTGTATTTCTAGAAAAATTAGATGTCATCGGGTCCTCCCCTGAACTCCTCCACACAGCACCTGGGAATCCCCGTCCCCTCACGGACATTTGCATGGCTGTTTTCTCTCTCAGGGCTCGTTCTGCTGTTTCACCCTCGTGTTTCCTCTCCCAGCCCGAAGCAGCTCCTCTCTGGTGAGCGTTTCTCAGGGGCTCCCTTGCCAAGCACTGTTTCATAAACATTTTCACGAATCCTCTGCTTTGTCCTCCTAATTAACCATCCAATTGGCCCCCAATGGAGCCTTCACCTCTCCTGTGAAGATCCTGCTTGCACAGATTATAACCTGTCAGCTGCCAATTTATTTCTCATGCAGAGGGCAGGTTGTATTAATTGTCTGCCTTCCTTGCCCTGCTCGGTTTGCCCCCCCTTTCTTCTGCTCCCAGAAGCATCCCAGTTTGGAGACACAGACCCACAGAGCACCAGGGGGACCCAGATGTGAGGCCACTCAGAATGACCCACATGGCCAGCCTGCAGTGATGTGGCACTGAGACCAGATGTGATGGGATGATGGGTCACACCTGGGAGAGGGATCTCTGTGGATGGATTACCATGATAGAGCGTTTAAGAACGTACTTGACTTCTTCTCCCCTCACGTGTAGTCTCAGTTAAGAGCTCAAAAAAATTCCACTTGGTCATCCCAGGTTAATGGTGAATCCTTCCTGGTCTTACTAAAAGTCAGGGCTCGGCTTTTGGAAGAGTTGGGGTCCATCTAGAGTGGTTATGATGGATATGAGTCAGAATACAGAGGGGGGTTACCTGAATGCAGGGGGAGACCAAACAGATTTCCATCGGTGTCTCTTCCCTGTGCCCCCTGCCCCGACTCCCTGTATAGGACCCTCCAGCCTTGCAGAGCCACATGTGGGCCCAGAATAAATACAAGTACCTGCTCTCACTGAGGGCAGTGGCTGACTGTTTTTCTGGGTTCCCACATTGGGAAAGGGGCTGATGGAGTCCAACATGACCCTCGTGGTTCTGCACTGTCCCCATTTCTTGAAACCAGTATGTGCTCACAGGGAGTTTCCAGGCTCTGGTGTCAGGGCTGGGCTGTGCTGAAGCCACTGTGGTGAGGTGCAGCTCGATCCCTGTCGTGCCCTGACCTGGTGAGGAGTCTGGTTTGGGAGGGGAGGGTGTGCATCCCCTTAACCCCCCCCAACATCCGCTGAGCTGTCAGCATTTCCCTAGAGGCACATCATGCTGTTCCTGTGGGAGTCTCCAGCGGTGGCCCACATACTGGGAACTGCCAGAGTACAGGGAGCTGGCACCAGGATGCCACACATCCAGGGCTCAGCCTCTCAGCCCAGCCTGACCTTGATTCACTGTAGCATCATTTGTAACTGATTTGACATAATTTTGCTTACCACTGACGAGCTGAACTGCTGCCGCTGCTCTGTACCTCCTCCTCAGTTTCATTTTGACATCACCGTGTCCTCGCTGTGTGTGATGATGTCACCTGGCTGCCCTGACACTGCCGGGTCTATTCCCAGGCACAGAGGGGTCACCTTGCTGTGACAGGTCACCTCATCACTTTTTACAGTGCCTTGGTCCCCTCCGACTCAAAGGATTTTGCTTTGGTGGTGATCTTTATTAGATTAGTGCTCAGCGCTGGGGAGATCGCTCACAGTGATAAGTTACTTCAAGGAAGAGACAGCTCTAGGCATGTTCGGAGTTTGAGCTACAGCTACGTATTATCAATATTCTTTAGACTTCTAGTTTTACATTTTTTTCTGGATGCTATGGAATATAAACCCTCTTCTGATTGTAAATTCGGTTTACCGTTTTCCCCCTTTTTTTCCACTCCAGTAGCAGGTCCCGTCAAATCACCTAAACCAAGATCCAAATGACATTAAGAAATTGCTACCTGTCTTTGCAGATTTATTAAAAAAAAAAACCAAAACAAAACCCAAACTCACATTTTAGAATCATAGAATCCTAGGAGGGTTTTGGTTAGAAGGGTCCTTAAAGATCATCTTGTTCCAACACCCCTGCCATGGGCAGGGACACCTTCCACTAGACAAGGTTGCTCCAACCCGGCCTTAAGCACTTCCATGGATGGGGCAGCCATTGGGCAAACCTTGCCTATTTCAAAATAGTAAGAAATACTGCAACTTTATAATAATGCCTGTGATCTCTTCCCTGTTAGTGCCCACAGAGTGGCCCTTCTCCTGCTCAGGCCCCACATGCTGTGGAGCAGAGTGTGACGGTCACCGGCTGATGGGGAGTGGGAAACCCATGGCCCCAGGGAGTGATTGCCCAGGCAGGTCAGTCGGGTGCTCTGCTCATGCAGCCTTTCTCACCAAACCCAAGCAAAGCAGGGCTCAAACAGCAGCTTGGGCTGCCCCACAGCACCCAGCATTTTGTTACCCCTGAAAGAGCTGGTTCCCCGTTGCTCCTGGCTGGAGGGTGTGGGGTCACATTTGTTGGGGAGCACCGCGCTCGCCTCTGCCTGCCGGATCCAGCTGCTCCTGTAGCTTCCCCACCAGCACAGCCCGGTGCTGGCAGGGAGGCAGCTCTGCTCTCTTGCGCCGTGCAAAATGTCCTCTGCCTCCCGGGCAGAGCAGGCATCTGAGGAGCCTCTGAGCAGCCATCAGAGCAAGGCTCTCTGCCTGCTGGGCTTCTCCAGGCAGCCCCAGGATGGATGGCAGCCCCATTCCCCAGCCGCCCAGCAGACCCCACGCCCACCCACCTCCCCTTGGCATCCTGCACCTGGGCCCTCTCCACCGGCTGGAGGCAGGGCTGCCATTTCCAGGCTCGCCCCTCCCAGGCTGCCGTGTTTTCATTCCCAGGCCTGGGAGCTGGGAGAGGAATAAGCCGAGGTCAGAGCAAAGGCCTGGACCCATCCCCATGGCTCAGCTGCGGCTGCTGAAAGAGTGGCTCTTTCTGAAGAGGCGCCTGTGCCCCGTGAAAGACACACACCTCAGCTGTGTTTGCCGGCTAAAAATAAAGCACCCGGCTCCCCTCACGAGGAAGTATTTACTTTGAGAGAAAAAAAAAGTATTGTGTACAGTTCTGGGTAGAGAAACAATGTGAATGCCCCCAGTCCCGGCCCGAGTCAGCATGGAGCGTGGGGAAAATGACTTCTTCTTTATGCCTCGGTTTCCTCAGGAGAAATGAACCCTCCTGGGCTGGAGCGACTCTCAGCTGCTCAGCAGGGCTGGGGTTGTTTTCACTGCAGTGGGTAGAGCTGGAGCTCTAAGTGCAGGATGGGGCTTCATGTTTGCATGGTGCAACATGACACAGAAATGCTCAGTGCAGGGAAACACCATCAGCATTTTAGCAGCCGCTTTTCTCCCATTTTTCAACCAGAAATGATCAGAAAAATTTCCCAGCAAAGTATTTCCAGGAGAAAAAAGAGCAAAATCTGTGAGATCAAGTCCTGTTGTCATCTCGTGGGTTCCTTTATTACGAGCAATACAACTGATATTGTTCTTAGCCCAGCATCTCCCCAGTGCCTGTTCCTAAGGCACTCACTGTGCCCATGGCATGAGGGGCAAGAGGAAATGGGAAGTTCGAGGAATGTAGCTCCTCTTTCTCCTCGCAGCATTAGCAGAGGGAGCCTGCTGTGGTTTAACATATCCCCCGCAAAAGCTGCTTTCATCCTACACCTAAATACCATGAGGAGTGAACTTCCTAAAGCCCTGGAGAAGTCTAAATATAGAAGCCAATCAAGGGCTGACTTCCCAGAGATGCAAAGTACCAAGAACAGTTTCTTGATCAAAAGTTGTAAGAGTCCATATTGAAATAAAACGTCTGTTTTGGTACTGAAGCCTGTGCAGGAGGGGAAGTTGCAGAGGTGGGCTGTGTGCCAGTGGTGTCTGCAGCAGGAGGCCACGGGCTGCCCAGGGAGATGGACTTGAGGAGTCATGGTGTTTGGAGGAAATTCTTCATGGTGAGTGTGGTGAGACACTGGCACAGGTTGCCCAGAGAAGCTGTGGATGTCCCATTCCTGGAAGTCTTCAAGGCCAGGTTGGACGGGGTTTGGAGCAACCTGGGCTAGTGGAAGGTGTCTCTGCCCACAGCAGGGGTTGGAATGAGATGGTCTTTAAGGTCCCTTCCCACCAAAATGATTCCATGATTCTATGATCTCTCAAGCACCTGATGGGATGTCTCTGGCTGCATGGCAGGATTTCATCCTATCCTGTATGTCACAGTTTTGACCTCTGTCCACTCCCTGGTCCAGCTGAGCATTTTTGCTAGAAGACTGAAAATTTCCTGAGACCAAAACACAACCTGTAGGAAATTAGAAAGGCACCTGAAAGACCAAAGAGCAGCAGAGCGCTCTTGGTAAAACCCAAACACCACTTTTGCTCATCTCAGCACAGGAATGCACCTTTGTGCCTGCAGCAGAAGGAACCACCCAGGGCTGGCAGAAAGGGCAAGAGATGGCTGAGCGCCAGTGTGAGCTGTTGAACCTGTGTTCGTGCAGTGGGGTGACTCTAGCATGGGACAGGGGAACCCTGATCCTGACCCAGCTGGGGACAGTGGCTGTGTCCCTCAGCCAGTGGGCAGCAGGAGCGCAGGCAGAGCAAACGACACGGCCTGTCTCTGTGTGCAGTGGAGGTGACCTTGAGGGACAGCTCGATACGGCTGGCCCCAAACCTCCTGCTCCACTGTCCCAGGGATGAGGGTGACAGTGGCCCTTCCAGGCAGCAGCAGGAAATTAGAGTTTAACGTGCAAGAGACTCTGTACTGGGGCGGGGAGGTGCTGTGGTTGGGAGATACAGAGGGGAACGCTTTCATGTGGGAAGTGCAAGGAGAGGCGAGGGCAGAGGGTCTGCTCCCAGGCAGAGAGCAGAGTGCAGCCATTATCAGGCAGGGCTCTGCTGGCAGGAAGCGGCTTTTGACTCACAGGAAGCTGAATTCGGCTGGTATCAGCCCCTCGCGCGAGGGCCAGGGCAGTGTTTTATCTGCTGTTGAGCACAGCAGATGGGGAAACAGTCGGCACTCCCTCCCAACCCACTCCTGCTCCAGCAGCCCCTGACTGATGGCCCTCCAGCATACCCCCCTTGGAAAAGGGATGCTTCCCTGTGGAGCCACGAAGCAGGGGCAGCTTCCCAGGCCCCAGGAGAGCTGCCAGCCCCACTGGAGGAGGCAGAGATTGTCCTGCCAGCTGGTGCAAGGGCAGAGCCAGGACCCTCCAGGCTGCTGATCCCAGAACAGGCAGGTACCAGGTCCTCCAGCAGTGTCTTCCCCAGTCAGTCTGAAGAGGAGCTGGAAGCATGTAGGTCTTGGAGAGCTGGCTCTCTGGCTTGAAGCTCAGATTAAATCCTCCCAGATTCTCCCAAATCCGAGTCCAAGATGGGGAAGGGCTTGCAGGGTTGGAGAGCCCTGTCATCCCTTGGCCTCTCTAGAGCTGCCCGGGTTGGGAGTCTGGTTTCGCTCGGGGTGGTGGCAGCTCACCGGGGCTCGGGGTGAAGGTCACCGCCAGCAGTGTGGAGGGGATCGGGTGGCAGCTGCCGGCCGTAGACCTGCTGCTCTGTGGAAAACACAGTTTGCTCCTCAGTGCTGCAATTTAGCTGCAAAAACATCAAATTGTGGCAGTTTTCACACCCAGGCCAGGCTGCTGAGGAATGGCCGCGGGGGCTGGTGGAGACACAGCGGGTTGCTGAGAGCGGAGGGAGCAGGGTAGGTGGAGGAGACTGGTCATGGAGGTGGTGCAGGTGCTGCTGCTGGCCTCAAAGGCAGGGCAGGTCCATGTGGGAGCCATGGCGAGGCTGTGGGAGACATGGCAGGACTATGTGGGAGCCATGGCAGGGCCGTGTGGGAGCCATGGCAGGGCCGTGTGGGAGCCATGGTAGGGCCGTGTGGGAGCATGGCAGGGCCGTGTAGGAGCCATGGCAGGTCCGTGGGAGCCATGGCAGGTCCGTGGGAGCCATGGCAGGGCTGTGTGGGAGCATGGCAGGGCTGTGTGGGAGCATGGCAGGGCTGTGTGGGAGCATGGCAGGGCTGTGAGAGCCATGGCAGGTCCGTGTAGGACCACAGCAGGGCTGTGTGGGAGCCATGGCAGGTCCGTGTGGGAGCCATAGAAGGGCTGTGAGAGCCATGGCAGGGCTGTGTGGGAGCATGGCAGGGCTGTGTGAGAGCCATGGCAGGGCTGTGTGGGAGCATGGCAGGGCTGTGTGGGAGCATGGCAGGGCCGTGTGGGAGCATGGCAGGGCTGTGTGGGAGCATGGCAGGGCTGTGGCAGCCGCGGCAAGGCTGCGGTGGGAGCTGAGCGGAGCACAGCGCTCCGGCGGGATGGCGGTGCCAGGGGGTGGCAGGAGCCCGCCCCGCACTCCGCCACCGCCCCTGCCCGGGTCCCGCCCGCCCCGGGCTCGGTGAGGTCCGGGACCGGCCCTAGCGGGGCCCTGCCCCAGGCCGTGCCTGCCCCGGGCCGGTCCGTGCCGGGCGAGGCGCAGCGGGCGCGGGGGCACCGGGCGCGGGGCGGCGGCGGCGGGCCCGGGGGAGCGGATTACCGCCGGTTGCCGTGGTTACCCGCTACCTGCCGGCGGGCCCCAGCCCGGCCCGGGCGGGGGGGCTCGGCCCGGCCCTCCCTCCTTCTCCCTCTCTCCTTCCCTCCCTCCCTCCCTCCCTCCTTCCTCGCCGCCGCGGCAGATGTCACCCCGCGCTGCCGCTCCGGGCGGCCCGGGCGCTCCCCGTCCCCTCCCGCCGCACCGCCCCCGTCCCGGGCAGGGCCGCCGAGAACAAAGGTGCCGGGGCTCGGCGCTGGCAGCGCCATGGCCGGTCCGCAGCCCGTGGGAAGCGCTGCCCGGCCCGTGCCGCACCCGGGACAGCGCTGCCTGAAATGGCTGTCGCCGCCCGGTGCCGGGCACGGCTCCCGGCGACCCCGGCCCGCACAGCCGCCCCCGGGCGCGGAGCCCCGGGGTGGGAGGGATGGGGCAGAGGGCAGGAGGTGCCGGGGCAGCGAGGCCCCGAGGGGGCTGCGAAGGGCAGGGGGTGGTCCCGGGGGGTACGGGCGCTCCGAGATGTGAGGAGGAGGAGGCAGGCAAAGAAACGTGGGACTAGAGGAGATGGGGAAGACAAAGGACACTGGGGAGGGAAAAGACCCGATGGAGGAGAGGAGGTGAGAGCGCTCACAGCGCTGGGAAGGTGGGGAGGAGGTGAGGAAGGGCGGTGAGAGCTGGGGGACAGGGTACGCAGGGACGGAAAAGGAGGAGAGACCGGGAAGGGGGAGACAAATGAGTGCAGGGCAAATGTAGGAGAAAGGAGGATGGCTGGAAGGTGGCAAAGGGACTCCTCAGCACCTGAAATGCTGCCCACTTCTGAGCACTTATGTCAGGGCTGAGCTTTGCTCCTGAAATCTTTTACACCTTTTAGGGACAGATGACTTCTAATAAAGCCCCCATGCCAGAACAGGATAAAAGCATCCCTTCTTCCCATTCTGCTTCCCAAATGATTTTTTTATTGCTATTTAAACCTGAAGGGTTTTAAGCCGTTCTGAGATATTATGGGCTCTGACTCATGCCTTGAATACTGGTGAGCAATACTGGGTGTGGAAGGAGGAACCCGAGGGGCGTGGGCCCCTCGGAGAGGTACTCAATAGCACACGTGTCCTCTTAAATCCTCGGTCAACATTTGGGTATATTGCCAGATATAAACCTCTCTAATCCTGGAGGTACTGACTTGATACAGCTTCTTATACCCAGTGCCTTTGATACCGCTTGCATCTCACCTGCTTCCCAGAGCTAAATAATCATCACGGGGAGAGCAGTCACAAGGCTGAGGAGGGGATGGAGAGACGCAAGGAGTCAGGGGAGGATCGCTGCAGGGAGTGGGATGCTGAGGAGGCAGCTCCGGCATCCGGCATCCAGCCGGTGTGGAGAGGAAGGCGCTGCTGGGTGTGCAGGGAGGCTGTAGCAATGCCCAGACCCTGAGGTTACCTTCAATCCTTCTGAAATGGGGGAGGAAACACGGACCTGCTGGCTGGCTGTGCAGGGAGGAGGGCATTAGCTGGCTGGAAATAGTGATTTGCATACAGGGTTGGTTACAACCTTAATTTTGAGGGCTCTGCTCGTTACATCTGACTGTGCTTTTCTCCTGCTGCATTTTCCTTTGTCCTGTTTCTGTAATTATCCTCATTTCAACCCTGCTCTGAGGATTATTGGTCAGTAGGAAGCCTCCTAATGCCCGCTTCTCCTTGGCGGGGGAATACCCATGCCCTCGATTAAACTGAAACTCTCCGAACGGTGACAGAAGAAATTAGATCTATATTCCTCAAAGACACTCCCTGGGGCGAAGTTTCCCGACCCCCACCATGCAGCCCTGCCACCCTGCCCCTTGTGTTCGCTCTCAATATTCTCTTTGTTACAGCTACCTTCAGACCCAGCTCAGGGCTCCTCCGGGAGGGCAGAGGTGGTTTGTGTTGGAAAATCGTCGTGCCCGTGTCCCAGTTGAGCTCACCGACTGTCCTGCTGTAGCCCCTGCCCAGGACAGGGAGTCTCTGTTCTGAAATTGGGGTGAGGAGCCAACTCTAATAGGCAGCACTGTACCTTAAACCCTGAGATGCTGGGTGGCTTTAGCATAAGGTGGGCCCACTAAGTGATTGATTTTTGAGAGGCCCTTGACTGGTGGCTTAAAGAACAGGATTTATTCAATCTATAGACTGTGTAAGATACATGGACCCCAACCAAGGACAACAAAATACAGGTTAGGAGACTGGGCGTTCCCTTTGCTTGCAGACCCCTGCCAGCCCCTGCCCACAGGCCCTGCCAGCCCCTGCCTGCCCTCAGGGATGTGTGAATGCACGTGACAAAGATAGTTTGCAGGTTGTTTAGATGTGCAGGTTGCTGCTCAGCAGCCTGGTGTGTACCCGCTGGACAGCATCCATGCATTCCTTTTGGAAAGCAGGCCTCAAAGGGACATAGTGTGTGTATATATATGTGTGCATATATATATATGTCTAAAATTTTTTTTTTGTCTTTGCAAAAATGGCATTTTTTCCTGGAGCAAGCTAAGCGACCTCCCAAAGCCTGGCCCTTTTTTGGTCCCCCCCGCCATTACAGTAGCCACTGACCACCTCCCACTATCCCTCCCCGCTCCGGTGCTTTGTGCCGAACACCGATAGCAGCTGCTGGGTCCCAAAGGCTGCCTCCCCTTCCCACGGCACTCGCTGCCAGTGTGAGCTGACACCGTTGGTGCCAGTCAGCTCGGAGGAGCACTGCTCCCCACACTTCCCACTCCCATCAGTCTGTCACCACTGCCGTGTGGCAGAATTACTGCCTCCTGCTCTCCAGCACATCCGAACACACAAAGAGCTGTGCTGCTGCTGCCAGCGCTCAGCTGCTCTGCGTCTGTGAGAGGGAGGGAGCCTTGGAAAGGTCAGTGCAGGGAAGGAGGGGATGTTGGCTCCTTCCTTTAGGGGCTGTATCCTGGCATCACAGTGAAACCTTGTCCTGCTGGCTGATCCACGTCTGCAGGGACTGCAGCCAGTGAGAGTACCCCACGTCGCAGGGCTTCCCAGGATGGTTTAGCACCATGTGCAGGTCCAAAGAGCTTCCCCTTGCCTGTTCCCCGCCTAGCAAAACCATCCCACATTATGGAAATTGAATTTCTTGATCGGTCGTGGCTCCACTCTGGACCCTTCTCTTGTTTTTATTCCTGGCCCAATTTCACTGCCAGCTTTAGCAGCACAACAGCAGCAGCCGCCACTGCCCTGGCTACAGCAGGATGCTCCCTGGAGCGCTGTTTAATTTATCCCCCACATCCCCCGTGCCCAAGGCAGCCCGAGGCGGGAGCACCGCCACTCTGCCCCCTCCAACCGCGTTAGCCCCGGGCCGATCTCCTCACCCCTGTCACCCATCGCTGACACTAACTCAACTTGCCTGCACTGTTGTAGGGGGCAGATGGACTGTCGGAGCCCGAGGGCATCTCTCTGAAACGCGTGGCTGTGGTGGAAGATTTCTTTGACATCATCTACTCGATGCATGTGGAAAGCTCGTCGGAGCCGGGCAAAGCACCCAAACATGCCGGGCAGAAGAAAACCTACCGAGCGGTGAGAGTCCCCCCTGTGCCCTGGGCAGTGAGAGGGGACTGGAGCAAAGGGGCTGAGGGGCTGTGGGAGTGAGAGTCCTGTGGGGATGGGGACGAGAGGGCAGGTAGAAGCAGAGGCACTGGCGGAAGGCAGAGGCGAAGGAGAGCCCCGTGTGCCTGTGCGGGGAGGCGTGAGGAAGGAGGGGTTTAAAGGCAGAGCAGCTGTGCTTGGGGACGGGAAACGGGGCTGCAGCGGCAGCACAGCGGTACGGCTGCTGGGAGAGGAGAGACCAGGGGAATCATACAAAGACACTGCACGTCTGAGGGGAAAAGAAAGAGAAATCCTCAGTATTAGTGATGAGCGAGGGGATGTTTGCTCAGTCCTCTGCATACTCCAGGCCATCTGCCTCCCTGTCTCCCTTGGCCAGAGGGAAATGTCTCGTGTGGGCCTTGGAGGGCAGGAGCAGCCAGAAAAGGGGACTGGGGCATGGCTGCAGCCCCTCTCCTTCTCCCCAGCCTCCCTGGTGGATGCTCCTACCAGCCCATCCTGGGTTTCCTCAGTAACAAAATGGAGGCAGGCACAGAGCTAAGTCTCATCAGGTGCTCTGTGGATGCTGAGAACCAGCTCTATCCATCCTGAAACCACTCTAGTTAGGTCAGGAATAATTTAGCTTGAAGTGTGCTTCTCCAGGGAGCTTGCTGTTTCTCCTGACTCTGCACAGCCCTTCAATGCAAACATTTGGGCTCTCCTTTTACAAGAAGAGCTGTCCAAAACCAAGCTACTCCCTTGATTCCCACAGCCCTAAGGACCAGGTCGCTTAGAGACAGGAGTGGCTGGCTGGCAGCTCGGCTCTCTGGTGTGTATGTCGTCCTAGAGAGGTCTGTGCAGGCTGTCCTGGTCTCTGTGATGGTGCCTGAGGTTCTGCAGAGCTCAGTGTGCTGCCAGAGCTGGTGCAGGGCTGGAGTCTGTCCTGACTGTCCTGCCTGCGGATGTCCCTGCTCCAGCCATGCTGTCATGCTGGCAGTGCTGGTGAGACAGCCCAGTGCCCTGCAGCCTCCCACACGTGGTGGGAGCCTCCAGGGAGCAGGACTCTGAACACAGAGCTCATGGCATCGCTCTGTGCCCTGCGCACTCGACTCCTGCCCCTGGGGCAGAGTGTGGGGCCGGGGGCTGGGGCACACACTGACCCTCCCTGGCCGGGGGCAAGTGGCCTCTTTATGGTCCAGAGGGGACAGCCCCACCAGCATGACCACAATTCAAAAACTTTCTGCTCATTTCCCCAGCAGACCACTCTGACCCTCCCCTAATTCCTTCAATTCAGCTCTCTGGAGGACTAATCTGTGCCCTGCACAGCCCCAGGGGAGCAGGCTGGATCCGTCTGTTTTCCCAGGCCTGCTCGCAGCAGTCAGAGAGCTTCACGCTCCACCCCTCATCTCCCTCTTGAGCTGAGATCATCACATTAGCAGTGTGTATCCCCTCCTGACCTGGCAGGACGCTGCTGGCTGGGCTGCCCGGCCTCACTCCTGCCCTCACTCCCCAGAGCGCCTTTGCAGCCCAGGCTGGAAGGAGAAATGGTGCAGAGCACACGCCGTGCCTGGCTCCGGTGTACAAAGGGATGCTGCTGGATGGCCAGTTAGGAGGCTCCAGGGTCTCCTGTCTCTTTCTTCCAGCTCCCTTTCCCCACCGCTTCTGATTAGAGGCACTGGAGAGTTTGCCCTTGTCCATGACCTCCGGAGGGAGGCAATCAGAAAGGGAGTTTGGATGGGAGATAACTCATCAAGGAAGCTGTCTGCTCTGCAGAGCATCAAATCAGCTGAGAAATAACAACTGTATCACTAAAATTAGCTGAGCATTTGCAGCAGAGACTGTGGGCTTGCTGGAGCAAAAGAGGCAGGGAGACGGCTGAGCCCGGCGGGCAGCGCGCGGGGACAGTTCCCTCCCTGCCTGCGCCGCGACACCACGGCTGCCACCAGCAATTTTCAGGCCCCTAATTTCAGCATTTCTGTGGGAGTCCCTCATGCTCGTGCATCAATAAATATCGCACAGAGGCAAAGACTGAGCTGGCATCCGCTCGGTCACAAGAGAGCTCGCTGGGGCTGCAGCTAAATAGGAGGAGAATCCCATGAGGACCAGGCACTGCAGCCTCCATTTGAGTGCTGGGACAAGGTCCCCGCCTGAACTTTCCACCCATCTGGCATTCTGTGCATGTGAAAGCCCGGGCTCTGCTGCCGCGCAGTGGAGATGGATGCAGATCCCTCCCACCGCAGCGGCTGGGGCTGCCTTAGCCATGATCCCGCGAACCCTTTGCCCCTGCCCTACTGCTCTGCTTCTAGAGCAGGATTTTAATCCAAGCTGAAGCATCACCCTTTCCTGTAGAGTAGAAAAAATGCTTGGAATTTAGGTATTTTTGTATTTAATATATATTTATATGATTTAGGTATTATTTGATAACAATATAAGGTGGGAGGATGACACCCACCAGCCAGAGGAGGGGGACTGGGACATCCTGGGCCACCCTCCCGGCTCGGCCCCATCACCAGCCCTCACCCATGAGGTGTCTGGTTGCAGCCCCACTTCCCATCCTGAGCCCCACTTCTGCCGGGCTCGCAGCCCCGAGGACTGGCACAAACAATTGAATTTCTGTCTGCTTTATGACCCCACTTGTAAGAGCTGTGACCCCTGTGGGGGTCACGGCCCCTGGTTTGGGAACGGCCGTGCTAGGACAAGTCACTTAGACCAAACAGGATGGGTGATTAACCGTAGGAACCAGCCCCAAACTAAGAGGTGGGCTCTCCACCTCTTAATGCCTTCCAATTAAGACCAGATGTCTTCCTGGAAGATGTTTTAGGCAAACCACAGGCCACTGGGCTGCAAGAGAACCTGGGTGAGCTTCCCTGACTTGTGCTACACAGGTCAGACTCCAAGATTTGATGGTCTTTTATGGCCTTAAAAAAGTCTACATTAAAATTGACTAATTCCTTCTCCAAATAACCTTGATCTTTAGAAATACTGTAAAATTGCTGCTGGCAGGGATTCATCGGAATAATAGAACTCTGGGATTGCCAGGCACCTTCTCTGGGTGCTTAAGTCTGGATCTAGTGTTTTAACTTCAAGCATCCAAGTTTTAAATATTTATCCTTATCTTTTCCTCATCTGTAAAATACAAATATCCCACAAAGGTTCAGGAGACTTAATTCATTACTGTTTGTAAAAATGTTTTCAATTCCCTAGATAAAATATGTCACAGAAGTGCAAAGTATTATTAACAGTAATTGATTGTCATTGTGGGAAAAAGTGACCTGCCCTTACAAAAGATTAATGGATTCTTCAGGTTACTGGTGTGATGATAATTAACAACGCAAACAGAGCTGACAAGACCTTACTTTTGCATTTGATTCTTACACATCTGTAGCTTCACTCTTCCCAGACTCCGAGGGGGAACGGGAAGGAGTTTCTGGGAAGGTACGGGTATGCAGAGATTCCAAAGGTCTGTTCAATCGTGTCTTGGTGCCTCTCTGACCCCTCCCAAAGCATTCCCCCATTAACAGCTGCTCTGGAGGGGCGGATTTTGGGCCGAAGGGAACAATGTGTGGCTATGAGCTGTTGATGTTCCCAGTGGGCTGGGCAGGTGAGGTGGGAGGGTGCCCGTGGTCCCGCACTCCACTGGCCGTTCTCCCTCTCCCAGGACATTTAGCTCTCTGTTGTTTCCCCAGATTGCAGAGACCTACGCTTTCCTCCCGAGAGAGGCTGTGACCAGATTCCTGATGAGTTGCACCGAGTGCCAGAAGAGGATGCATTTCAACTCCAACGGCCTGGAGCCCAAAGGTAAGGGCGAGTGGCTTCTGCCAGCAGAGCTGACACTGCATTTTGTACCAGCGCGGTACCACCGACGGCTGCCAGATACTGCCCCGACCAGGAGATACATATTAACCTGAGGATTTTCCCAACCCCCGTTATTTTTCATGCACTTTTATAGCCAAGATGAAAGAATTGCTTAAACCTGCTTTGTCTGTCACTGCTTTCAGCTCAGGGAGCAGAAGCAGCCTGGCTTTCTTTGCCAGCTTCCCCAGTAGGTCAAAAATATCACAGATATGGCTGCAATCAGCCCATAATCATGTGTGGGTGGAAACTTCAACGTCTAAAAAAACCATGATCTAAAGGTTTTCCTTTGAACTGTTAATTTTGTATTGAAAGACACGGAATGTGTCTGAATGGCTGAAGTTTCTGATAAAGAAGCAATTTACACTAATTAATAGATAAGCACATGATCCTGGGTTTGATAATGGCAAGTGTTTTGGCAATCACAGTTACATTGTGCCTGTGTACCCACCCAATTAGTGTGGTGGTTGACTCGTTATGGTTCAATGTGCAGCTCCTAGGCCTGAAAGAGAAGCAGGGGGAAGATGATGGGATCAGGTTCTCTTCCAGAGGAGATGGTTAAAGTTTGTGTTAATGTGTGTTTGTGTGTTAATGTTTGTACGGGTTTTTTTTTGAATTACAAACTTGTGATCAAGTGCAAAGCGTCACACTGATTGGTTTCACACAACAAAATCATTTCTTTAAAAAAAAAACACAAGCAAATTGCAAAGAGTTTGGACTATTTCAAATCTGGAAAGGCAAACTGGCTCATTTGGCAGCTCTTATCAAGGAGGGAAGCAGAATTTAAGGAACAAAAGGCCCAACAATAGAAAATTTCTAGTATAATACTGATTGCCAACTGTTTACTGCTGGGAGCAGAGCTACAGACATCCCAGAGGTTCAGTGTAAGTGGATTATGTGCCAGTTGTCCAAAGGTAGTGACTGAAATGCTTTGTACTCATTACATTTTTTAGAAACTCTCCCAAATAACCCCATGAGACTTTTACTAGCTGAAGCTCCATTACTGCAGCACTTCCCACTCTGCCAGCTAAGGGCCCGATCCCTGTTTCCAATTATGTCAGGAGAAGTTCTGGCCTTTGGCCTCGCTGGGAGCAAACCTGACCTTCACACTGATTGCACTGCATCCATCACGGGTGACATTCAGAGCACTGCGGCTGCAGCAGTCGGCTCAGTGGGTGGGAAGGACGATGGGATGAGTCAGGCCAACAAGGATGTTGCCTGTTGGCTTCACTCAAACCAGGACACCTTCCAAAATGCCTGGCACTAGCTGAGCTGCCAGACCCAGAGCTCGGGGTCCTGTTTCAGGAGGCAGCTGATGAAAAGGGTTGTTTCCTTCATAGAATCACAGAAACTGGTTTGGGTTGGAAGGAGCCTTAAAGTTCATCTCATTCCATCACCCGGCTGTGGGCAGGGACATTAAAGAAGACCAAGCTGATGTTCCTTCAAGGGCTCCCACCCACCATCCTGCATGTCCTGTGCCTCTCCCAGGAGCACACACCCATCCCAGTTCAGAGGCAGCTCAGGGAACACCAGGTGCTGGGTATCCTCCCCAGAGCAGTCCTAGATATGGGAACCATGATCAGGGCTGAGAGCTGGCTGTCCTGAGCAAATTTATAAATTAATATCAATTATCAATTTATTTTCATAAAGCTTCTCCCCTTAGCAGTTCTTCTAAAAATAGGTCAGTCAGGAAAACAAAGGATCCCACATGTAAAAAGTCCCACTTACCCACCAGGAATGAAAGGACAGAAGTGCTTTTCTGCTCTGAATAGCACCTAAATAGTGACTAAGTATATGTGAAAATGCATTGAGTAGATTAGATAAGGTAACTTTTACTGGGGAAGAGTGTCTGATTTCACTAACACTTATTCAGGAACTTATCAGGAGCAAATCACCTAAAAAAACACTGGGGTCGTAGAAGAACCACTGAGGTGCATGCACATGCATACACACATGCATATACAGGTAAAGTTTAACTCGGGAAGATGACAGAATTTGAGTCATTCCCATCTCTTCCTGCTTCTCTTGTCCATGAAACAGATCTCAACACATTTAATTTGTGATCACAAAAATCCCTAATTAAACATATCTGACATCAAACCCTGCAGGGCACCCACATCATTCATAAAAGCAAATTGTCTTGCTCATGGGAAACTTTGAACGTCACTGGACTTCACTGGGATCTCTTTACAGTGTTACTAAATTAGGATTAATTCCAGTGGAGTTAAACAAATGTGGAATTAGGATCAAAACCATTTTACTTTCAACCATCCTGCTTGTTCCATCTGTATGTCCAACACGTGGGGCATGTGATAGAGATAACTGTTTGAAAAATGAGCTAAAGGATTCCAGGAGCTTCCTCTTGTGACGTAGGATGTAAGGATTGTTCCCGTGGAGCCCCCCAGGCCTTTTAAAACAAAGGTTTTCTTTCTTTTCCAGATAACTTAAAAAAAGAGAAAAAAAAAGGGGGTTGGTTTCTTAGGCTCAAGCCCTTATGTGCTGCAGTTGCACAAATTCACAGTTAATTTTTGGCTGCTAATGGGATTATTCCAAATTTACATCAGGCTTTAGGCAGAATCTAAGCACCAAGGATCATTTACCTCCCTCTTCTTCCCCACCTGAAGTTGCTGAGCTGCTCCTGTTCAGCCTCATTCATCTCTGCAGCGCTGAGCACTGGAGTGGGGGATGTCAGGAGAGCAACTTATCATCCTCAGAGGTCTGAAACACTCTCCTCATCCATGCCTGTGCTTCAGGAGAGAGTAGCTCTATCTGTGTTACTCTTAGCAAAGGCTTTTCTAAACTCTTCTTAAGGACTCAGCCAGCTGAGGGAGGTGGCAGATTCTGTCCCTGCAAGAAGGTCCCCTTGTGCTGGGATTTTTGCATCTTTTCATCACGAAACAACATCCTTGTACAGCAGAATAATGGGTTATTTTGGGTGGTTAATATATAGAGGTATAGAAGTGCTCTTAATTAATCTGTAGGTCAAAGCATGACAGAGACTGATGACATACAGCCGTACAAAAAAAGGAGGAATCAGTTTACAAGGTTCCTAAAAGCTATGGACCTTCATATTTGGGCAAGCTGATGGCCTGAGGGGCTCTGGCTGCCCATTCCTGCATCCACAGCCAGGAATGCTTCAGCTTCAGCTGCCCAGGGGCGGACTAGATGGACCTGGGAAAAAAGCATTATATTGCCATGGACCCAGTCAGTGTCTTGATAGAGAAGATTTGCAAAAACCTATGTGATGTTAAGTCACTTACAGCTTTGGGGTCAGGTCATTTCGTAATCAGACATGATAGATCTGGTGTTTCCAGAGGTGTGGAGCATCTTCAGGTCTGCTGAGTTTCGCCAGGATTTTTCGACACTCAGCATTTCTGAGCAGCAGGCCCATTACAGTTGGGATGATGGGTTTTCTGAGGTGCTGTAAAACATGTTGTGAAGGCTCTTTTTCAAGGGGCCGTGTCAGAGGTGCCTGTGAAACCAGCGACCCCAGGAAATGCAAGCCAGCCATGGAGATTCTGAACCAGGAATGGAAACCTCCCACCATCGGCTCACCTTCAGCTCCTGGAAATCCTTCTTCCCTGTCCATTGTTGCTTAAGCTTCCTGTCCAGGGGACACCACACATCCTTTCAGCATGTGCTGGAAGGCTGGATTAATTCTCCACACTTGCATCTGCTTGTCCTGAGGACAAAGAAATCTTCCTTGTAGCCAGCAGCCATCCCTGTGGACAACAGCAGCTTTCCTCCTGGGCAAACCCACTGCACGAGCCTGTAAATTCAGTGTTAGAACAGATCATTTTGGCAGCCTTCATGTCCTGCATGGAGAGATCACAGGCTCTGCAGTGCTTGTGGCAGAGGTGGCAAATCCTTGAGAATTCAGAGAAATCACTGAGAATTTGCTTTGTGGGGTCTCCTTTGGCCTGGCCACACAGAGCGATCTGCAGGAGTGTCCGAACCCAGAGCCATCCCTAGAGCTCAATTTGATGCAGCCAGAGGAATTAACAGGAACAATTTAAATTAAAGATCTTTAAAATTAAGTTTGTGTTTTAATGAGGATGTTAAAAATAATCTTCATCATCAAATACAGATACTTAATATGTTGCCTTAATGTTAACTCCTACCTGAGGGAATCCCAGCAAAATCAGCAAGACTTTGCAATGCTAAAGCAAGCTGCAAATAGATCCTTGTTCATCACCCTCCACATAAATCCCATGTGTATGGAAGCACTTCTGAGGCATAGGCAAGACTCTGCTTCTTCCTCTAGTTTGGGGGACAGTGAAAAATTACACATTATGTGCAGTTTTTTTCCACAGGTGACAGCAATGCTTGTTTTCCTTTTTTTTTTTTCCAAGACAACATCTGTTCTGTAATTATGTTCATGGTGGGGTCATGTTCTTAGAGGAACCTTCGCTCAGCGGGCAGCGGCTCTCGCCAGGGATTTGAAGTGCTCCAAGATACACAAGTGTAGAAGTTATGAGAACATGTCACAGGTCCCTCATCTGAGTAAAGTTTTTCCTCTGTTCTTCAGAGAGCGAGCCACCTTCCTCCTTGGTTTCTGGGATCATTGACTACAACATGCCCCTCACCTCGACTTACCTGAAGCAGATGAAGCTGCGGGTGATGAATTCACAGGAGCAGGTGAGTGGGGCGGCACGAGGGGCACAGAGGGGCTCTGCCCACGGCAAAGGGCTGAACTGAGCAACTGGTCCTGGGCATGTTGATTTTTGGGAGGATGTTTTTGGGAATGGCCAGTTTGTCCAAGCAGGTCAGGCTCTGACTGAGCCCAGCTGGTGCTCAGTCTCCTGGCCCAGAGGAAGCAAACCAGGCTGTTTCAGGCTCATGTCAGTGGAGAGAGGCAGAGATGGGGTTGATGCAGTTACTGCTTGTAACAGTCTGCTAGTTCTTTAGGCGTACGGTTCTTCTAAGAAATTGTCTTAAAAATAAATATGGCAAATAGGAATTTGTTTCTTTGCCTCCCCCTGGTTGCTTGGGAGCTTTAGCAGACAGGGTCTGAAGCCCAGACCTTGCTTTGGTGCCCTGGTCCTCTCTTAAACTGCTCAGCAACTTGAGGGGGTTCAACCACAGGCGCTCAGCTCCCATGTCAAAGGGGGAGATGGCTCCATTGTTTGATGACAGTGTTAAGCCACTGGATTTTGCTTTGGGGATGTATGGGGCACCCTGCCACAGGATTATACCCAGGCTGTGCAATTTTCTGAAGTTCTGCAGCTGCAGAATTAGCTATGGGAACCTCTGTGCACCATGGAAACAGTCTATAAAAAGAAAAGTATGTTTTACTTGCTCCCCACAATCTGCACTGGAAGCCAGTGCTGGATTTTCTTTCCAGCACACTGAAACCTGAACCTGATCTCACACATTGCTGCCAGTGGCAAAAAGTGACAGGGTTTGCATCTGCTGTGGTGGAAAACATTGCTGGGAGCTCGAGCTGTGAAACTGTGCCCAATGTGGGCTTTTATCCAGCGGCTTCCTAAAGGCACATGGGTTAGAGCATCACTGCCAGGGTGTAAAGTGCCAGGTGTGGGTTTGCTGGAGAGATTCCGAGCTCCTCCATTGCTTCCGCTGTGAAACCTTTTTACTGGAGGACAAAATGGCATCTGGTGGGAAGCATTTCTGTGTCTTGGAGCTTTTTCCTTTGTGCTTGTTGGACACTTGAGTGGGTTTAAGGCTTTGTTTTAGGTTTTGAGAAGTGAAAGGCTGCGATGTGTCAGGTTTTGTACTTGTGGTTGGCTGGGCAGTAGAACAGAGAACAGTTTGGGGGGTGACTGGGCTGGGCTGGAGATGTGGAGTGGATGGATGTGACCCTTCATGCCATCTGATGGCTGCTTCAGGACCACTTCTGGATAAACAGGGTTGGGAACCAACATGTTCCAGCCACCTCTGGGTTGTGCAGAGTGTTTGCTGGGTCTCGGTGCATCTCCTGGCAGAGCAGCACTGAGATGGCAGACCTTGAAATCCTGTTCTTCACCAAGGTCAGAGACTCGGAGGCCATGGAGTCTGGATGTGCTTTTCAGCATTTGAGGTGGCTGTTTCAAGTTAAGTTTGCTACATACAAAAGGATGGTCTGAGTGGTTTGACTTGTCACCATTTATGCATTTTCAACCAGTTCCTCTTGGCTCTGAAGCTGCTAAAGGGAAGTGTGTTGTGAAGCTTCATTAAACTCCTGTACCCAGTTTCTACAGGTAGAAAACTGGCCTTGCAGTTCGATCTTATTCCCAGAATAACAAATCCCCCCAGAAGCTGGCAGGCATCAGTACTGGATCTTGAGTTTTGGAGCTGCCTGCTTAAGGATGCTTGTTTTGAGAGCTTTGGTTGGTAATTTAGAGATTTGAGTTTATACCCTGAGTGTTGGTGTAGCAGTTTGCACTGGAACTGTCACTAGATCGATAGAACGTGCTGCTAACATGAACACTCCTGAAGCTTGCAAAGATCGGAGTAGAGGCGTATGTCATGTGGGAACAAAAAGGGACCAGCTGAGGCAACCAGCAGTTGTTGGTTTAGATCATAAATCAAATGGTTTGATGTTATTCCCTGCCTCTAAAGTTTTCCTTCCCCTGCGCTCCTGTCGGTACGTGGTAACGCAGCTTTCGAAGCTTTTCAAGATGTAGCAGCCGAGGGAAAAAGCCTGTTTGGAAGAAGTAAAATTTACCATTCAGTGTGTTACTGAAACTGATTCCTGAGAGCAAAATAATAAAAGATCAGTCCTATTGCTCAGACTTCTAAAGCGTTAACGCTTTCCATCATGATGACAATCTGAAGAGGATGCAGGTGGTTGGACCCGTTGGGGAAAATCCAGCAGGACTTAAATGCTGTCCATTCCAGCATGGGACACTCTCTGGATTCCCCTGGGGAATCGTAGACTCATTTAGGTTGAAAAGATCTCTAAGATCAGCAATTCCAACTGTTTACCCAGCACTTCCAAGCCCACAACTAAACCTTGTCCCCAAGTGCCACATCTACATGTCTTTTAAACCCCTCTAGGGGTGGTGACTCCACCACTGCCCTGGACAGATTGTTCCAGGGCTGGACAACCCTTTTGGTGAGAAAACTTTTTCTAATATCCAACCTAAACCTCCCCTGCTGCAACTTGAGTGAAAGCAAGTGCCACGCTCCTGAGGCAGCCGTGGCTGGACCTGGATCTGCTAACACTGAGGGTATGTGAGGAAAATGTGTGTAATAGTGCCAATACCAGGGTTAAGTTCCCTCCACAAGCATTCCTCTGCTATTTTTATGCCATCCTCTTTTTTTTTCTGGAGGATCCTGGCAGGATCTGTGTGGAGCATGGGCTGTGCAACACAGGCTGCTGCTCTCCCTTCCCCGGGTTTAGGGTTAGGGTTGCAGAGTTTGGAAGTTGCAGCTTTTGGGGTTCCAGGTGTTTGCCAACTATGAAGCCCTTCTAAAGATGATAGAAAAAAATCTGACTTTTCTACAAATGCAAACCAGGCAGAAAATACAACCTGCTTTTAAAGTTTGCACTACACAAATATTCCCTGCATGGTTTTTTCTACCAGCATGTCCTGAATGCTCTCAGCTTGAGTGATGCCACTGTGCCACCTCTCACTAGCATTTGATGGTGATAATAGAAATAAATTAAGCAACGGACTCGTGTTTCGCTTGGCTCTGGCCAAAAGCAATTATTTGTATGCAGCAGCACCAGAAGGAACTTGCTTCACTTGGGGTAACAATGAATGAATTTATGCCAAAGTGGCCTTTTAACTTCATTATTCAGGAAAAAAATAGTGTGCATGTAAGTGCAATCTATTAGTGCTGCTAAGCACATCAGTATTAGGGCACCAGTGTCTCCAGAAGGAAGCACAGCCAGAACCTTAGAGAATGCATTTTATCTCTGCTTAGGGACAAAAAACTGTCAGAAGAGAAGCTCTTGTGGTTGCTCACAAAATGAAGAGTTCCTGCAGAATGTATTTTTATATATTTCTGGGAGTCAGAACATCTGTTCTGTCATGGTAGAAAACAACAGTGACCCATGTTGCTTATATTGGGTTCACTGGGACATGCAGGAGCTTCTGGAGTAAGAGCCTTCCTTTATCCCCATTTCATACCAGTTCTCACATGTGTGAGAAAAATCAGGCCCCTTACCCTTTCCAGAGTGCCGAATTAGCCCCATTTCAGGGTGTCTACCGAGGCATTAAAGCACTTCTGAACTGCTGACCTTCCCAATCTAGCAGCAAAAAGGAATGGAAAGAAGATATTTGATATTTATCTGTAATGATCCTTCCACCTCATTTTCAAATGCTAAATATTAGCATTTCTAAATGATTGGTTATTCCATTGCAGTCATTTTCCAGACATCTTTCCTGTGTTACTCAGCCCCAGCCTCGGATTTATTTTTCATGCCGCACGGTTGGGCAGGACTTCCACTGGTTACTGGAGGAATAGAAAGATTTCGAGAGAACAAAATGAGAACACTGACATGCCAGGCTCTCTCTCTGCTCCAGAGCTGTTGCTGTTACCTTGGCAGACACAGTCCAGGGCCGAGTAACCGGGTTTAAATGATACTGAAACGTTTTCAAAGATTGCTTCAGCGGCTGCTGGCAGAAGGTCACGCAATCAGTGAATGGCAGGAAGCTGCTCTTGGATGGGAAATAAGAAGAGCGTTTTTCTTGTTGCTATGGCTTTGCTGCGCTGACTTGTAAGTGTTTGAGAGGGACAGAGCCTTGTCCTGCACCGTCACACACTCCATCCATCCAGTAAATTCCCTGTAAGCCTGGAGTGTGTGATGGTGCGTGGATGTGAAGTGGTTTTCAGAACACAATTTCAAGCAATGTTTTAACCCAGACAGTGGGGTAATCCTGGGAGGGGGGTGGAGGGGTTCACATCCCACTGATGTATGAGGAGTTGGCTTTGTCTGGTGCTGGTGAGGATCAAGCCTTTGCAGGATTCGGGAGCTCACGGAGCCTCGTGACCAGAGGCTGGTTGGCAATGTGAAGTCTTCCTTCTTCCACTCTCCCTTTCCTCTGGTCCACCCATTACTTGCTCACTTCAGCGTCCCACAGGCTCTGAGAGCAGCTGAAATGCATCTTCTCCTGGCAGCTCATTTGCTTCCTTCTGCTTTGGAGTAATCTCCAGACAATCCTGGGGATGCAGAAGGCAGGGAAGGGAGCCTGCAGTTGCAGACGAGGACATTTTCAGTCTGTCAGTTCACTAGTAAGAGTTGCAGACTTCTCATTTCACACAGTCCAGAGACCAGGAGCAAATCTGGCAGAGCTGGCAGCTGCTGGGTGAGCTCTGGGTCCTGGGTTTAGCTGTCTGAGTGTTTCATGAAGGCATCCTGAAGAAATGCTGTATGTGTTCACAGAGGTGAGGAAGGCAGAAGCATGCAGCCAGTACTTGGAAGGAAGTGGGATGATGTGTTTGCATCACATGAGGATGATAAGGTACTTCCCAGCCTATGAAAGGGGGTGTTAAACATCTCTGTGAATAAATACCTCTAAATCAACCTGACAAGATAGCTCTCATTCAAGAGGCTTTGTCTTGGCTTGGGAAGATTTTTCCTGCTGTTAATTTTTAAGACGGTTTGGAGCACTGGAGAAGTTCTCTAAATGAACCCTCATGCACAGGAGGGACCACTGGCCGTAGGCACAAGGAAGCACCGAGTTAGAAAGAGATTTCGTCGCTGCTCGACGGGCTCGGCAGCACAGCCCTCTAGTGGGGACGGAGCTTCTGCCGCCGGGAGCCGGCTTTGCCTGGGAAACTTCAGTTCTGCCCTAAAGGACACAGTTAGTCCAGGCAAAGCCAGGTCCAGCTGTCACAACCAGTGTTTTTTACTGGCAGAGATGGTTTAGCAAAACTTTCATCCTTGGCCTGACGGCTCATGAGATGCAGGAGGTCAGATGACCAACCCATTTAGCCTGGGTTCAGACTGGTGTGAATGGGTCGCTTTCAGTGAAGGGCAACTCATTTTTGTTACTGGGATTAACACTGGTGTTCCCAGCTAGTAAAAACTTGGGAGCTTTTATTTCCCACTGTGTGGATCTGTCAATACTTTTCCCACTGTTCCAGGTGAGCTCTGTGTTTGTTTAGTGTGACGTGCACAGCGAGCAAACAGTGTGAGACCGACTGGGGTCGGTCCTGCCACTGCAGCTCTTGTCTTCAAATGATATGTGATGCCAGGGCTCTGAATCTTTGCACTTTTGGGGCTAATCACATTATTTTTTGTAAGAAAGGAGGTGGCATTGCCCAATTCCAGTGGTGCTGGGTACAATTCACCCCCTTGAACTGCTCAGGTGTATTTAGTTATTGCATGCGGTGGTTCCGCTCTGATCTCCTTTCTAGTAGCTGTGCACTGGTGGGGAGAAGCTGGTCCCTTCCCCACTCTCTCTTCACTTCCCTGTGATGTTGTGCAGCTCAACTAAGGTCCTGGAGAAGTGGCTGGAGGATGTTTAGAAGTTTCCCTGGCTCTTGGTGGATCTCTGGTTGTCATGTTGGCAGCAAGATTGCTCTGTGCCAGGGCTGATCTACCCATGGGGAATTGGGATTGGTCACCTTCCACCATGCACACCTATCCTGATGCCTGTTACCTGATCTGAGAAGCCTGCTAGAGCCGAGCTGTTTGAGCCTGTGTCTGGGGATGCTGAATGAGTAGGGCCAGAATCCCCACTATATGTCTTTAATTCCTTATTTCTTCCCTGTTTGGTAAGGAGAGCTGCGGCCCATTCCCTGTGTTTTAACCAGGATCACAGGCGGCCGTTCCCAGTAGAACTGGAAACAAGGTTTTGGTTCAGGGCACGTAAAGTGGGGCTGGAAAACATTCCTAGGGGGAAAAGTAAAGATGTCTAGCTCAGGGTGATGAAAGCACTATTCCAGCATCCATGGAGTAGTCTCCTGGATCCAGTTAGATCTATCCTGTACCTGTGGAAAGCTGTGCACAGTGGGCTGTTCTGCATCGTCTCCAAGCTCAGGTGCTGATGTGCTGTACGTTGACTTTGATCAAGTCACACAAATGGCTGTTTCTTAATTGCCTTCTCCCTTTAAAAAGGGAATAATACCTTAGAGAGACTTCTGAGGTCTCGCTCACTAATAAAGCTCTTCAAGAGCTCGGATGGCAACTACTTCGAGAGCGCAAACTGTTATTAATGATTTCCGTTATTACGGAAGATGAAGCTGTGTGGTTCAGCTTTTTAACCTTGAATTGTGTGCTTGCTTTTGTTTCTGCCGCTGTTAAACCTGTGTGGCCAGGTTTGCACCTTGCCTGCTTGCACAGACCCCTCAGACCCGCATCAGGGGCCGGGTGTGCGCAGAGGGTGCGGGTGCGTCACTGAGGAGTCAGTTTTGCTCGCAAAGATGGGTTCTGCATCACGTGGTATGGCTTGAGAATGGCCAAAAGTGGGTTTAGTGGTGGTTCTGTTTATGTTGACTCAATTCTGATTTGGGGGGTCAAGAGGTAAGCTGTGAAGGTCATCTTCAGTGCATAGAGCAATGCAGGCATTGCAGCCAGGGGTGTGGAATTGGGCTGTAGAAAGGAATGTTAGAGGAGATTTGACCACCATGGACCTATCTCTTCTAACACCCATTCCCTGTCCTCCAGAGGAAGAAAATCCCGCCCACAGAAACAACTCCTTTCCTGCTCCTTTTTTTTGGCAGTGAATGGTGTACCTGTGAAATACAGAGCTGTATTTCCTTTTCTTCTCTTGTCTTGGCTCCTGGGAAAAAACCCCAACCTTTTATTCATGCACATGCCAGGTGCTAACTACTGCTTTTTCTAAGGAAGGAGCGACCAGGATGAAGTGGGATACAGCCCTCAGCCCACAACGAATCTGGTCTATAACAAAAGTTTCCCAAATCTTTACTCTCCTTTTTTTTTCCCCTGGCTCTGCTTTGGATGGCAAATAATTTAAATTCAGTGTGGATAAAAGCCGTGTCTCCCCCTCATGCCATGCTCTGGGCCCTCCTTTGGTCCCTCCTGCCCCCCTTTCCTTACTGGCCTTGCCCTGGAGAGATTTGCATTTTACTGCTTATTCCTCAGCAGGGTTTGATGGTCACAGAGGACCCAGTGCAAGAGGTCCCGTTTGTTATTTAACCTACTTTTCAGAGGCACAAGAACATCAAGTGACTTGCACAAGGTCGCCCATGAGTCAGTGACTCCTCTGGCGTGATGGCCAGACCCTGCAGTCCCTGCTCCCACCACTAGATCCCTGTGCCCACACTCCACAGCACCACAACCATTCAATTAAGCTCCTGCAGCGCCTTAAATGTCATTTATTCCTGGGTTTGACAGCAGCCGTGGTATTCTTGCTGGAGCCTTGCCTTAGGAAATGACAGCGGATGAGGTCAGGGCATCGTTAGTGATGCCCTTGGAAGCATCACTGCCTGGTGCTCTGGCAGGCTGTGTGGTGTGGGTGCTGTCTTGGGCAGGACATGGCTCTTCCCAGGACCTGCAGCTCAGCTCTGGTGGCAATCTGCGAGATCCTGGCTGGACCAGCACAGACTGACAGGGAGCCCCATGTTCTCTGCATGAGCAGATCTGTGTCCGTGTGAAGGGGCTTGCAGGGACCAGAGGTAGTGAACACATTGTGAGGAGAGAGGAAAGGAAGCGACTTATAAATAATATATTTGATGTATATTATATATATAATATAATAACAGGAGCACCAGTTTATTATGGCCTGTGTTTTTTTAAGATGTAATCTCGTAAGGCACTTACCCCTGTTCTGACAACTCGATAAATTATTATTACCAATTCTATATCTAATTGCCAGTTATTTCCCCCTAGACAATTTGAATCCAAAAAATCCCCACTAGAAAGGTGCTTGGCATGCCATTTCCCAGAGCTTCCCTGGCTGTTTCTGGAGGCAGCCCCTCTTCCGCTGGTGAGCCCCACTTCTGCCAGCCTCGTGACCCGGCGCACTGGCACAAACAATTGCATTGCTGTCGGGCTCATGACCCCACTTGTAACAGCGGTGACCCCCCTTGGGGTCAGGACCCCTCCCCTGCGCAGGGAAAAGCTCCTGCCCAGCAGCTCTTGCTGAATGGCTCTTCCTCCCTCACTGCCTGTGTGGACGCGGCTGTTCCGCACTAAGTTTGCCGATGTGAAATTTAGGTTAATCCATTTCCAAAGTGGATTAGGCTAACCCACACAAAGGCACTTAGTATAAAATAAGAGTGTCCACATGGTGAGGCAGCACGGAATAGTGACTGTGCTTCAAACTCGCATCCTGGCCCGTTTGTGTCCCCTGCGAGCTCTCCAAATGGAGGGGCGGGCGCCTCAGTCCCGTGGGATGTGCTCTCCCAAATGGCTTTAAGCCAGTCTAGCTTGAAGCCGAAGGAAGCACAAGGAGTAAACAAAGCCCAGCAATGGGAAGGGGTTAAAGCCCGCTCCGCTGAGGTCCTCGGCAAGGCTCCTGTTCACCTTAAATGGTCAGGATTTTATTTTAGCTTCAGGGAGGAGCAGCAGCCATGGAGTGGGAAGAGAGTCCTGAACAGGCCCTGGGGGCTCACAGCCTGCTGCCCTCCCAGCCATCCGCTTCCTGCAGAAGGCCCCCAGGGCTCTGCTCTCCCTTCAGCCTCTGGCTCCATGGGTCAGCCTGGAGGAGATGGAAATGCAGCGCAGAGTGATGCCCATTTTCACCTCTGGCCTTGGATCTTCCTGAGCCGCCCTTTTCCCTTGTGCTTCCCTGGCAGTGAGGTGGTTAATGCTGGAATAGATAACATCATAATTGGCCATGCACACTAACAAGCCATAAACCCCAAACCTGGCAGTTCCCATCCTGGCTCTGGCACCATTTCTGGCACTGGCCTACTGCAGGCTCCACGCGGAACCGCTACACTTGGTTTATTTCATAAAAATTTCCTTTGTAACCATTAAATAGCGAAACATGAGGTGGACTGAGAAGGGGGATGCTGCGATACTGGTGATACTGGTGCCCATCACCGGGATGGGGATCACCATCCCCATCATGGTGATCCCATAGTAGATCAACCACTGAGCCGCTGCCCTCGGGGCCCAGCCTGGCAGCAGGTACCAGCCTGGGGGATGCTAGGGCGCAGTATCCCCATCCTCCCGGCCACCTGGCAGCCGGTGCCCTGCCCAGAGGTGTGCAGGGCAAGCCGCTGGTTTCCCAACAGCCAGCGTTCAGAGGCGGCGGCGGGTGGGTGATGATGCTGCCGGCAGCGCGGGGTCCTCCTTCTCCCGCGGAACGAGGGAGAATCATCGGGAACAAAAGGATTCGGCAGCGGCGGCAGCGCGGGGCCCGGCACCGCGGCACCCACCGCGCGGGGAAGGGGCTGCGGGGACCCACCGTGCCCGGGGCTCACTGCGGGGGCCCGGCACTCGCCCCCGCGCACGGGCAGCCCCCGGGACGGAGCTCCCGGTGCTGTGCCGAGAGGAGGGTCCCCGGATGGGCTGCAGCCCCCCGGGCCGTGCGGAGCGGAGGATGCTCAGGCGGGTTGCGGGCCCCCCCCGTGCCGTGCCGATCCATACCGTGCCCTGGCCGCGCATTCTCGCGCTCTCCAGCAGGCGCCCGGCCCTGGACATTGTCTCCTCCCGGGGAAGGGCCCTCCCGGCCCTCCACAATGTGCTCTTCCAGGCGCGGCTCCGCGCCCCCCGCCGCGCCCGGCCCGGTGCGCCCGCCCCCCGCGGCCCCGCTCCCCTTCCCCCGCCGCCCCCGCCCCCTCCGCCCGCGGCCGGGCC
>NW_020897781.1:432722-478417 GCF_003984885.1 Neopelma chrysocephalum
GGGGGGGGGAGGGCGGCGCGTCCTTCCCCGCTCCCGGCGCGGCTCCCCCGCGCCCGGAAGAGCACAAAAGCGCCGAAGAAAGTGGGAGGAGGCGGCGGCGGGAGCGCTCCGTCCCCGGCTATCCCCGGGCACCGGCCCCAGCCATCCCCCGGGCACCGGCCCCGCGCCGCCATCACCGGCCCCGGCCCCGGGCGGGGATTGTGCTGGAAATAGCCGCCTCCCTGGAGGTAAAGCCCTACTTACGTGTCAATCCTCGCCGCACGCTGAGCCCCGCACACGCGCGGGCAGGGCTCCATCGCGGGTGTATCTATTTACCTGCGGGCGGGGGGCGGGACGGGGACGCTCACCCGGCTCCCGGCATCTCGCTACTGCGGGGACACACGCGGGAACCGCGTCCCACCGGGGAAACGCCGGGTTCCGTGGCCGCCGGGGACGGGGAAGGACACGGGGAACCCCGGCCGCTCAGCCCGCAGCGCTGCCCCCGCCTCCAAAGCCGGGTCCGTCCCCCCCCGCCCCCCGACACCCGCTTCCCGGTGCTGGGGGCAGAGCAAAGTGCCCTTTCACACCGCGCGGTATCAGGCACCGTCCCCGCCTCGCGTGGAAAAGCAAACGCCTGGGAACAAGTTCAGGTGCGGGGGAGGCGGGTGCGGGTCTCCGGGGTGGTGGAGGGAGTCGTGCAGCCCGATCCCCCCTGCCCCGCGTTCAGCACCTCCCCGCTGAACAGCAGGAGCGGGGCAGCGGCTGTTGGAAGGGGCTGCGGGGCCGCCCCCTGCCCTGGCAGCTCCCTGCTCGGGGTGGTGGGAATGCTGGGTGGGGGGGTTCCCAGAAGAAGAGCTTCTAGAGAAGGGGGAGGGGGAGGAAGGGATGATCCTCCCTTCCTTTTCCATTTGCCGTTTGCCTTTTAAATTAACTCTCTTTGCCGATTTTCGGGAACTGATGAATACCGGGGTTTTGCCGGGTCCCGTAGAAATCAGCAGAAATTGCAGTAAATAAGAATGTAAGTGACCTGACAAAGAGCGCCGGGGATGTTCTCTTTGGTGTGGGAATTGCACACACGAGTAGGCAGCACAGTCACAGCTCACCGCCGCCACAGCCCGCGTACACCCGTGTGCTGTGAGGCTTCCCGGGTCTTTGAAGCAATGACCACCACAGTATTTGTGGCTGCAGTATCAATCTTTGACCTGGAGTGTTTTATCTTCCATTAGTAAGCCTTTCTCTGCGCTGCACTGGTTAAGTTAGGGTCAAATCTGGTTCAATACCTTCTTGGCATGCTCAGAGGGCTGGGTTTAAACAGTGGCTGAGACGAAGATGAGGCTGCCTTCCTCAGAGAGCTCGTCCCCACGCGCCGCTGCTGCCGTGGGTCATGGCACGAGGTGCTTTCCCCGGTCAGGTTTAGCAGATCTGGGGGCTGCCTGTGCCGGGCAGGTTGTGCATGGCACCGGCATGGCAGTGGAGCAGCTCCGGGGGCTGGCAGTCACGCGTTGCCTTTTGTTGACTCTAAAAACACGGCTGGTTCTGGTGGGAAGCTGAGCGTGGCTGTGTGCTGAGGAGGTTGCACAGCACACAGCCTCAGTTCCTGCTCCATGGAAGGAAGTCCCATCAGGATAGTAGGCTGTGGCGTGAAAGGACATGTTTTAAAATAAAAGGACTCAAAGAGAGAAAATAAACCGTCCTGAGACTCGGAGCTTGGAATATTAAATTTACACGGCATGTAAATGATGGGAGAGAGACTTGCAAGGCAGTCCCCGAGAAACTGAGCCTGGCTGTAAAATAAGCAGGTTACTGATAGTCTTGCATATATTTACGAGGTTATAAGAGTAGCCTACCCCCCTGCCCTGCTCCAGCCTGTACTGTGGGAGGTTGTTCTCCAGGAAGGAGAGTGCTGGTAAAGAAACATTGTCTAGCAATTACAGCCTTGCAGTCCAGAGGGCTTGATTGGGTTCCTGGATCTGCCAGCGACTCCCTGTGTTCTTGGACCAGCCAGGCTGTCAGTACCCGGAGTTTCCAGCTCTATAATAGGAAGAATAGTTTTCTTACTCAGAGCAGAGTTGGGAGGCTCAGTGGACGCGTGCAGGCGTGGTGCTCGAAGATCGTGAATGGAAAGTGGGACAGAAATGTGGAGTGTGAGCCCTACACATGTGAGTGTCTGCCTCTGCTGGGTAGAAAATATTGGCTTCAAGTGTCTGCAGAGCAGCTGTGAGTGTTGGACTGTAGATAAGGAGCGGAGCGAGGATTTTGTTTTCCAAATCCTGCGCGGTGCCGGGAGCCCTGCTCCGATGTTTGGGTGTGCCCTGTGAGTGCAGCAGCAAGATCCGACTTCCCCTTGCAGAGAGGAGCTGCACGCACGCTGCCTGACCCTTGATCGCTCAGTCCCTTGAACATTGGAAACAAAGCGATGGGACTTTACTGCGGGGTGAGGAGATCTCTCCGGAGAGCTGGGAAAGGCAGGAAGGAGGAGGGCGGCAGCAACAGTGCTGGGTTTCAGGGTTTGGCTCTGGGCTGGCTGCTTGGGGCGCCACTGGCACTTCCATCTGTGCCACGAGTGGTGTGGAACTGGGGAAAAGGCGGCAGGTCCTAAGACAGGCACTTCTAATGGATTGCATTCTGTTTTCTAATGAAAGTTTCATTTGAAGTTTGTTTACAGGAAAGAAGAAATTAGCAGAGAGAATTCTCCTGAGAACCCAGAGAGGAAAAAGAATGAGCTGCCTGACTTGCAAGCCAAAAGAGGGTGGAAGGGTAGATTAGATTTACCGTATTGCTCCGAGTCGTGGCTGTTGCTGCTGTTGAGAAGCGGTTCCTTGTTTGGCTGAGTGGGGAGCCCGCTTTGAGGCTCAGCCTTCAGCCAGATTGCTGGCATTCAGGGAGATTCAGAGCTCCCACCCAGCCAGAAATTTTGATCCTGCTCTGGTGTCCTGTGGTTTGAGGCTGGATGTGTACTGTGCTGTGCTGCTGTCCCCCTGCTCCAGCCCACTGACACAGGGCTGCTCCTGGGCTGTGGCTGGGCAGCCAGTGCTCTGGGCGCTGCTGCCAGGGCCTCCCTCCCTGGGATTGTCCCTGGTATGTGAGGAGGCAGTGCCAGCAGTTGGCAGGCAGCACTAGGAGGTCATAATGCTCAGCCTTTGGTCTCTGAGGGGTGTCCCAAGGAGGGAGCTTGCTGATGGCCTCTGGTGTCCCAACAAGCAGCGTGGGATGCAGCAGAGGGGCAGTGGAGGATGCCAGAGCTGGGGTGACAGGGGAGGACACAGCCACACTCAAGGTCGAGGCCTTTCTCTTTCTCAGGGAGGAGGCACAAAGGTGTAAGCAGCTCCTAGGGCACCACGGTGTGGGCAGAGCAGGGGGTCTGCCCCAAGCCAGCAGGCAGCGGACACTCTTGACAGTTCTACCGGCGTTGGTCATTTCCTGGTGCCGTGAAGGATTCACCTGCTGCCACCTGTATTCCCTTGGGATGGGCTGTGTTGTGGGAGCTGTGTGATGCCAGGAAGTTTGTCCTGTTGGTGTTTTGGCCAAGGGCATTAGTACTGGAAAGCAGAAAGCTCTGGTGGAAAGCAGGGGGTGACTTTCTGTTGGTGGCTGGATCCTGGACTAGTGAATGTGTGACAGCCTTGTTTAACTTGAGTCATTTATAGCTTATCAGTTTCTGGTTTGATAGCCAGAGTATTTCTAATAATAGGCGAATGTTATTGAGCCTTGAGAGAATTGTACACATTTATAAAGCACTTTACATCGCATGTGCATGCGAGGCATCCTTCGTGTCACTGCTTTTCCCTCTGTGTGAGTGCACAGAGAGTGTGATGCTTCTCAGGCTGTGGTTTGGGTGCTGTGGCTGGGTGTCCTCTGCAGCTGAGCCTGAACCACCCGAAAACATCGCGGGTCACTCCCAGGGCTCCTCCTCCTCACCGGACAGGTGAGAGACTGTGGGCAGCAAGGACCTTGGCATTTGCATTTGTCTCTTAAGCCTGACACTAATCTTGAGTAAGCCTCGTGAAGAAGGCCAGATATTAGGGTGGCTGCCTCCCTGCAAATGCTTACAATAAAGAGACTATTTATAGTTTGCAACAGGGAGACCTTTCCAGTTCTGTTCCTGTACGTACAAGATGGAGTTTCTGGAGAGGTAGGATTGCTTTGTGGCTGGTGTGGCAGTGGAGCTGTGCTGAGCCAGGGATACCATGCCTGTCCCTGCCTCCTGCCCTCCTGCTCAGCTTCACCTGGGCACAGGGGGCTGCACGGGGGCACTGGCAGGTCTGGGGTCAGGGTGTCCCTGTGGCAGGGGCTGCTGAGCTCTGTCCATCCGTCCATCAGTCCCTTGGTGCGTGCAGGGTTTCACAAGCTGTAAATTCCAGGAAACTCCCCGGGAGGCACATGGAGGGAGCGGGCTGGGGGCGGCGCGAGCCCTGAGCCAGCAGATGTGTCTGCAGGGACAAGGAGCTGGGGGGAAAAGCACAAACCTGTCTCTAAAGACATTTGTTTGTTCACAATAAAAACTATCAGCCAGCGGCGGCCAGACAGGGCTGTTTTTATGAGGCACAGGCGTAGGTTGGAGGGGTGCTGCCAATTGCTGCTTACACGGAAGGGGAGCGGGGATTGTATTTTATCTCAGGACCAGGGGGAGGGAAAAAAAAATAAGAGCAGAGAGTTTACAAGCCTTTGAAATGTTTCAATCAAAGGAAAGCGGAGTTGAAAGCGGTTCTGGAAACATTTTTGGTGTTCCCCTGCACCCCAGGGCTCTGGATGTGGGCTGTGCCCCTGGCTTTGGGAGGGGAGCAGGGAGAGGAAGGGAGATAAAGGGATCACCAGCAGGACCGTGTCCATACGGGAAAATGTATCTGCTTCCTCCCAAGCTGTGTGTTGGGAGAGTTCAGCCCAGGGAGGTCCCGCAGCCCCTCCTCTCATTCAGGATCTCAGTGCTGCCTTTATGATGATGGTTTTGAAATCCTGTGGCTGACCTTTCCGGCGCTGGAAGCAATCCAAGGGCTGTGTCTTGAAGTACTGTAAAGGTTAGTGAGAAGGGAGAGAGGGAGAGAGAAAATGTCCTTTCAGCTGCAGGAGTGGGAGAGAGGAATGTCGTCTATGCCCTTGCTGGGGAGCGGGCAGCTGGCTGGGGTCCCCCAGCCTCAGCTGGGGTGTCCTTGCCTCATGGAGGACTTCACTTCCCCAGCCCCTTCCCAAGGTGTGTGCTGTCATTTTTTATGAGGGTACAGAGGCAAAACCTTTCCAGAGAGGGCTGGAGGAGCAGCTCCTCGGGGCTGGGCTCCGGGAACCTCCTCTGCAGCATCAGGCAGTGCAGGTCTATGGGGATCCATACCTGTGTCCAGGTCTGCCACAGCAGCTGCTCCTGCTGCTGCCAGTTCCCCAGTGATTGCTCTTGAAGCAGATTATTTCATCTCAAAAAAGTCCGAGATGTTTTATGGAGCCGTTTCTCGCCCATCCTCAGCTCCCCCATGCCACTGCCTCACCAGGAGCACGCTGGGGTGGATGGAGATTAAAGGGTAAACTCCAGGGCTCAGCCATCCGCTCCTACAGGATGTGAGCTCTTTCTAATTGTCCTCAATTAGAGACAGTGCCATTGCTCAGGCAAGTCTTCAGGCAGGAAGCAGAGCCCTAGTCCCTGCTGGGGCAGCCACCTCACCCTACACAGGGAAGGGCCGCTCACGGTGGCCTTGGGGCCAGCAAGCCTTCTCAGGGGACAGGAGCTGCCCAAGGAATTGTTTTTAGGAAGGAGTGTGCCGAGGAGATGTTAAAGCCAGAGAAAGGAGGAAAGGAAACAGCTCAATGAGTTAACCCTTTCCTACTTGTCTCCAGGATGAGACGTCGGTGAGCAGCGAGGACTTTGATATGAACGACTCCACATGGATCTCAGCTGACCAGCACCTGAACTCCAGCCTGAGCCCCAGCCAGGACGAGAGCATGCGCAGCCCGCAGAACCTGCACGGCCACGAGGACGGTGAGTGCCCCGGCGGGCGGGAAGCGCTCCGCGCCTTTGCCACAGGATGTTTTTGTGGCTTATTAAACATTAACCAGTCCTTTCTGATCAGGTGTCCCACCTGTGGGATGGATTTCATATCAGCTCAGGCTTTGAAGCAGCTCCCGGTCCTTCCCATTTAGCCTCTGGGTTCCTGCTCAGCCACGGCTCTGTCCAGCTCAGAGCTGATGGTCCTTGTGCCCAGACCTGTCTCCCAGCTCCTCCAGAAAGAGATCACCAAATCCCCTCCTAAGGCATCGGGTTTTAGTTCCCCAAGTCCTCTCACCAGGTGATGAGGAAAACCCTTTTAGTTCTGAATGCACAGAGGATGCCAAGGCTTTGCAGCACAAGGTCACAGCTTTCTGTGCTTGAAAAGCTGCATCTTCCAACAGGTCTTGGATCCCCCAGGCAAGAAATTGTGAATAATCTGCAACACCTGACAGCAGTGGTGCGAGGGGTGATTTGTGGGTGTCTCCTCCCTCAGGGCAGGCGGTTGGAAGGGCTGAAGGCAGCACACGTGGGCTGGGTGGGAGGAAGAGTTTGGTGAAGAGAGGTGGTGTGTTGCATCTGTGAAACATGCAAGTTGAAAATAAAAGAGCAAGTAAATAAGTGGTAGAAGTACAAGTTCAGGTCAGAGTTCATCTCTGTGATGCTTGGGAGGATTTGGTGGTTGGACTGTTACCGGCTTTTGCTCTGGAGGTTGAATCCCTCTTTGTCCCCAGCCTGGCTGCTGCTGGAAAAGCGGGAAGGGAGCGGAGGAACTGAGGGACAACCCAGGCTGGGTCAGTGCTGCTTTAAGAAAGGGGACTGGAAAACCACCCCAGAGGAAAGAAAGGGCTTTTGTGCTGGCAGGTCTCCATGGGGTGGCTTTTAGCTGGTTGTGTGGCCAGTGGCAGGGACAGCAGGGATGGTAGTGACGGCAGGGACGCTGCTCTCTTCACTCCAGTGCATTGTGGCACTTCAGTTTCCACTGCAAATCTGCAGTTTTGGGAAACTGCTGGTTTTCTCTAAGCAGCCCCAGCGCTGGAGGCAGGCAGCCTTGGTGAGGATGTGAAACCTGCCTGCACGGCACCACGTCCTGGCAGTGGGACGGGCAGGGGCACTTCTGCTTGCCCAGGGGCCCCAGTAGAGCTGTGCCACGATAGGAGGAAGGGCATTTTGGTGGTGACACATCAAAAGCTCTTGGCTCTTTAAGGCCAGACTGCACCCTCTGCCCCGACAACCTCGGCCTCTCATCCCCACGGCCTGGCCGGGTGTCTCCATACCCCCGAACTTTGCCATTCTCCCACCGGGACATTTTGGGCTTGTGACTTACCCCCTCACCACTGAATTCCCAAGTCTCATTTACAATCTGGAATGACACAGTTTTGATCCCTTTGCTGAACACTGTAATTCAACAGGACAGTAATTTAATAAGTATTCAGGCAAATCAAGATGTTCTAGCTAAAGCTAAATCCTTCCTCTCTCTCTGCCCTCTTAGGAATTGCTTCCAATTTTTCATGCCCTGTGGTTTTCCTTCAGAAGCAGGTGTCCTCTTTGGGGCTTTTCTTGGCTCCTTTAATTTCTTTTGTAAGGGCCAGTGATGAGCAATAAAGCACAAATAGTCCCTTTCTGTGAGGAATGCAAGTGTCCCAGGCTGTGCCCGGCGCTGGCAGAGGCTGAACCAGGTAGACTTTGGTGGATCAGAAGTGATGGAGTTGAAAAGTAAGCAAGCCAAGCCCAGGGTTACGAATGAGACCCATCCAGAAAAAGATAGAGACTGGGATTTTCGTCAGACTGCCATACTTCAGGGGCATTTTAGGGACTGAGGGGAGGTTTTTGTACCTGTGGTGAATGTCTGTGATCTGTATTGGAGCTCTAAATACAGACTAATGCCACCTCATGTCAGTCCCTCTGCCAAACCAATGCTCCCACTCAGGACTGAAGCACACATGAGACTGGGAAGAGAAGAGGGACAGTAGAGCTGGAACAACCCAGGAGGGCAGTGGGTAGTTAGAGGAGAGGAGCATGGAGCAGAGAAGGAGTATGGAGCAGAGGAGCATGTCGTGGGAGGAAAAGCAAATTGCTGGTGTGGGGAACGTGCATGAATCAAAGTGTCGACCACTCTTCAGTTTCCTCTTCTCTTGACCTATGAAAGCTCTTTTTATTTTGGAAGCTAATGTGTTTTCTGAGTTCACACAAGCTTAGTAAGGCTGTGCAAAAAATGTGAGTAACCAGCCCACGAGAGCTTGCGTGCTCCTTGGAGCCCAGCCGGCCCAGGTGCCTGTGCAGGGTGCTCACATGGGGGCAGCCCAAGTACTCCCAAGCTGGAAGTTTGTCCACATCTCCTGTGCTCAGCTGTTCACTGTGCTCTGCAGCAGCCCTGCAGAGCTCCAGCTGGTGCCACAGTGAGCCCTACATGTCCCCTGCAGCCAGGCTGGGCTCAGCTCTGGGTGTCCTGGCATTGCAGAGGGGTCTGGTTGCACACCCCGTCCTTCAGTTGGAAGCTTGTTCAGGACTGGGTACTCTCCTCCCTCAGGAAAACCTTCTGAGTTACTAAATTGCTCCTGCCTGCTGCCGTCTGATGGGTGGGATGCTTGGAGTGTGTCTTCTGTGAAAGGCTTCCTAAAGTATAAAGTTTTAATGAACAGTTGCCTGGTAGGAGAGCAGTATCGTCTGACACGCTCGTGAAAAAAGTCTTTTTTAAAGGACCTAAGCACAAGCTCCAGGTCCTTCTGAGGCCAGGGAGTAGCAAGTGCTCTCCTATGGTGTAGACCAGAGTGGTATGAAATCCAGAGGGGTGGGAGAGCAGGGAATTGCCCTCCCATGCTTTGACACGCAAGTACCTGCTTAATCTTCAGAGACCTAAAAGCAACTGGAGCAAAAGCCAGGACCTTCTTTGCTCTCAGTGCCCGGAAGCCTTGGCCCAGTACAGCCATGCTGCAACCAGTGTCAGTCCCAGAACTGCAGGATGAGCAAATTACACTTGAAGACTTTGGGGAATCGGGGGCAGAGCAGGCACTGTCAGGAGAACTTTGGCAGCAGAACCGGGGTTTCTGCAGGGTTGGTGGGCACGTGGTGGGACATAGGACACACTGGCCGGCTCTGAGCAGCACACACTCGCTCCTTCCATTTTCCTTTGTTACTCATCCTGCGGGCCCCAGCACGGAAAACGTGAAGCTCCCAGCGACATCCCTTCCCAGTCGGATGTTGCTCACAGCGTACGTGCCCACAGGAAGCCGGCGGCTGCCCAAAGCGACAGCAAGATCAACACGAACTCTGCTGCTGGAGCGGAGCTATTGTGCCGGACATCCTGGAGGGACACATCTGTGGAAGCCAGCACACACTGGGAGCAAAGGGACCCTGAATGCTGCACCGTCCCACTGTCGGTGCCTGTCACCATCCCCACTCCCAGTGCTTGGCCCTGTCTCGATGCAGCAGTTTGAGCTGCACTCTGTCCATCTCCAAAGCCTCCTTCCACAGGCGAGCGCTGCACTACAAACCTCCCAGTTTGGTCTGGTGTGTGGGCTGAGTGGGGTATCCCCCCACAGGGGTGCTGGGGTATCCTGCCATGGTGCTGCTGTGACTTGCTGGCAAGGGCAGTGCCCTTGAAAGTAAAGCAGGTGACAAACCCTAAATCCCAGTGTGTGACATGGCAAAGTGCTTGGTCTCATGTAGAAGATTCTCTGTCTTGCCCTCTAATAGGATGCATCTTTTCTTGTTCCTGGCCTTACATCCTGCTCCATTGCCAGGAGCAGCACTCAGCCCACAGACAGGGCTTGCTGCTCCCCAACCCATCCTGCCCCATGCTTCTGAAGAGTAGGGAAAGCTCCTGGGTGTAAGATGTTCTTTCCCTGTGTGGAGGACATGGGATTGCTTCCTGGCACCATGATGGACAGATCCCCTTTGGCTGAGATCCCTAAGTGCAGTCCTCACTTGACTGGCAGCGTCCCCACTGAGCCAGTTCTGCCTGGAGCAGCAGTGGCTAATCCAGACCTTGGAGAAAGGACTTTCTTAACCTACTTAACTGTGAAGGCACACGCTTCTCGGGGGCATCCCTTGAGGCAGCTGGTTGGGAAGGCTTCTGGGTGTTGGGGGCATCCCTCAGGAGTGCTCCAAGGTGGGACCTCAAGGACATGCAGGCAAGCATTATTTCAGGGCACTGTCCCAGGGGCAGATAAAACCTGTCCCTCCTCTGGACACTCTGCCCTGGGATGGCAGGGACAGCATCGAGCCATCCCCAGCAAGCACAGCAGTGTCTCTCCTGGTATGGCACGTGTCCTGCAGTTCCGGGTCACACTGGTGTTATTTGATGAGATGCCCACGATGTGCTGCACATCACCAGCTTCCCTGAGCTGCTGGCCTAGCAGAGCACTTTCCAAGGAGGACCAGCCTCTTGCCAAGTGCTGACCAAAAGCCAGGCTCCGTCCCCAGGGCAGCCATGATGTCCTGCTCCACAGCTGCACCTCTGACAGCTGTCACCCAGCCATGGGGCGATGGCTGTGCCCTAATAGGGTCACTCACTGCAGTGGCGTTGGGTCTCATGCACCTCCCAGTTCCCCTCTGCTGCTGGGGCTTTCCTCAGCCCATCCCTGCTCCAGGTGAACACAAACACCCTTTACCAGCCACATGGGAAGCTCAGCAGACCACAGGCAGCCATCTGGCAGGCAGACCACAGTAGCCGGCCTGCAAGCCCCAAAATACTTGTTTAGCCCAGACTGCAAAACCCTCACTGTTTTCAGGGTTTCTTGCACCACTATTGGGTTTTGTCCACCCGAAGCCCAAGCTCAGAGCCTAAACAAGACTAGGACCAGCAACGAGGTTTTACTACAGCTGAATCTTATTTTCCTTAGGGATCTATTTCCTCTTCCCCAATGTGTCCCCATGCCATGCTGTCCCTGCAGCAGGAGTCAGCAAGCATGTCCCTGCCTCGCCTGAGTGGTTTGGGCTGGTGACTCTGTTCCCGTCACATCTTCCAGGGGCATCTGCTCCTCCCAAGCGAAGGCCCTGGCCTGTGATAAACACCCTCCTTTCGGCATCCTTTGAAGGCTGTCCTTCCCTGCTGCCAGGCTGGGGAGTGCAGCAAGGACACTGTGAGGCCCCGGTGGCTTTGCCAGCCCAGCGCACTGTGCAGGCACTGCCGAGCCTGTTGGTTCATCCTGCTGGTGCACGGAGCAGAGCTGGGGGGTCTCTTCCTTAGTCTGGAGCAGAGAGGATCACCGGGCTGCGAGCAGCCAGCACTGCCTGTGCCCCCACTTCCTCCCCAAACTGAGTACCCTCAACTGAAGGGGGGAACAGGGATGGCAGGGTGAGCAACACAGAGCTTGGGGACAGTCCCCAAAGGGCTGGGGGTGAACAGCAGGGTCTCTCTGGTGGCAGGTCTGTGCTGGAGGCTCCAGCTCGGCATGAATCCGGCCAAAGCCACCAAACCCATTTGTTTGGCGTGGGGAGAGGCAGTGCCCAGGCAGCACAGGGCTGTGGCATGTCCCCTCCCTGCAGTGGGATCCGGGTGGCTGCCAGTGGCAGTGGCAAAAGGAGAGTCTTGGTCTGTGCCACCTCCTTCCTCGGACAAGGATAAGGGCCAGCTCCTGGCTCAAGCACTCCTCCAGCAGTGCAGTGGGAGGGACAGGGGCTGGGAGGAGAAGGGAAAACAGAGGGACAGAGCGTGTTTGTGACAAGGCTGCTCTGTGCAGCGGGAGCTGACGAGCTTTGGTGCACGGGAGAATGTCCAGCACAGGCCCGGGGCGGTGAGGTCCCAGTGCCGGAGGGAGCTGCTCCCTCGGGCTGGGCAGTGGAGCCGGGGGGAGACGGCACCGGGGGGCACCTTTCATGGCAAGGGACGGGGAGGCGGCCGCACAGCGCTGCCTTGTCCAGCCAGGCTTGCCTGCAGACGCGCATTGTGTCCGGCCGTGCCAGATGTCTGGCTTGCCGAGGGCTCTGGTCAAGGCAGGGACCCAGGGAGGGAGTGTGGAGGGTGGACACTTTGTCTGGGACATAACGAGGTTTGCGTTAGCGAAGGAAGACAGGAAATAGAGCGTCTTAACTGGACCTTGGCCAGCCCCAGCGCACCGCGGCCCTCAGCCACGTTGCTTTTTTCTTCCTTGTGCATCTTGGAGGCAAATCCTGGGCAGGACCTGGAGTAAACGGGCTCCATGCTCTGACCACGTGAATGGTGTGGGCCCAGGGCCTCTCCTGCCGCTCACCTCCCGGTCATGGTGGGCCTTGCTTGCCCCTGATGAGTGCAGCACTAACACCCGGCCGTGGTCCCCCCCACGGGGCCCCCGTTCCCACTCGGTCTCTCTAATTTGTATTAAGTATCCCTTCCTCGCAGGCTTTCCTCCTCCCCTTCTTCCCCCTTCTCGTCTCTTTTGTGAGTGAATAATTTATGGCACTTTTCATCTTCCTGGCTGTTGTTCCAGGCGGGCGGCAGTGGGATGCTCTGTGCCCTCCTGACGGCCGCTCCCAGGCTGGGTGTATGGCACCATCCCATGCCGGTGCCACAGTGGGCTGGAAAGGGGACAGACCCTCCCAGGAGCCGTGGGGGGACTCACGTGGGAGCAGAACCCCTGCCATCACCAATGGAGGCAGAACAGGCAGGGCCGTGGCTGGCAGATCCATGGCAGTCCTTGGGGGACCAGGGGTCACTGGTGGGACGTGGAAAGGCAGGTGGGCAGCAGTGAGGGAGGGCCACCCCAGGGCCAACTGGGGGTCCCACGGCAATGGGGCGTGGGCAGGGCTGGGCAGGCCCTGTCCCACCGCATGGTGCGGGGCTGTGGCGAGGTTTCCGTGGGCCGCTGGCTCTTACATAAGCTCATTGTTTCCTGAGTCAAAAGAGGTTTTGTCTCCACTCTGGAGATGTGACAGGAGGAGGAACAATTTGCCCCATTCATCTTTAACTCTGCTCTGGAGAGCGGTGTGGTGGCCTGTGCCGGCAGAGACGTTAAACCCAACCACTTCCCCGCTGTAAAATCTCCCGGGGAGCAGGTGTTGGAAATCGCCCCTTCCCCTCCTGATCTCCTCAAATCCAGTGCCACAGAAATCAAGGATAATCCAGCAGCCTCTTCAAAATGAAAACGCTGAGCCCTGATTAATTCATTTAATAAGTGACTGATCTCCTCCTCCCCCAGCACCACGGCCCAAGGAGCCATTTTGCTTCTTGCTCTCCTGGGCTGATGCTGGGGAGATGCCGGGGCTGCAGCAGAGGCACGAGGCTGGTACCCCGTGACCTCCTTGCCAGCCTGGCTGTGTGCCTTGTCATGGCCTGGCCTCTGCAGTGGGGCTGAGAAGGGCAGTGCTCTGTGGGCTGTGGGGCCAGTGGCCTCCATTGGACTCTCCGGGCTCACTGGCCTCACCCACACGGTGCCAGGGTCTGCTCCACCTCCCATCCAGCCCACGGAGCCCTGGCTCGAGGGGATTAAACAGGAGAACGAAATACTCCGTTTTCCAACCGAAAGATCAAACCGGTTAGAAGTGACATTGTTTTTGCGGTTCCATCTGCTTCAATTAGGGCACGGGGGTGGAGCAGGGGGGCTCCCAATTATCCTCATTAGAGGGGCTCCTCGTGCAGCCAAGCTCCAGCCGCGAGCAGGGAGCTCACCAGGCTCGTGCTGGTTGATAATGAATATATTCATGGCTGCACAGCCTGGCCTTGCTCGCCTGCTGCTGCCGGAGCCCTGCTCCTGACATGTGCTTTGGGCACTGCTGGGAGATACGGAAAACCTCTCCAAGCTCAGGAGCTTGGCGGGTTTTACTGAAAGAGAGCGTGGCCAGCATGGCCCCATCGCTGCTCAGCACCCTGACATAGCAGATCAGGAACCTAAACCTGCACTCCAGATGGGAGCACTCCTGCTCCCTCTCCCCCAGGTCCTGCTTTGCTGGGAGGTGTCCCAGCTCCTCTCGGGGCTGTCTGTGGGCTGGAGATGCCCCAGCAAAGCTGCCCAGGGAGCAGCACTGTCCCCATCCCTGTCCCTATCCCATCTGCTCCAACCAGGAGAATGCAACTCCCTCCCAAGCTCTTCTGTTTTTAAGCTGGCTGAGGCCATTCCCACTCAGACCCAAGCACTCACCAGTCTGAATTTGTGGCCGTTTCTCTGCTCACAGTACTGAGATTAACCCCCCACTTTGTGTGCAGAGCTTCTGGGAGAGCATAAAGCGTAAAAATGTGAAAATAAGAAAATATCTGTAGCCCATGGGTTTACAAACCTCATTATTAACGTACGTCCATCCTTGGTATAAACTAAATTGTTCTTTTAGTAGGTGCTGGTCACTGATATTAAATTCCCATTTCATTTTCTTACCCCACCTGGCAGGTTCCTAGAGACACCTTCCTCTTTGTTTGCAATTTTTTTTTGCCGGTAGCAAACCCAGGGTTCATAAATGCAGCAGCGTCGGGCAGAAACCTGACATGCAGCTGCTGTGTGTGCTCTGTGCAACACAAAAGAAAACCTGAGACGTGGAGAAATTGGGGCGGTCCAGACATCACCCCCAGGATCCCGCCTGATGTCAGCAGCCGGGGATGGGGGGCAGAGCTGGGGGGCTGTGGAGAGGCTGGATGTGGGTGGGCAAGGGCAGAGCAGGATGGTCAAGGAGGAGTGGGGGTGCTTAAGGCATAATAAGGATGCCCAGTGCAGGTTGAGGTTGTTCGAGGCAGGTTGGGGATGTCCAGGATAGATTGGGGCTGCTCAGGGCAGGTTGAGGATGCTCTCATCCCTGCAGGGGTGCCCAGAGGAGGTTGGGGATGCCCAGGATGCCCACGTTTAGGGATGTGCAGGGCAGGTTTGGGGATGCCCAGGGCAAGCTGGGGATGCCCAGGGCACCTGCTTATTCTTCTCCCAGGTGATGTCTCTCCAGGTGCCCTTGCCTGGCAGGGGTTTTGTCACATGGCAGGCCCCTGGCCCCACTGGTGCAGGCAGCCGAGGGGGTTTCTGAGAAGCTGTGGGAGGTCCCTGCCCTCGGCCTGGTGGCGGTGCCGATTGGCCCTGCGGTGCAGCACTGTTGCTGTGGCTGTGCCCGGGCTGACGGCGGGGCCCGGCCTGCAGCTTGTGCCTCCACGCAAGGGAGTAATTCTCCTTAATCCTTCCGAGAGGCATCGCTGGATGAGACTGGAGCCTCCCTCTGGGAGCCCCATCTCCCCTGGCGCAGAGAACAGAGCTGGGGGAGGGACGGCCGCCATCCTGGGCAGGGAGGCCTCTGTGCCCCCGGCCACCTGCCCTCTGCTGCTGGGGCCACAGCCAAGCAAGCAATGCTCCTGCACCCGTGCCAAGGGACAGCAAAACCCGTGGGGGCTCAGAGCACCAGACCAGTGCCCTGGGACAGGAGGGTGTAGGGGCAGGAGGTGGCAGTGCCCCCAAATTCCTGCCCCTCCAGATACAGCTGAGCCAGCAGCAGGAGTGCATGGGGCCATGGTCTGGGATGCAGCCACCCACTGCGACCCCACCGTCACATCACGGGGAGAGGAGACCAGAGCTCCTCTTGGGGGCTTGGCTTGGAGGGTGCCCCTGGATAGTGCTGGCTGCTGAGCCCTTCCAGAGCCCCACACTCCCTGGCATGCAGCGACCCGGCCCAGAGCAAGGACTTCTGCCAGGAGCCAGCCCTGTGGTGGGGAGGGTGACGCCTGCTGCCGGCCCAGAGCACCCGGCACATAAACACCACCCTGGGGATTAGGTCAGCTCTGGTCATCGCTCAGACGAATAAGTGGATCAGTGCAAGGGAAAGGAGGGGGAGGGAGCTCTGCTGAGCGGGGAGCTCCAGTGGGGACCTTCTAATTTAGGGGCTCGTGGGGCCAGGAGCCGCCTTGGCGCAGGCGCGAGGCTGGGCAGCGAGCGCTGGCGCCCGTGGCGGGGCGGCTGGGGACACGCGGCGGCAACCCCGGCCGGCCCCACGGTCGGCTCCCATGCCCGAGTGTCCTCAAATCTGTTTATTTTAAGGGATACAAAGTCCTGGGCTGCTGCAGGGTCACCGCAGCACTCACCCAGCCTCGCAGTAAAGTTTCCTGCAGGTGCTGGTAGGGGGAGGAGGAGGAGGGTGAGTTGCAGCAGCCGGGCACTGTCCCACCGCTCTGCGCCCGCGCACCTTTGGACCTGGTGCCCACGCACCAGGAGCTGTCGGTGTGGTGCTGCAGCCACCCCACAGCCCCGGCCCATTGTCCTGCAGCACCCGGGCCGGGTGTGGGGACGGCCATCTGCTCGTTGCTGCTGCCGACAGCTTCTTTGTTCGCCGCCCGGCGCACGCTGGCGCAGGAAGCGGCTCCCACGTGCTTCGCCCTTTCCCTCTCGCGGAGGCACCTAATGAAATAAAGGATTTACTGCGGCGAGGGGGAGGGAGGGGAACGGGCTGAGCAATTTGAAATGTTGTGCTTGGCCCCAGGGCTGGGCTTTCTGGCAGGATGCAGGCAAGGTGGGTGCAGGCAGTGCCAGGCTGTCTGCTGTTTCTGGGCTGTCCTTCAGGAACCACCACGGTGGGAGTGGGCACAGGCAGGGGGATGGTGCCAGGAGCTCTGGTGTGAGTAGAACCGAGACTGAGCAGAGCCGGGCTATGCACTGGGTGTGGTTGGCACCGCCATTGCCGAGCCCCTGACCTCTCTGGGTGGTGGGGGAAGGCCATGCCGTTGCCGTGGGAATGGCTCTGGGGCATGTGGAAACAGGGAACAGGAGTGTCCATGTAGGGTGTAGGTCACTTGGGCTTTGAGTGGGACAGGAAGGACATGGTGCAGCCCTGTCCCCTCCCTGCAGCAGTGTGCTGAGGAGGAGCCTTGTTGGGTGGTGTGCCTGCTGTGAGCAGAGCTCCTAATGCTGCTTCCAGGCACCGTGGATTCAGTGTTTTCCCACTCAAGAGAGCTTGTCCTTGTGTGTCATCCTTATACTCCAGAACTCTGTACAGCAGCATGTCCCTGAGCCACCAGTACTGGAACTCGTCACCTCTCACCGCACCCAGCCCCAAACTGGGCCAGGAGGACGGTGAGGGACCTGGCGGGGAGAGGCAATGCCCCTTTCTCCTCCCTGCAATGCAAACAGAAACCTAAAAGGACCAAATTCCAAAGTTCTTATTCAAGCCCAGGCACCGTGGCCGAGGGCGGAGGCGCGGGGACTGTCACCTGCGGAGGGATGGGTGACTCGGGCATGGGGCACGGCAGCGTCCGGTGTGCTTGGAGGGATGAGGGAGTGAATCCATGTGACAGTGGCCCTGCAGCTGTGGGTGCCAGCATCTGTACTTCCAGCTGCTGCGTCCCAGGGCCCAAAGCACAGCAGTGCCAACCTGGCTTCCAGTGGCACATGTGGTAGCTGAGCCACCAAGTGAGCCCAGAGCAGCCTCAGGAAAGCGGTCACAGGGTGCCACGGGGGTGACCACACGTCCTTCCTTGCAGATGACTCCTCGTCAGAGAGCTGCAGCGGGAATGGCTCCTCCACCCTGAACCCCTCCACTTCCAGCAGCACGCAAGGCGACAGCGCCTTCCCCGAAATGAACGGCAATGGCACCGCAGCCCCCATGGACTTCACCGCCTCCGCTGACGACCAGCCCATCAACCTCTGCGACAAGCTCACCCCTGCCCACGTCACCCCTTCCTACCAGTCCGACAGCTGCAGTGCCGACGGGCTGCGCAGCAGGGTCAAGTACGCGGTGAAGACCACGGCAGAGGTATGGCCTGGGATGGTTTGGGAGAGCCACGGACATCCCCCACACCCCACCTGCCCCAGAGCTGGGCGCTGCAGTGGGCTCACCTCACCCTTACCTTACGGCCACTATGTGAGGAGAAGCCTGTTCTTGCTGGGTCCAGCAGTGTTTCCCATAGGATGAGGCAGAGCCATGGTCCCACCAGCCAGAGCAGCCACTGGGCCATCAGGCCATCACAGGCTCCCTTGCCCCAGGCAGGCAGGAGGTGATGCTCAGGGGAGCTTGGCCATGGGTTCATCTTCCCAAGTTGCAGGGGACTGTCAGGAGAGGGGACAGACGCAGTGAGACAAGGAGAAGGGGCAGGTGCATCGGGCGAGGGCTCCCGATGGTAACCACAGTCTCCTTTCAGTCCCCCCCATACAGCTCGGGCAGCTACGACTCCATCAAGACAGAGGTGAGCGGCTGCCCTGAGGACCTGACTGTCGGCAGGGCCCCCACGGCTGATGAAGATGACGATGACCATGATGACCATGAAGACAACGATAAGATTAATGACTCGGAGGGGATGGACCCGGAGAGGCTAAAGGCCTTCAACGTAAGGAGGGCTCCGCTGGGAGGATGAGCCTGCCTGCCTCCCATCTCGAGGTTCCCACCGCCTGTCTTCTCCTTTGCAGATGTTCGTGCGCCTTTTTGTGGACGAGAACCTGGACCGGATGGTTCCCATCTCCAAGCAGCCCAAGGAGAAGATCCAGGCCATCATCGAGTCGTGCAGCCGGCAGTTCCCCGAGTTCCAGGAGCGGGCGCGGAAGCGCATCCGCACCTACCTCAAGTCCTGCCGCCGCATGAAGAAGAACGGGATGGAGATGGTGAGTGGCTGCCCCAGTGCCCTCCTGCTCATCACCACAGCTGGGGCAGCAGGTTCCTGAGCACGCTCTCTGCTTGTGTCCTGCAGACCAGGCCCACGCCACCTCACCTGACCTCAGCCATGGCAGAGAACATCCTGGCCGCCGCCTGTGAGAGCGAAACACGGAAAGCAGCCAAGAGGATGCGGCTGGAGATCTACCAGACCTCCCAGGTACAGTGCTGGCAGTTGGAGGTGGGCAAGGGACAGAACCGGCTGTGTCCTGTGGTGGGATGAGGGAGAGACATTTGTGTGCAATTTAGAAAAGAGTTTTTAAAAGTCTTATTTCTAAAAGTCAGAGGGGCTGCAGAACAGAGCCCCATGGTGTGTCCTGAGACTCAGGCCGACAGGGAGTGGGATGCTGGTTTGGAACTGGCCGTGCTGCAGGCACAGGAGACCAGGCATCCCTGTGCTGTCCCTCCCACTGGTCACAGAGGAGAGCCAGGCTCCTCGCTGGAGTAAGTCTTTGTTTCCCTTGTGCAGGACGAACCGATCGCTCTAGACAAGCAGCACTCCAGAGACTCCACAGCCATCACCCACTCCTCCTACTCACTGCCAGCTTCATCTTACTCCCAAGACCCGGTCTACATCAATGGAAGCCTGAACTACAGCTACCGTGGCTACGGGTCCCTGGGGGGTAGCCTGCAGCCCCCCGCCTCCCTCCAGACAGGCAACCACAGTAATGGTAAGTGGCCATGCTGGGGCCTGCAGGGGCACAGGGAGCCCACCCAGCCATTGCTCTGCCCCATGCCCAGGTAGTGTGCAACAGGCTCCTGGCAGCCCACACTGTGGGACTGAGCTGGCTGCTGGAGGGGAGGAAGAGCTGCTCCAAAATCCCCTTTTGTCCTGCAGCTGGCAGAGGTCTCTGCCTGGCGGCTCAGCTCACCTCGTCAGCAGACGGTTAATTGTTGAACTGCACTTGGAAGGACGGTCTGAGTAGCACTGGTGGAGGGAAGGAGTGTCACTTAAAAAAAAAGAGAATCTGTACCAGCTATTAATCATTAACAGGAGCGGGCGCCTATCACTGCCCTGATCTCCTGCTGGTATGAGCCGTTCCGCTCTCAGGGACGGATGGGGCTGGGGGCTGGGGGCACAGCCACCTCCTGCCACAGCTCATGAGGGCTCTGAGGGGCTGGGGACTACCTGGGAACAACAGCTGGGAAAACAGGACTGATGCTGCAGGACAGGAAGGCAGAAGGAGAGCAGAGGCAGGGCTTAAGGTTAGGAGCAAGTGAACAGAGCGGAATATCCTGGGCCTCAGCAGGGCACACAGGAAGGCTCCTATGTGCCTGTTGACTCCCTTGCACCTGGGGACACAGGTATGGGGTGAGGCCAAATGTTCCTTCTGGTCCTGCCCTGCAGCACTGGTGGCAGGAGGGGCTGGAGTCCCTGCCAGTCCTCACCCCGTCCTTCAGCAATCTCCAGGCTGCCATCGCCTGTCCTGGTGCGCTCTGGGCTCCTGCCCTGCCCCTGCCCGCCCCGACGGGAGCCAGGATTTGGAAGGATGTGATTTCCGGAGGCCTGAGAGATGCCTGTCTGGGATTAACTCTTATCATCCCTTCCTAATGCTTCTTAACCCTGAATAAAGATCCCGTCCCCGGCCTCCAGCTGCTGAGACCTAATCCTCGCAGCAATGGTTCCTCCCCAGAGGAGCACAGGCACCCCGGCCCCCCACTGCTGAGCACCCTCCTCTGGCCTGGCCAAGCCACTGGCTCTGTGAGACAGCAGATGTGCAGGAAGGTCTCTGAGCAGCCTCCAGGAGGAGCAGACAGGCCCTGGGTGCAGCACCCAGCAGCACTTCACCTCACTTCTTTGTAGTGGATTTTTAAACCTCTGCTTTGCAATTCTTTTTTCCCCAAGCTCTTGCCCAGTCCTTCAGAGGGAAGAGCACGCTGCAAGGAGCTGCACCTTCTCCTCCCTCTGAGCAGAGGCCTGCAGGGGTTTGCTGCCCAGGAGTGTCTTCTCCCTCCATCCCCCACCTCAGGCAGTTCTTGCTCAAGCCCACATCCCTGCTCCCAGCTCCTTCCCCCTTGGTGAGCCGGGAAATGGGCTCCGTTTACTGCTGCCTTTTCTGTCCAGTGAAATTGCTTTCGCATGAGAGCCTCCTCCTTCTTCTCCTCCTCCACCTTCTCCTCCTCCTCCCCCACTTCGAAGCACTGGTTCTCCTGGCGTGGAACACTTCTGCTGGTGCTGCTCCTCCCGCAGCATTCGCTGCTCCAGCATTGCTTTCCTTGGATGCTTTCCATCCCGCCCAGGGCGATGTGCTCCCCTCCCTGCCACCATCACCAGTGGCACCCACCTGGGCTCGGGGGGGTGGCTGAACTCTCCCATCCTGGTTTGCAAATGGCCACAGTGCCCAGTCCTTGCCTTGTGTCCCCGGTGTCCCACGGCTGTGCTGGGCCGCCCAGCAGGAGCTCAGCTTCCCTCTTGCTTTTCCTTGGCAGGTCCAACCGATCTCAGCATGAAAGGTGGGGCCTCCAGCACGGCCCCCTCCAACAGCACCAGCCGGGGCATGCAGGCGGCCCAGCTCAGCCCCACGGAGATCAGCGCCGTGCGGCAGCTCATCGCCGGGTACCGGGAGTCGGCAGCGTTCCTGCTCCGCTCTGCAGACGAACTGGAAAACCTCATTTTACAGCAGAACTGACTCCCCGTGTCTGCGTCGCTCCTCGGTCGAGAAGACAATTTATACCTGCTAGAAAGAGGCTCCCGGCGATGTCCTGCTCAGGACCACCATCGTCCTCCCGCTATGCCGCGGGTACATGTAGTTTTTAGAAGGTGGAATTCAAAAGACCTGTTTTCTTTTACACTCCAAGCACCTGGGACTTCAGGCACAAGGACACGTTTTGGAAGCGTAACGACACCCTTGCGTCCGGCCGACCAGAAGCCAACCCTGCAGCTTGGAAGGATGTGGGACTTTGAAGGGCAGAAGGGAGCCTGGGGAGGTTTGGGGCTGCAGATGTATTTAGAATAACCTTTGTGGACCCAAATGTTAGATTCCCATCCCCAGATAATTTCCAAGTCTTAGGTGAGCTGAATCACATATTTATTGAGAAATGGACCCTCCTCTCCCCTTAGTAATTTATTTTTCTGAAAATGGATTCTTTTGAGTTTGTACAGATTGCCAGTTTTTTGTCTGTCTGATCAGAAGGAATTTATTCCTGTGAAATAACACATTCCATATCACTACACTACTAATTTCCAGGCAGCTCTGCCTGTTTCTCTGGTGAACCCTTGTCCCACAGGGAGCAAGTTTGCCATCCAGCCTTTGATATCGAGGCTGCTCAGCCTCCAGTGAGCGTAGGTGGGAGCTGAACAGCAGCACAAGCTTAGGCCTTCGTTCTAAAGGGCTCCACAGCACCAGTGGGGTCCGAACCTCCCGCAGAGACTCGGCAAGCTCAGCAGACCTCCGGCTGGAAGGACATCTCGCACTCATTTAAGTCATTGCAGATAAGGAAGGAAGGAAGGAGATACCTGAGAAACACTGTCTTGCGGTCACCATCCGTACTCTACCTCACACTCCATTGTGGGCTTCTTCCAGGACTGGCCGTGCTGGTCCTGGGGGACGGTGAGTGTCGCAGACATGGGGATCGTGCCGAGGAGGCTGGAACCTCCGGCTGGGGTCCTGCTGTGCCTGGCCATCCGCTCCGCTCCGTCCCAAACCAGCCCCGGGGTAGCACCGGGAGATAAACCGCTCGGGACCCACGGGGTGTGAGGCAGGGCAGTGCCAGGGCTCACCCAGAAGGTGAGTTGGTGCCGTGACCACTCGCTCCTGCGGGAGAGAACGGGCAGCATTGAGCAGCAGAACTGACAAAGTCCTCTCCGGGGCCCAGGAATCTTTCCCGCTCCCTGCTCACAGTCCTGGAACAAGCCCACAGTTCCCGAAGTGTGGAAGAACCGTAGTCCGATGACCATTCTGCCCTGTTTCCACCCCTCTCCCCCACGATGCACTTCGTTTTGCTCAGTGCAATACCTACTGCCAGTGCTGCTAACCCAGGGACCTCGCTCCTGCCAGGGGTGCTGAGCCCAGCCCAGCAATGCCACGTGCTCTGGAGCTGTGCAGAGGCCGGCGGGGGTCCCGCTGCTCCCCGACCCCCGCAGCCCCCCTGCCCGGCTGGAGTGCGCACCGTGAGGTAGAAATTCGATAAGTGTAAAGCTGTTTAGTAGGTAGAAACTTTTTCTCTTTGGAGCCAGCTTTTAGCCTATTTTTTGGCCGCTTGGAGCTGGCAGATGGGGGCTGCTGCTCCAGGGGCCAATGCCACTGACATGGGCTTGAGCAGCAGCTGGGCTGGCCAGGAGCAGGCCCGGGCAGTTCCCCTGTACCCTCTATACCCCATGATGCTCCACACACTGGAAGAGAAGCAAAACTTTACCCTGCTCTTAGTCTCAGAACAGAAAAGGTTCTGGCTCCTGATGCCAGGTGTGCCTGGCCCGGCAGCAGAAGGGATCAACCATTGCATTGACTGATTTCCCCAAACCTTAAACTTTCCGTAGCATTTGGAGAAAAGGGACCCAGCCCCTGGCCACCACGGGGTGCAGAGACAAGGTGGTGGCTCATTAGACCTGAGCTGGTGCTGGAACCGGGAGCATCGTGGCCACACCTGTCCCCTCCTGCCCACGGGGTGGGGGCCCTGGGGATGCCAGCCCCCAGCCAGGGCTCAGACTCACGCTTTCCCCAGCACTTCACAAGCCTGCTTGGTTTGTCCACTGCATCCTCCCATACTTGGAATTTATGTAAATATTTATTTTTGTGTGAATACCATGAAGTAACAAACCTTTGACAAAACCTGTAACCGCAGCCATTTGTGAAAGTCTTACCGTTCAGGCAGGAGAGGCAGAGACAATCGCTGTCCCGGGATTCTCCCTCTCCGCAGTCTCCCACCCGTGCCGGTGCCTCCCTCCCCGGCAGAGGCAGTGGAACCTTTAGCCATAAGTTTGCCATCAGTGTACTGAAGCAGAGGTAACCCGGGAGCTCATGGACAGACCACCAACAGCCACACTGGGGTTAAGTTTTATTTATCCGAGGTTTAGCTGTCGTTCCTGATCGCCTCTGAACCTGTCTCGGCACGTGTGGAAGTTCAGGAGCCCTTACACGTGGTCCAACTGCTGTAGAGGACACCGAGGCTGCGTCGCGTAGGAGGGTGCCCAACACCACCCTGTCCCAGCACCTGATGTTCATAACCTGCAGCTGAATGGTACAGACTCAGATTCCCAAAGCCCTGGTGACAGCCACATCTGGGACAAGTTATGAAACAAACGGGATTGACTCCGATTTTCTGTCAGGGATCTTTTTTTCTTTCTTTTTTTTTCGGTGAGCCGCGGCGTTAACGGTTCCTTTGGCATGAGCTCCACAGACATCTCCATGCTCTCCAGCTGCTCCGTGCTCCGCCACAGCTCCCTGTGCTCCAGGACTGTTCACAGCCACATTCCTGCGCTCTCACTGGGCAGGACGGGGTCAGGAATTGCTAGTCCGGGTTCTCAACGAGAAGGAACAAGCAGGAGCAGAATACACCGGCTTTCCAGATTTCTGAGAGGTGGAAGGAGAATGCTGGGTTAGCAAATGGTCTGGATGGTCTTGGGTTTGGTTAAGAAAAGCTGATCACTGGTCAAGAAAATAGATTTATTAATTTTTATTTTTTTGGTTAAATTTTATTTTATTTTAACACACCCACCCTGTCCTGGATGTGCGGTTCCCATGGCACTGTTTCTCCATGGGAGAGCGTTCCCGGGGTTGCGAGCAGACATAACTTGTACCTCCCTGATCCCAAGGGCCACTTCCCTCCCGGAGCGGCCGTCGGATTTAGTACCAGTTCATGAAAAAAAAAAAAAATGCTGCTTTGAACTCAGAGGGTTAATATACTTTTGATTTGTAATTTTTTGTAAAACTTTTTACAAGGTAGCATAGTATTTCACCAGACACCAACTACAATCCGTCCATGGTCTGATTTTTATATAATTTAGTGGTGCTTTAGAAACTTTTGTTCGGTTGTTTCGGAGCTGCACAGCTCAGTTCTTCGCCTGTATCTACCTAAGACCAATGTGAACCTTTGTATTTTTGCTCCTAATTTTGGACTCAGTGAAAGTGTACTGTTTACATGTACAGAACTCCCGGCCCCCGTGTGTTCTGCCAGACCTGCTGTTGAAGAGGAAGCTGCCCCTCACCCAGTTCGTCTGTTTAACCCAGCCACAGCCTCACCCACCCACCGACACGCGCCCGCCCCGAGGGACACCCCACCAAACCTAGACACCCTTTAAGCAATTTTGGGTTTTTGCACAAGCTGTTGTGTTTTTTTTTTTCTTTCCCAGTAGTCGTATGGATTGGCTGCAATTCCAATCGGGAGCTGATCCGGAGCTCTGAAGCGCCAGATCCTGGCAGTGCTGCTGCCTCCCCATCCTCCTCCTCCTCCCGCCTGGACGCTGCCCAGCTCCTCGCAGGGTCCAACTGACACAGGGGAACAGGGGGAAAACACTCCTCAGCAGAATTGGGAATACTTAAGGGAAGGGGTGAGCTTGCCCACACCTGGACACTGGTTTGGGCTGGGGGGTGGGAGCGTGGTCCCGCGGGAGGCGGGGGCTCCCAATGAGGCAGAAGAGGCTCTTTGGGAAGCTGGTGCTTTCCCGAGGACTCAGAAAGCGTATGGCACTTAATCCAGCTTTTAAGGTGACACTTTATTGCTTAATCAATTGATTCCTTTGGAAATGATATTTTTGCAGATAGGCACCTATGCAACTTCATGTGGCTCTTAAGCAGATGAGCACTTCCTCCTCAACGAGCTTGATAAGAGTTATTTGTGTTATATACTGTGGATTTTTCCAGTAAATGTGGCTTAATATTTTAATTCTTAGAATGTGTGTCTATTATATATGTGATGCAACTTAATTCTGTTCTGTTTGTGGAATGATTAGCACAGGCCAACTCCCTGTCCCCTCACTTAACAAAGACCAATGAGCTGTTAATCGAGCTGTTATCTCCATGGTATTACTTGCTAAATGCACTGATTTCATAAGTATGTGGAATCCTTTTTTTTTTTTTCTTTTGAATCTGTATATCATATATAAGACTGAATCTACTTAATAAACACTGTATAACAAAAAGGGCTTTCTCCTCCACTGTCGAGCCCCGCTGGGTGCTGCTGGCCCCAGCGCTGCCCCTCGCCCCAGCCCCTGTGCGAGAGAGGTCAGTGCCATCAGCCACCCAAGCGGGATCTAAATTCGGGTGTTAAAAGAGAAAAAAAAAAAACAACAACAACAAAAAAACCCCATCTTTCAATCCTGTTGACAAAAGCTGTGCTTTCCATTCCGTAACAGACAGCGCGGGTACCAGAGAGAGCAGCAGTAGCACTCACGTGGGGGGCAAGGCACCAGTTTTATGCTTAACTTATATTTTGACAAAATTAATTTTGTGAAGTGTCTGGTTTTTGTGAGAAAAAAAAAGAAAAAAAAAAAAAGGAGTTTTCATTGAAGTTTGTGGAAAGTTCTCCCTCTCCCTCATGGAAAATACTGATTTTTCGTTATCAGCTTTATTCACTAAGTATAATAAACCTTTGCATCCATAAATGTTCCTCTTCAAGCGCTGTGTAGATACGATCTCCTAGTTTGACTGTCAGGAGACCCAGAGAGGCAAAGGGGGGGGTTGCACCTTCCTTGGAAGTGCAGCTGCCCCTGGGTGTGGGGGTGCTGGCTGGGCAGGAGGGTGGGCAGCCCCTTCCCGGGATTTGCTGCAGCTGGAGCCAGGAGCGAGGCCAGCAGGACCCACCCGAACGTTTGTGCTCATAAACCATCACCTGGGATGCTGACAGCACGTCCCAAATGGAGAATCCCTGGAATTCCTTCATGTCTGGGAGCTCAGTGCTAATGCTCCTGTGTCTGTGACACTGTTGGGTTTATAACTGAGCCTCTGGCTGAGCTTTGCTCCCAAATTTCAAAAGCAGCACAGGAGATGGCTGCAAGCCACAAGGGTAAGCAGTGCTGGGTTCCACCAGTTGCAAACCAGTTGGTGGTACCTGCTGAGGCTTCCATGGGTTGACTCAGGATGTCCCCTCCATGGAGCCAGGGTGCTCCAGAGCATGGCAGAGCTGGTCCCTAACAGCAGCCAGGCTGTGAGAGAGAAGATCTGTTCCTTAGCACAGAAATATCACAGAGAAAAAAAAAATAACAGTGTGTTTGCTCTGTGTGAAATCCTGACATTAATGGGTTTTATTCTTGAAACTCCGCCCTATTCCAGAGGTAACTAATCCTGACACCATCACCTCCCACCCCAATAAAACAGGGAAGGATTGTTTATGAAGTTTTAATGCTTGGCTAAGTAATAACTCTACTCATTTTTTGCATTCCTCATTTTCAGCTTATTTAGATTATCTGGGATCTTTGACCACGCTGTGTGCAAGACAACCTGCCAGAGCCAGAACATCCAGTGAACTACCAAAAACCAAAAAAAGCCTTTTTTCTCCCCAAAAGCTGGTGTGGGATCACCCACTGTCCCAGCCCTTTCTCTTGTGTGATGGAAGCACTATGAAATGGGAGGAAGTCCGGGGTTGTATCACCACATAGATCTCAGCATTCCCACAGCCCCAGTCAGGACATCCCTGCTCACTACACAGAATGTCCATGCCCTGAGAACCCAGACACATAATAATTTGGTATTTTGATATTTCCTTACTGCCTAGAAAAGAGAAAGGACACAGCCATAAAGTAATTTTTCAGGTAGTTTCAATAAACTGTAATTGGCATCACCTGTTTATGCTCTTGAGAAACATTTTTAGATTCATTTATTCAACAATGAGGGCAGAAACAGCAGGACCTGCCATGATCCTAGGACCAGTCTTAGGGCTGCTGCCCACGGGCATCACCCCAGGAGGGCAGGGATGCCTGTGACCATGGGGGGCCCCACAGTGTCCCACAGCCACACTGTGGCTTTCACAGCATTCAGAGTGTCTGTTCCCCAAGAGCCTCACAGCATCTCTGCAGCAGCTGCACCATCTTCAGTGTTCTGTAAGTGCATAAAACTGGATTTAACAAAGCCAAGCAGCAACACACCCCCCTGTCAGTGACCCGAGCAGAGCTCTGGAACACCCCCAGTTAAAAAAGAGGAAAGGAAAAACCACATTGCCTTAGGACAGAGGAGGATTTCAGAAAAAAAGGACTGAAGCCACACAAGCAGATTTTACAGTGTTTATTTTTCCAATAGCACAAGGGACAGACACGAGCAGGCCCCCCCCCGAGGGCTCTGCCCCCAGACCAGTCCAAGCTGAACACTGCAGTGGCCCCCCAGGAGGCAGAGCCAGCCCCCCATCTTTGGTAAGCAGGTTCCACACCTCCGCTCGCCCTCACCGACACCGCAGCCCTGCCCGGGCCAGAGTGCTGCGGGCGCTGGGCTCTCATTCCCATGGGATGAGGCTGTTGGATGCATTAAGGATAAACCATCTCGGGGACTGAACTTGTTGCACCCCTCAGGCTTGTGTCTGAAAGAGGAACTTGCACGCCTGAAAAAAAGTGCATGGTGAAGGGAGGTAGGATGGAGCTGGAAAAGGGACAGGAAGAAATGAAATGAAAATAAACCCCCTAAAACTCTTGCTACTGCCCACCTAAATAAACCAGCGGCTTCTCCCCCTCACTGAAGCAATTCACTCTTGATTAGGAATTGCTCCGAAGAGGAAGAGGGTTGCAGTTTTGCTCTCTCCCTGTGGATGCACAAGGATGTTCACCTTCCTGCAGCACAGGTACAGCCATTCCCTGGGAGCTCAGGTGCAGCAACAACCACCAAGAGCTTAGAGGAGGGACTGGTGAACTCGCTTGGGTTGGCAAATCCCACCTGGTCATCCTTGAGCCCGCACAGCACAGTCCACCCAGGCACAGGGAGGCTGTTGGAACCCAGACACCTCTGTGTGGTGAGCCTCACGTCAGGCAAGACAGGATACAGTGGCTCTGACAATAACTAACACCACTTTAATGCAATACTGCTGTAGAGCCTGAAAATCCAAGGGGGGAAAAAAAAAAAAGACCCCTTTATGCTCTATGTACATTACATCCATTTACAGAGTTGGCCAGTACTGTGTACAACATATAAATATATGATCAAACAGATGCAGAGAGGATACTTACAGGAGCCAAATAATTCACTTTATACATCCAAGAATGAAAATATAAAAAAAGAAAGTTAAAAAAAAAAAAAGAGGAAAGAACACTGCTTTAAATGTTAGGTGATGGTCACATAGATGCACAGCTCAATGCCTGCAGGAGCTCAGCTGCTGTGGGGTTCAGGTCCTCACCACAGGGCTGCAGTGCAGAGCTCACTGCCCACATCCTCGAGCTCCAGGGAACCTCCAGCATTCCACAGCAGTTTGTGGAAGTTGGCCAAAGGAGGCAGGCACAGCTGCTGGGCCACGAGTTCAGCCAGGCAGTTCCCCAGCCACACAGCTTCCTGCAGGCCAGCAGAAGGCATTTGCTTGGCACTTGCCCCGAACTTTTTGTCCTCTTCTTCTTGCATCCTCCACATCAGCTCCATCTGGCACATGGTGGGCTGTACATGGCTCCACAGCCACCTGCAGAGCACATTCCTGGGCACCATGGTCTGCTGTAGCATCCAAAGACCACACAGGACCATCACTGCAGGGCAGCTCTCTGCTTAGGCTCACTGCACAGCAGCACTTCCCACACAAACCAGGAATGGAGATGGCAGAAGGGGAGAGTGGAAGACTGTAGGGCCTCACCTCACACAGCCCTGAAATAGCAAACACCCTCTTCCAGTTCCTTTGGATGTAAGGATTTCCTCCACAGAGGGTCCATGGATTGCCACAGCGAACGGCCTCTCCCCCCGGCATCAGCCTCAGCACGGTACCAGAGCACAGCTGGCAATTCCATGACAGCAGGAAGCAGCAGGATCGCTCCCACGGGGCACAGCCCACCCAGACCAGGGTGTCACGGTGAACAGGAACAGGCTCTGCACTGTCGATCTCCACAGGAAGGCAGGTCAACGTTTTCCTCACCAAAACAAAGTGTAACAGCGTTTCTACTATGAAGAGAGAGTACTTTGTGTACTTTTGTGTACAGGCGTTAGGATCAGTCATTATCAAAATACACACACTGAATATACAACCTGTCCCATGGCCATAATTTATTATCTCACCACAAGGCACAATACACAGAGCTTAGAGGGTCCTATACAGTCGTCGTGGCAGAAGGCGCCGCAGCCTTTGCACATGATCATGGCCTTCAGGCTGCACGAGCACTGGAAGGAGATCTCCTCGACGCTGCTGCTGTCAGCAAACATCTGCACAGCCAGGGTCGTGCCCCGGCCCGCAGCAAAGTTCGCTTTGTGGGTGAGCTGCACCACGCTCCCAGCAAGGCCTCGGGGGAAAGCCGGAGTGTTGGATGAATAATTAAAGCTGGTGGAATTAAGCTGCAGCTTTGAAAGCTTCCCATAAAACGCTTGCTTGATGTTGAGCTGAGAGGGGATGGACGAAGGCTCCAAAGGGTGACTCTGTCCTTTCCCTGGATCCCTTGAAAACTTAAAGAAAGGCCAGTCCACGACTAGTGGCTCGCTCTGTGTGTGCCCAGCCAGCTCTGTGGGGTGCTGGGCTGCATCGCCCCTGTTCTCTGCATTACTCTTGGCTGGGCTGCCACACACCAGCACGTTCTCATTTCTGATCCCTCCTGGTGTGCTGCCGTGCTGCTTTGAAGTCCATTCCTCCCTGGCAGCTGGGATTCCTTCTCCCAATGCACAGCCCTTGTCCAAGGGAATCTGTTTGCTGGGCGACAAGGTTCCCATGGTTGAACCGTGATCCAAAGCCCTGGAATGATGCAGCCTCACGCTGGGGTTGGAAGGAAAACCAGAACCAAAGAGCTTTTTGCCTTGAACTCCACTGTAACTTTTATTGACTGATGCACCTCCTGTCTGGTTTGGTCCAAGAGCAGTTACAGCTGGAGATAAAAACAGAGGCTCCGTAGAGGCGTTCAGTTTATCCGGGCTTTTACCTGCCATGACACTTGTTAAGGGGTTGTGCTGTGGCAGCCGGTGGACCTTGGACAACTCCTTCTGCTCCTCGAAGCTACAGGAAGAAAATTGTCTTTCCCGAGGGCCCACATCTTCAGGTTTCGGAGAGGCACTTGCCACATTTGCCAGTTGGTCTTGGCAGCTTAAAGTAGAGCCAACCTTGGAATGTTTTTCTGGAACAGCCTGATCCTCTGCTCTAGGCAATGCTGCTGCCGATCCACACGTCTTTTCCTGGGGATCTGTGGAAGATCTCACTGAGTGGATGTCATCACTCCTGCTTCGGGCACTCGTCTTTATTCCCACCTCTGGCGAAGATTCTTTGTCAAAGTAGCGACTGCTGCCCCTGTCCAAGTGCAGGGAGAGGCTTTCCGACTGCTTCTCCAGCACTGGCTGTGCAATTTCCAGCTTGATGTCGACGTGAGACACTGGAAGAACTTCCTCCAGTGGAAGTTTCCCCTTCAGCAGCTGCATCACCAGGGGGTTGTTGGTCTCGATGGAGGACAGGGGCCGAGCAGAACTGGTCGGACGCTTGACTTTCTGGGGCAACGGCGCGGGGGGTCCCCACCTCTGGGATGGGGGTGCAGGGGAGTCCCCAGCACAGGCCGGGCTATCTGCCTCCACAGACGATTTTGACCTAATCCCATTGCACCTCTCATTGCTGCTGTGACAGGAAGAGCCTTTCCCAGCCACCTCCCTACAGTTGACACTTCTGAAGCACATCTCCACCTCCACATTCTCATCAGCCACGTCCCCTTCCCAGTCAGAAGCAGTGTCTGTTGTTTCACTGTGCGTACTCTGTATTTCCTCATCTCCACTTGCCTTCGGCTCCTGCGTCTCTCCCAGGGGCTGGTGTGCGTTTCCTGGTTCGGTTCTGAGGCACCTCTCCCTTGGCTGCAGGAGCTTTTCAGAGGTATCTCTCCTATTCTGAGAAATAAAGCCACCATGCACAGAGGGCTGCACCAGAGCCTCTGCATTTTGTTCCTCATTACGCTGTTTGCCATCACTGCCTTTCCCTGCCTGCAGCTGGGCAGCGTCACACGCCACAGGGATCACTTTCTTCACTCCAGCAGTCACCGTTCTGGAGGTATTACTATCAGCACCACATTTTTCCATAAAAGTTTCAGAGCTGTTAAATCTAAACCTAGACACCGTCTCTGGATCGTGGCGTTCTGTACCACTCGATGACAACTCTGGCAGAAAAGGACAGCTGGAAGAATTTTCCTTTACATCAGAAGGATAATCCAGCTGTATGGTGGGAGCACCAACATCTCCGAGTTCCACCACAGCCCTGTCTCCCGTGGGACTGACCCCTGCTCCCTGCCCCCCAGAACACAGACCGGTCACCACGGGAACTGCACATCCCAGCTTTGTGCTCTCCAGAGACGTAGCACAAGGTGGGGGTTCGGTCCTTGGGTCACAGAGGAGCTGCTCAGGGCTCTCCTCCGGCCTCTCAGGAGTCACATTGTCCAAGGATGACCCAGTCACAGCGTCACAGAATGGCCTCCGGGGTGACCCATCACCGGGTTGAGTGTCCCCTGAGCCAGCACCTGCAGCACAGCCTGGAAGGCCACTCCCCTCGCTCTTTGAGGAAGAGCGGTCTGGTCTGGAAGAGAGGCAGGAATTCACGTTGGCCTCCTGAGCAGCCCCCCCAGAGTCGGCCTTCCCTCTGCTCAGAGGAACAGGCGACTGTAGTTGTGCTCGTTGTAGATCTGACGCACGCTTTCCATGAGCTCTCTTGGATCTCCTGTGCTGGGAACGCCTGCCGGGTTCTCCTCCACCTCCTCCTTCATCGGTGCTTCTCCCCCCGCCTGGGCCACCCCCTCCTCCGATGGCGGCAGTGGCGGCTTCGCGCTGGGCTCGGGCTTGCAGAGCACGGGCCTTAATGTCTGCGAGGGTCCGGGCCCCGGGGCGGCCCCGGCCGGAGGGCTCCGTGCTGGGGATGATCCGGGGGCAGATCTGGTAAGTGGGCTGACCTTTAACCACCCAGGGTGGTTTAATACGTGAAAGTTGAATCTGAAAGAAAGGGAAGAGCGGTTAGTTCTAACGCTGACCACCTCCAGTGAAACGCTTTTTATTGGCATCTGCTCATCGCAGTTCTTCTCATCGCAACTCCTCTCACAAGAATTCAGTAAAAAATTTCAAATTTCAACTTAGGAACTACTTTATACAGAGAAGCAGCACGTTTTTGTAACCTCGGCTACGTGCTCTGTAAAGCTCAGTTCACACTAATATTGTTTTATTGGAGCCCACAGGCAAATACAAAGCAAGTTATTTACATTCACGTCTTCAGACGTATCAAACTGTTCTTTCCTACACCAGGATGACCACCCTGGAGCTACCAAAATGGATATCTCTAGTCAAAACAGGAGAAGTCAGAAGCAATACTGAGATTCTGTCAAGAAAAGGAACTGAGGAACTACACAGGATAAAGTACACGATTTGAAGGTCTTTTGCTACAAATCAGCTCATCTCAGGCAAAGTGCTTTCTGTATCCACAGAAATGCCAACCAAGGGAGCAAGTCAAGGTTACCCTGTGCTCTTGTGCAAAGACCTTGGGATGACTTTACATTCTTTGCCTGTCTAAATTTGACAGCAGACTGTGGCAATCAGAGGCACTTCACCAGCTCTACCAATGAAACCCTTCGACTCCTTCTCGTAAGGTGGCAACACTTGACGTTTTAGTAATGTTTTGATGCTGCTGAGCACAATAGACCTGAGACACCCAGCAGCTCTAAAGCTCTTTCTTACCCGGATGGGTGGGACTTTGGGCTCCTCTTTAGTAGGCTGTGGCTTTTCTGGGTGAACACTTTCAATTGTGTTACGAAAGGACTGACGATCTTCAAGCCGGGGCTTCTTTTCGGGGAAGGACGCGGAGGCAGCCTCCTCAAAGCTTTTCCTCTTCTGCTCCTTGGACTCCTGAGCAGAGTTCTCCTGGGGCAAACTGGGAATTCTGTTCCCAGCTGCCAGCGACAGATCTTCCGATTTGCTGTGTGATTTGGAAGTCTCTGGAGAGAGGTGCAGCTCAGAACTCTCTGCCTTCAGTCCTGCAGCTGAGGGGCTAGTCAGATCATCTTTCTTCAGGTCTGTCTCAGGCTTTGGCTCTTTATGGAGGGAGGAATCTGGCCCCACGGGAGCAGAGTCTTTGGGAGCCTCTGTGTGCTCAGGTTCCCGCAGCCTGTACAGGCTCCTCCTGGCCCGGCACCGCAGGTCGGCCCGGGAGCGTTTCCGGAAGCGTCCGTCCCTCTGCCGCGTGGTCGGCCCGCGGGGCAGCCTCGCTTCTCCTTTAACAGGCAGCTCTGTCCTGTTCTCAGCATCTTCCTGCACCGAATTCTTCTCCTGGGATTCTTCCTGGCTCAGGCCCAACCTATGGGGCAAACACAAAAACCAGCTCAGACCCGAAGGCCTCCCCGATGTCAGTGTTACTGAATAGCACCACCATGGGCAGAGACTCATCAAACCCTCGTTAACTCACCCTGCAAGGGGAGAACCCGCACATTCACCACATTGCTATCACAGGGGATGAGAAAAATAAGAAAATGTAAATATTTGCAAAGAAAAACAAGTAATATTAACTTGTCTTGGACACAAAATAGATAGGTTACAAAATTCTATGACCCAGCCAATTCCACTAAGGATTTTCCTGGAGCAACAGCTGGAACAATTCACCTGACAACCTCTATATTTCAAGGAGTTTGTGCTGCATCTGCATAAACATGGATAAAACAGGATCGACAAGGTAAAACTTCTCACTTTTGTCCATAGTAGTCCTCAAAGAACTTCTCTTTCCATTGCTCCACTCTCTTTTCCTTTTCCATCTCCTGCCGGATTCGAACTTGCATCTCGTGGGTGAATTCACCTACATGGAAGCAAGAGACTGAAATTCAGTTCCAAACAAAACTGATTCTGCAAATGCAACCTCTAGTGTTTGAACAGTATAGCAGCTGCATATACGAAGGACAGGCTGTTACCACCCTGCTCCCCACCCTACTCTGGATCCATGTGCTGCCTGCAGCTCCATAAGGATGGTAGTCACACAGCCTCAAGCAAGTGTGGAAAAAATCATATTTAACCAGACACAGGCCACCATTTAAGGAAAGATAAGCCTGGCACTACTTTATACCTTCACCACTTAGCTCTGAAAGTCCCATGGCACCAAAAGAAATCACATCTTTGATTTTAAAGGAGGGAGGGGAAAAAAAGAAAAGAAAGAAGAAAAGTTGGGGGTGACATAGTAGGATACGCAGAAAAGCTGGACTAAATTTCTGTTTGTTAACTGCAAAATCCCGTAAAATGAGCACCTATTCCCCAGGAAAGCAAAGCCACTCACCGTCAGCGAGCCGCTCTCTCCAGCTCTGCGCGGCGTGGGTGAAGAACTCGTTGTTCAGAGCGCTGCCGCTGAGGCGCATCAGCCCATCAGCCCCGACCTACCAGGACACACAGGACACGTCTGCTCCAGCTGTTCCTCACTCAAGGGGCAACCAGTGAAGGGAAAACACCCGAGTGCTCATACCTGTCTATCCACTTCGGGCAGGAGGTAAAGCAGCTGCTGCTGGAAGTGCGACGGGAGCGCGTTAAAGGTCCTGGAGTTGATCAGCGCCCGCAGGTTTGTGTTGACGAGGATGGAGCCAGGGGTTTCAAAGTCAATATCCTCACCCCTGTTCCGTTTCATTTGCCCTGGAGTTTAAGGACAGGCAAATAAAATTAACATTGGTGTATATAAGCATTTCAGCCTGATGGGCAGGAAATTAATTTAAACTACTACAGCAAAAGGAGCAAGAGAGACGAGAAAGACTGCAGCATGCAAGTGTGAAGAATGACTCCAGCACAGTAATTAATAGACACATCTGGAATTTTAATATGAGGTCACAGTTCTGCCATATTCAGGTACAATTCTCGATGCTTCTCTTCAGACCAGGCAAACTTTTAAGCAACTGTCTCACTAATGTTCAGGGTGGAAAGCCTGGCTTACGACCTCAGATCATCAAATGCCTCCTGAGGGAAGAGATCCCGGCACTCCTTTCTCAGATTCAACATCACCGATTATTCTTCTACCTGTTACCAGAGGCACATACCAGCCGTGGGCTTTCGGATGCCCCTCAGCAGCTGTGGAGGATCCCTGTTTATCTCTGTCCTACTGCGCAGGCTGGTTTTGCACAAGGCCAAGGAGCTGCTGCTGCTGCTGGATGTGCTGCTGCTCTCTCCGTCAGCGTGCCTTCCTGTGAACCCTGAAAGCAAACCAACTTCATAAAAATACACAAAGAACAGCCAAAGGGAGAGTGGTTGGACATGCAGGAATTATCTGTTACTGACAGATCTGCTATTATGGGGTATTGCCCAACTATTTCGATGGAGTTAAACATGCACACAACTCTCTGCAGTCACACTCATTCTCAGCAGGTGTTACAGAAATCCTCAGGCAAACACGGATGACTGGGAGGTTGAGAGAGATCTGTGAGGTCATTAGGAACCCCCTCCCAAAGCCATGCTCACCCGAGGCAGACTCCATGTGTGCCCCATTTACTTTCAGCGGGGTTAACACCACCCGAGGCAGCATCACACCCGTCTTTTTCTTCTGTTTGGTTGTCTGCAGGCCAGATAGAAACCAAAAAGAAAACAAAGGAATTGAAGACATTAGGGAAGAGTAAAATGATCTTCTAAACAGCATGATGTTCTTTGGTTAAAGAACTAACTGCCTGGCTCCTAGGCAAGTCTTCAGACGTCACTATACTCAGGACTAGCAGAGAATTCAACTTTGCCTTCCTGTACATGATCCCTCCCCATCCTGCCAACTCCTCACCCAAGGAAACAGTCCCTCAACCCTGAGGCACCTGTGCACAACTAGTCCCTGTCACACCACCCCACCAGCAACAACAGCTCCCCTTGAGAGGCTTCACTCTTCCCATTAGTCCCACTTTTTCCTACCTGGGAAGCGGTTCTGTAGCTCTCCCTGGTAGCAGGTCCCTTGCTCTGAGATTCTGTGGAACAGGAGGCGTTAGAGGAGGTTTCATCTAGAGACACTGAAAGAGATGGGCTCTCAGTCAGACACAGGAGTAGGCCCTAGAGTTTAGGGTTCATGCCACCAGACACTTACCATCATTGTCACCACTCACAGTGCTGGCTTCGTTGGACCCACAGCTTTCTGCATCTGCTGTGTCCTCCAGCTCCTCCCCTTCTGGCACTGACAGGTTCCGGGACCACTGCAAGGCATCCTTCTAGAGGGGAAACACAACTGAGGTGGATACAGCCCTCCCTCCCTCCCAAACTTACACCAGTGGGAGCCTTTAACCTTAATCCCTGATGCAGAAAAGATATTTTAAAGTACATGTGAGCTCACAACAGAACAGAGGTCACCTAAACTACAAGCAGGTCATAGTGCCCTCCTAGACGAGTAACTCACCCCCCTAAAATATCAGGTTAATAATAATTAATTCAATTAAAAAGATTAATAATTTGTCAAAATTTTTTGTAAGCAAGGAGATTCTATTAAAAAGAACTACCTCATTCTTGCTAAGAAAGAACAGGTAGCATTAGAGGAGCCAAATACTAAGACAGTAAGCTTAGGAGATTTTTTTTTTCTACTTGTACAAGCAAAGCCATTTCAATGCCACCTATTTTCAGCAAAATAGGGCGATTCAACAAGATTTTCTAACAACAGAAAATAGATAGAAATGAAACAGCTGAGATACCTGTTGTCTATCAAGCTGGTATTCATCAGGGAATCCAACAGTACAAAACAATACAAAAGAAAAGCCCAAGACCAGAAACATTTTCAATATTTAAGACTACTGGGACAATAAATGAAAAATTAAAAAACATGTTCCAGAGACACTTCAAGATTTGAGGAAAATACTGATGCTAAATAACACTGAATGTGGTGGAACACAAAACAACCAACCAAAAGAATAAATATGCATTTTCCTATCAAGATTTTACTTGTTGCTACAAGCTCTTGGACCAATTTAATTCCTTGGCTGGCTGTTTTCCCTTGTGGCTGGCAGCAAGGGAATGCATGGGACTGTTCCAATAAGCAGCTGCCTGAGTGGACACCAGGTACTGCAATAAGAGGATTTATTTTGCTTGTGCAATTCAAGAAAAAATAGGGGGTTTTTTGAAAGTTATTTATCATAGATGGCTGAATATAGCTGAAAGGTACAAGCTTCAAGGAAATAATGAATTCCAGACTCTCTCTCACATGACAGTCCCACCTGCAGCACACTGCCCCTGATACTCAGTGGCAAGTAACACTCAGCCCTGCACAAGGAGCAGAACTCACACCTGGGAGCAGAGCTCAGCATTTACCTTGAGTGTGAAAAGGCTGATTCGTCCAGGCAGTTTGTAAAAGAGCCCGTCCCCTCCCCGGGAATTGGAGTGGAGCATGGCATTGAGGCAGGCCAGGGGAGATGTGCCACTGGAACAGAGGAAGGAAGAGAGGGAATAGTTTAAGAGATGGGTTTATCAAGAAAACAGCCTGAGTGATCTGGTTAAAAGGGCACCATTTAGCTGACAGAGGGGAACAGAGGTGATGTCATAAACTTTATGGGACAGACACTTCAGTCAGAACAGTGTCACTGCTTTCATTCTGACCTGTACATCAGCCTCAGCACATCACACCGAGCCATCGGCAGCAAACAGGAAATGTGACACCAATTTTTAGCTGCCCTCTCATCTGGTTTTAGACATTTCTGACTTTTATTACCTGTTTCCTCCCCTCCTCTGCTTGATACCTTCAGTGTTGGATTGACTTTACAAAAACCCCAGATTTATTCAGCAGTAGAAAGACGTAAACAAACTGCACACACACGTGTTACTGGAATGTCTCCCCGACATGTCACAGACCAAACTGCACAAGCAGAGCTTGAGATGAAGGCTCTGATGCACTCACTCACTCACTCACAGGTTCTATGCAGCCCCCTGGTTAAAGCCCCATCCTACGCTCACACCAACGGAGCTGCTGTGCCACGTAATATTGTGTTTTCCACTCAGTCCCACATGTACAGGCAGAAAGTTATCTGGAAGAGACATTACAGCAGCACTGACTGCATTTTTAGTAAAAGTGAAACCGAAAACTGGATCGAGATAAAATACTTCTAAGAAAATCATCCTCAAATCGAAAACTTAGAACGCTCTGTTTGCACCCTGAATGTGTTTGGATTTTGGACATTCCTTCATAGGCCTTGGCAACAGGCAAAGTTACCCTGTATCACTTTTAGATAACATGAATAAAATTTCCAGCCTCGTGTCCTGTTAGACAGTGCTTTCCCCTCTGTGTTTACCGGATGCTCCAAGCACACTCACCAGCCACAGAGTTCTATTAAAACAGCAAAGTAAGTAATTTTCCCCGAAACAAGAGAAAAGCAAGCAGCTAAAACACTGTTAAAGTAGCTAAACTCAGTATGGTGCTGGGCCCGGTGTCCTGGCTCGAGCAGCAGCCTCATGGGAACATCAGTGTCCCATATGGAACATGGCCCTCCTGGCAGAGCAGCGTGACCCCTGAACTGGGGAGCCCCATCTCAGGACTGATTCAGAGGGAAAAACATCTTGAGGCACTGAGCTATTTCCTTCAGGAAATGGAGTTTCAGGAAGGGCTTCTATACAAGCACCAGCAAGGCGGCTGCACGATCAACCAGGCAGGCTCACCGCCTTTATTCTGTGAACAATCATGCTCTGAAGAAAACAATCTTTTCTTACAGCAGAGAATTAATGACCGGGGAAGGAAAAACAGATATCCCAAGGGAAACCACCGACCTTTAAAGGAATTAGTTAGCTTTGTGGGATTTAACCTGACACATGCTCTGAAGTCTGGTCTTTACTTATACACTGTGACAGGCCACTTGTAAAAACTGGGAAAGCACAGGATAATTTCTGTGTGTGAAGAGCCCTGCTATTACCTTTGGCAGAGGACAGTCTGTGCACAGAGACCTGCAACTGCCTGCTTAGGTAACAGGACTGATGTGAGAGTTGTAGAGGACTGATTGAAGCAAAACTGTATGAAAGTCCTCATTAAAATCTGTCTGAATTCTACTCACGTCTGTGAAACCACTGCCCATATCCAAACCAGTGAAGATCTCCTCAACAAGAATCATAGAATCTGAAGATGGTTTGGGTTGGGAAGGGACCTTAACGCTCATCTCATTCCACTCCCCTGCCATGGGCAAGGACACCTTCCACTAGACCAGGTTGCTCCAAGCCCCGTCCAACCTGGCCTTGGACACTTCCAGGGATGGGGCATCCACAGCTTCTCTGGGCAACCTGTGCCAGGGCCTCCCCACCCTCACAATAAAGAATTCCTTCCTAATATCCAATCTAAATCTACCCTCCTTCACCTTAAGGCCACTCCCCTTTATCCTATCACTATGTGCCCTTGTGAAAAGTCCCTCTCCACCCTTCTGGTAAGCCCTTGGCAGGTGGGCATTCCAACAGCTCCAAATTTGATGCAGTTGCACACACGGGCCCTGCACCTCTCCAAACAAGGGCGGGTCCCACACCCAACACTTCTGTACATGTCACTGATTTTCACTGTTTAAACCCCAGCTGTTTCCTGATTTCACACAAATGAGGAGCAGAAACAAGCTAACATTTAGGTCCCAGGAGAAACCAATTTACCTTCTGTAGGTGGGTAAAGTACAGGATCAGGAAACGCAAACATCAGGGTGGAAAACAGTCCACAGAAACAAGGGGAGGGGGAAGCAAGACTAGAAACAGTCCATGCATCTGGATTTCCCAGAAGTCCCTCCCTGGGCAGCAGCTTTTTCTGTCTCTGGTAGTTGAACTTCCTTTTTTCTTTTGCCAGGCAGCACTAACTGAGGCATTTGGACTATCACAGTTACCCACTTTCTTTGAGCTGCAAGACACTCTGTATTTCTACTACTGTCATGGAAACAGATGGAAGCTCACAGGAACTTAACCAAGGAAAGCAGTCTCCCACTTCTGCCCTTTCCAAGGCTCTATATCAGGTTCTTTTCCATATGAAAACCACCTTGAGATGGGCATCAATGTCAAGAGTCACAACCGTGTGAGCTGCACTCTCAGTGCTCGAGAATCTGAGCAGCAGCCAGTGTAGTGACATAAAATAAAGAAGACTGACTTGAGTCTCCTAAAACATAATGTCTGCTCTGGAAATGAAGCATCAGAGGAGATAAAACTTAAACCATTCTCAAACTCGAGTCACAATAGCAGAAACTGCTGGGAGCTACTCGTGAGAGAACCACGCGAGTGAGTGGTAAGCACAGCACAATGAAGGGGTCTGATCTGCAAGAGGCATTTATTTCACAATAGGTGGGTGAAGGGACTCTCTATGTTGTAAAAAAATCCACAAACAGCCTCCAGTTATTGTCAAAGAAAAAACCCCACAACCTGTATATAAATGTCTGTACTGTCATCTGAAATTACCAGGCTGGAAAGAGAAAAAGGGAAGCAAAGTGGGCTGGGGATGAGGCAGAAATGCACGAAGCAACACAAGCCTTCATACACTGCCTCCCCCATGCTCCGTGCTGGTTTAGACAAGATCATCAATACTAACCTCATTTCCTTTAGTCCTTCAGCCTCTATGACCTGCAGAATCTGTTTTGGGGTCATGGGAGCATCAGAGTAATTTTCCAGCACCTGAAAAGACAGAAAGACCATGTGTTATTACAGAATTGGCTTCTGCATTCCCAGAACTACTCTATCAGCTGTGGCCCAGACCCAATAATCAAACTTGATTCATCTGCAAAGACACACAGTAAAATTTCAGGCTACCTCAAGATCCCAGTGAGCATCACAAAAGGCTTTACCTTCATCTGGTCCCTAATGAACTGAAATACAAACATGGAGGAGAAAAAGCTGCAGAATTTGGCCTTGACCCCAGGGGAAGCTTTACTATAGACTATAGACATCCAGTAGACTTCAGTATACATTAGACCAAGCTGCTGCCACATAAACCTTCAAAACTGAACATCAGGTCAGTGACCTTTAATGATGTAGAGTGTTCTCTTACCTCTCCACAAAGCATCCGGTATTTTTCTGCCACTGGAAGTATTACTTTTAGTACAGCCATACAGTCCAATAGTGTACTTTCCTTGGATTACTGCATTCATTTCATCTTTGCTCCATCCCAAGAAGGGAACCAGAGCTGAGAGTCAGAATTCGTGTCAGAGAAGGACAGAATTCAGAAAAGAACAAAATAACAGTAAAGGATTTGGAAAAAAAATATGGCTGGAGACACTAAAAAGACTGAGTGCTTGCCTTTGATACAAAATGAGGAAAATCAGATATTAAAAGGCAACAAAATAAATAACAAATCATCCTTCCACATATTATATGAAGAATAGAATTGCCAAAGAACTAAAGAGGTTATTACTTGATTTTCTTTTAAAGCTTGTGGAACTTAAGTGCTCCGAAATGTCTAGAAGCAAGAACTCCAGGATTCAAAGAGAGGACCGGACATTTCTGTGGATAAGAAGATTACCCACATAAACAGGAAACAATGAGCAAAAATAAGCTGCAGTAGATGTAAACCACGCTGCCTCTTTGGGAGCAGATTACCCTACAGCTGCCGACCACACGCCGGCTCTTGCCTTCCCCTGCAGCAGACAGTGCTGCTCTCGGAATGCAAAGGCACTGGGCTCGACAGACCTGGGGCTGAGTGAGGAAAGACAGGGTGAGACAGGCACAGGACATGGCCTGGAACAGGCCCGAAAAGCAGCAATTCACTCGGGAACTTTTTTATCGTAACTCTGGTCTAAATTCCCCCGATGTCGCGGACATACGAGGCACAGCCCCGGTGTTGTCTGTCCCCATGCTGTAGGAGTCAGCAACACTGTGCTGTCTCTCAGTCTGACTCATGTAGGAACCGACTGGAGAGACCCAAACGCCCCATTTCTATCAGCAACATCTAGAAGTGAGTCACTGTGGCAGCCACGGCAACAGGACACGTGCAAAACCACCCCAAAGCTGTGCAAGGCTCCATTTTCACCTCCAAACCATCCCCACCTTCCACCAGTAAAGAGGAACCCAACCTATGTCACTCTAGTTCTGCACCTCAACAATATGTTGTGATAAGGCCAGGCTGGACAGGGTTTGGAGCAACCTGGAGTGGAAGTGCTCCTGCACATGGCAAGGGGTTGGAACGGAGATGATCTTTAAGGTCCTTTCCAATCCAAACCATTCTGTGATTCTGTAAAAGGAATTCCTTAAATCATACCTACCCAACAGGTATTTTGCAGATGCCTGAAGCTCACAAGCATCTGAGAATGAGGGAAAAACCTGGATGGGGAAGGGAATTTGAGAACTAACCTCAGTTGAAACCCAATGAAAACACAAAGAGTTTAAAGCAAAGATCAAAGCGAGTGATAAGCCATATTCAGAGACAGTAAACTAATTTAATTCCACACAGCTCCATCACACTTTTTCCTCCTTCCATGGGTCACAAGGTCTCCATGCCTCCCTCCTGAGCTGTCACCCCGTCACTCAAAGGCAGCAGACAGCTGACACGGGGAAATGCATCGCTCCCGAGCCCAGCGAGATCCGCCAAACGCAACACGCCTGTTCCAAAAAAATCAGGGAATTATTCAAACCTCTCTCTAGTGACAGACACAGCAAGCGAAATACGCGGCCTAAAACTGAGCACGAAGGAGCATTTACATATGGATAAAAGAATCTGCACTCAGGGGAACAATTTCCAATCAAGAGCTGTATTAAGTGCACAGAGCCCTTAATGGAAGAACTGGGGGAGAGAGGATCCTGCAAGCTTTAGGCACCAAACCCCAGCCTCCAGAGCTGGCCCTCCATCCTTCTCCAACCTGACACTTCCACTGCCACGTCAACCTTCCCACCCAGAGCTGCAACTTCAGCATTAGTTGTTAGCTATTCCTTATCCCCAAAACAGAAATTTCTCCCCCTCCACTGTTTATAGCCAAGGATTCCTGTGCCCCTAATTATGGAAGTTTACATCACTTCCCCAATTAATTTACTGGACATCCAGTTCTGACACCATTTGTGGGATAGTGCCATGGCTCTGGGCATCCAGACGAATCTTTAAAGGCTTATTTTAAGGAAAGTGCAGAGCTTTGGCTCTGTAGGAGTAGCAACACTGAAAAGCACTTTTGCCTGTGATTCTCAGAAACGTTGAGAGGAATACAAAATATACCAGTGCACGTCAGAGAGGGAAATTAAAAGCATTTTGACAGGGAGCATGTGTAAGACTAGTGTGAAATAAAGATCTATTTTTAGTGGATTTACAATCAGTCCTGCAAGCTGGAAGTGCAGCTACGCAACTGTAGGTCCCTCTAAGTGGATAATCTAGTATGAGATCGTTCTATTTCTGGTTCATCAATGGCTCTAAGATGCTGTTGAGGCTTAGACACCTCATGCACCCACTGTGCCTGAGGTTCTGGCCAAAAGACAGGTGAGAGGAACTGTGTGAAGGCTTCCTTTCCCCATCTTGTGAGGCTGAGATGTATTAGGTGACTGCTTTAAAGTCAGTGTCTCATGTGCTGCTTTGGGCAGCCTGTAAATACTGATTTTTTTTTTCATCTGTCAGGGCTCAGGATGTTTGTATGAGCTGACTTTGTGCAAGGTCACATGGCACAGCCTCTGCCCCCGGGGTCACCTACCAGGAAAGCATCCCTGCCACCTGCAATGACACACCTGGCTCACAGAACCTGGACCACAAGGAGAAATGCATCATGGAGAACCAGACCACCAGGCTCCCACAGTGAAGTTCCACAGAGGCTGCCCTAAGCCCTTCTTTGGTTTTTCAAGCAAAGCCACGTGAGTCTAAAATATTATAATTTACACACAAAAGATGATGCAAGTTGCTGGAAGACAGATGCTTGTCTGATTAGGTTTCTTCCTGGCAAGCAGTAAGAAAACATTCCAATAGCCAAAGAAATCTTACCCGGGAGCACAAAGACTTATCCTCAACATCCTCAGTACCAGACATGAGTCTCCCTGGACTCACCCACACTGTTCCTCTGAATGTTTATATGCTCCAAGCCATAACCTGGGCTGGCAAAACCAAAACACACGCACAGCAACAGAAGAAAACAAAGAAAACAACCACCCTCAAGCCCTGTAGAACTGTTTCTACAGAAGTCCGTGGGCTACACAGGAGGAACACATGTACTGAACACCACTGACAGGGCTACAGGAAGGAAACCAGGGATCTGTTCACCCCAACTACAGGCAGCTGGATCATCCCTTACTCCGTGGACTGGCACTCCTGCACCCGCATAGATCTGTGTCACTGTGTCACCAGGAGAGAACCTGCTCTCTCCAGCCAGCTCTGACCACCCAACTGCCAAGCAACCAGCCTAAATACCTCCACATGCAGCCCTTAAATCAAACCTCTGACCAGCACCTGATTGTTGAACTGAAGTTATTTGTCTTGTTATATTTCCTAGTTCACAACTGAGGTCCAAGACAGATCTGACTCAAACACTTCACAGAGGGAAGTCCAACAACAGCAGCATTCCCACAGACACCACTGGAGCAGGGCAGGGCTTGGAACTTGGAAGACCTCAACAAGGAGATTCCCTAAAACAAAAGGACTAAGACATACCCGTGGCCATGTCTCCCAACCCCAAAAGTGACCAAATACGGGCTGATTCATGGATGTTCCGTACAGCTGCTTCTCCGGGGCAGCCCTGCACAGGGAGGGAACCCGCATCCCCGCTAATTAAACCAGAAACTTTTGACAGCAGCCGTGCCCGGGCTCCAGGCCAGGCTCTCTCCAGAGGCTCAGGTTCGCCCCACGGAGCCTTAAACCATCCGAAAGGAGGAGAATGGACCGACCCGTCCCCACAACCCCGCCCGGCACACACCGACCCGCTGCGGGACGGCACCTCCCGAGCCCATCCCGGGAGCCGGGACCAGCGGGAGGCGGCGGAGGCCGCGGGGACCCCCGGCGGAGGGCAGGCAGCTCGCTCCGGAGCCCCCCCGGAGGGCCGGGGGCCGCGCTCGCACCGCGCCGGGGGCGCATCCCCTTCCCATCGGGCCGGGGAAGGGAAACAAGCGAGAAGGAGACCCCCGGCCCCGGCGGCCCCGGGTCCGGGGCGGGCACGGGCAGCACCGCCCGCAACCCCCTGGGCGGCCCCGGCCCCCGGCTCGGCCCCACGGCCGCGATGGCGGCGCCGCCGGCCCCGTTACTCGGGGAGGGGCCGGGCGCGGCGGGGAGGCCCCGGGGCCCGGCCGAGCCCCCGCGCCCCTTCCTCGGAGCGCCCCCACCCCGGGCCTCACCAGGCGGGCGGCCTCGGCCCACGTGCGCTCCTTCTTCCTCC
>NW_020897781.1:483417-556097 GCF_003984885.1 Neopelma chrysocephalum
GGCGGCGGCGGCGGCGGCTCGGGCCCGGCATAACAACGGGGTCAAAGGGCCGGGAGCGGGGCGGGGCGGCGGGGCCCGGCGACGGTGGCCGCGGCGGGACACGGCGGGAGCGGAGGGGCGGGGACCGGGGGGCGGTGCCGGGGATGATTTGAAGGAAAACAAACCGCAAGGGCCGCCGGGAGTTGTAGTCCACGCGAGCGGGCCCGCCGTGGGAGTGAAGCGGCCCGCGGACTACAAGTCCCGGCGGGCGCCGCGCGGCATGGCGGGAGAGGCTGCTGCCGCCGCATGGCCGCGGTGGGGCGGCGGCACCGCCCGGGCCGGGGGCGGCGGTGGGACCGGGCTGGGGAGGGGCGCCGGGGCCGAGAGCCTGCGGTAGCCCCTCGAGTGAGAGCCGCGTCTGTTCGCGTTCTGGCATCGGGGTTATCACAGGATCAGAATGAGTTAGGTTAGGAAGGACCCGAGGTCATCGAGTCCAAGCTGTGACCGAACGCCAACATCAACCAGACCATGGCACCGAGTGCCACGTCCAGTCTGTCCTCACACACCTTCAGGGACGGTGACTCCACTACCGCCCTGGGCAGCCCATTCCTATGCCTGAGCACCTTTTCCTGTGAAGAAATTCTTCCTGATGTCCAACCTAAACCTCCCGTGGCACAGTTCAAGACTATGTTCTTCTGTCGCTGGTCGCCTGGGAGCAGAGCCCGACTCCCACGTGGATACGCCCTCCTGTCAGGGAGTTGTAGAGTGTAAGGCCACCCCTTAACCTCCTTTTCTACAGGCTAAACACCCCCAGCTCCCTCAGCTGGTCCTTATTAGATTTGGGCTCCAGACCCTTCTGGACCTTCTAGCATTTTCTACTCATATTTACGTGTGTATATATATATATATATATATATATACACACACATTACAAAACTCACATTTTACCACTTAGTTTACCCAGAGACTTTCTTTTTTTAAGGAAAAAACAACACAAGGCTTTGTAAAACACTGAGTTGCTGAGCCCTGCCTCAAATTAACAATGAAAACCACACGTTTTGATAGATGCAATAAATCTTATTGACTTTATTACATGTCATATTTTAGGATCACTTTACATTCCTAGACAAAAGAGATGATACAAATAAATATAAGCTGTAAAACTATGGACAGAACTATGGACAGGTTCTTTTTTCCTATAGATCACCTAAGAGAAGGCGGAGGTGGGTGTATCTCCAAGGAGCTGAGAGTTCTCATGGACAGCTGTGCCCACGGAGGGGATTCTGGGGCACCTCTTCAAAGAGAAAGGGAGCTGGAGAAGGCAGTAAGTGCCTGGACCCCGGAGAGTCAACCCCCTCCTGCACAGTGCAGCAGGCAGGACTGGTGTTCTCATTTCAGTTCCATCTCTGCGGCTAATTATGGCTTTTGCAGCTTCTCTTTTCCGATTTGTGTTTGAACACAGCACGAACAGACCCCCCCAGGAATCACACTGAACTGTTTAAAGCCTGGTGCATGTTAACCAGCACAGACAGGAGAGAGGACAGGTCCAGGTCCACAGGCATCCCACTGGAACTCCAGCGCTGCGTGTTCAGCGAGGGCAGAGTTAAACACCTAAAACTGGCTGAACACAGGCCTGGTCTGATCTGTATAAGGCACCAGTGCAGCCCCGGGTGCTCTGGCAGAGGTATGTGTGTTTGAGAAGATTCAAGCAGCATGCAAATGTTTTTAAAAAGGCGCTGGACATAAGGATTTCAGAAAGTGCTTTAATTCCTATGCGTCAGTGTCACACGGCGCTCGCTCCAGCACCAAGGGCCCACTCCTGCCCCGTGCCACTTCTTAAAAAAAAAAGATCCCATTATACAGATCAGAGCAAAGACAAGGATGTTAAACATTCCTATGAAGAAAGGGTGGCGGTGCACACTGTCCCAGGGCCTCTTCCAGGAGTCTGGCTGGATTTCCTGCCTTTAGTTAACCAGCAGGAAGCCCAGATGGTTCAGATATCACCCGCAGAGGGGCAAACTCGGCAGGAATGTTTCTTAAAAGCTTCAGCCCAGAGCTCAGTATGTTACAGCTTAAGACAACGTATCTTAACTTGGTGTCAGTGCCACTGAGCATCTGGTGAGGCTAAATCCATCGGAATGAGAATCCAAAAGCTTCTGTAAAAGGCCGAGATTGCCAATGAACACACTGACCAAATCTCCACCGCAGCCCCAATTTACATACAATGACTAAATATGCAGATTTATTCTTTTTTTCCACCCTACTGAGTTTCTTTCACCTTGCTAATGAATTTCTACAGAGTTAAAAGCAGAGCCTTTCTGACACATCACCAGCTCATCAACATGAAAACAGGTTTGCACTGCAGAGTCCCATGGCACCAGCCCTGCCACGAGGGCAGTTTCCAGCATATGAGTTTAATATAGAATTCCCTATGGAATAGTAGCAACTGAGGAAGAGTGTGCACATGTGCAGACACAGAGGTGTCCGTGTATGCATTATTCACATAAAACATGTGTACACAGGTATGTACATAGACGTGGTTATATACTGTGCTGCTATTTTAGGGTTTTAAACCCCGTTTGTTTCATTTCTATTCTCTGAGCACTTACTCCATACAATCATCTTTTAAAATGTCCCAGCACAGAAGATTATGTGCTGGAGAGAAAGAAGGAGAGGGCAGAGAAGGTGATGTTATATTATGCAACAAAAACCAATTAAAAGGCTCTCTGGATATAAACAGTGCTTTATAAAAAGGAAGATTATACTGGGATTCCATGTTCAGGTTGAAAGAAATTGGTCATGTGCCTGCTCTCTCAATTATAAGCAAATTCCTCCTTCCTCCACCCAAACTAATATATATATATATTTATATGTGCATATATGTGTATCCATATATTAACCTTGTGGCCCAGGAAAGCAGTCCGTGGGTTGCAGCAGCCAAGTTGGTGTTTAAGGGCCCACCTGGGCAGCTGGCTCACCTGGGCACCGTGCCTGCAGGATGCAGAGGTGAGCTGTGCTGAGCGCTCGGTTCCTCCTGCTCAGGGGGTCAGCAGAACGGAGTTCTCCAGCCTGGGTGAAGTCACTCCATGGACACTTAACAAGCACAAGGCAGAGTCCACACATCAGAGCATTTCTACAACCAGGCAAGTCCTCACACACTCACACGTGTCAGTCTGGAGGAAGTTGTCAGTGAGGGGAACAGGTAAAAACGTTCACAGGATGACAGCCAAGAGCAACCAGAAAAAGTAACATCCCAAGTCTCAATATACAGCGAACTAAAACTTACAAATGAGCTGTGGGACACTAGACAGGGACACCTTACTCTGTCCTTAGTGTGGAGTTCCACCTCCCTCTAGCCTGCTACACGAGCCTGCGGCATTACAGGAGGCTGCTTTAGTCATAGGGCAGCGTTGCAAGGAGACCATCAAAAGCAGTTCTTCCTCCCTTGTTTTCAAAGTAAAACCCCTGGAATTAACACCAGCTTCCATCATCCAGCCTCAGTTAGATCTGCTTTCACTCCCAGTGGGCTCTGCATGGGCTGGGAGGTGCAGAGGGAAAGCTGCTCAACCCTGGAACAGGTGAGGCACAAGAGGCACCAAATGCTGAACCTCATTAGACACCAAGGGAAGGGACCATACTCCCAGGAGTGCACTCAAAGGCAGCTACATGTTCCAGTGCTCTGCCCAGCTTACAGGAGAGCCTGAGCCTGGCAGGAAGAGCTCTGAGCCAATGCTACATTTCCCATGAACAGTGAGAGACATGAGAAAATGGCCATATGCCATTAAAGATGTCATATGGACACTGGTTTTAAATGCCAGGGGTAAAGTAGGAGGCAAGAGAGAGGAGGAAAGCTGTGGAGCTGGCACTGGCATGCAGAGGTGTTCCTTGACAAGGTGGTTCCTGTTGGTAGGGGTGAGGTTCTGTAGGAGGTCAGCGCAGAGAAGCTCTTACTTAGGCCTGTAAACAAGGAAAGGACTTCAGATTCTACTGCTTCCTTTCTAGAGAGCACAGAGTTGTTTTCAAGACCCTTTTTTGTCCTACAGCTCTAAAGGGAGGCACAGCTGTGTGTTTTTGAGGACACAGTGGCCGCTGCCATCCTGCCTGTTCAGACCAACAGCTTAACCCCAGATCTCTCAAGCAGGAAGAGGAAGAACTGTGCACCTTGTCAAGTTCGAACAGATCCTCTGCTTTTTAGCCTCATTTGGTTCTTACTGTGGAGCTCTGGAATGATAGTTCTGTTGAGATGACTTTCAACTCTTGTCTTCTTATTGCCCAACAGCCAAAAAGCCCAGTGCAGCAGAAGGGCTGGTGCAGGAGGAGGACGGTGATGCTGTGAGGTGATCCCCATGCTTCCCATTGCTCCTAACACACTTTAACGTACCTCATGCATTTTTGATTTCCTAACTAAAATCCATTTCCCACAGAGGCCAAATGCTGAATTGCAAGCACGGATCTTCCTGTGGCTCAGTGCCCCTGGACTGGCCCGAGTCAGTTAAACAGCAACAAGGCCATCTCCAGGGAAAGGGGCTGGAGGCTGGCCGGGAGCTCTCTCTGCAGGTTTTTATTTGTCTCTGCTCCCAGAAGGCAAAGGCTGTTCCCTCCCTGGAGAGGAGCTGCTGGTTTTACTTTGGAACCAGCCCTCGTGACTGTGGGTAGAGCTGAGAACTGTGGGAGCCTGCTGACGAGGATCCCGACGATTTCCTTCCAGTTTTCGGCCTAAAGAAGTAAAAATGAAAACATAAACAAAAAAAGCTCTAACAATGTCACCTGTTACTTTCCAAAATTAATCTTCAAAAAGTCAATTCTTTTACTGGATTTATTCTCCAATCAGTTTTAGCTTTCTCTTCTGTCCCATGTCCTACACGGCTCCCGGAAAGGAGGTTGTGGCAAGGTGGGGATTGGCCTCTTTTCCAGGGTAACAAGTGATAGGACAAGGGGAAACTGCCTCGATTTGTACCAGAGGAGGTTCAGTTTGGATATTAGGAAAAATTTCTTTGCTGAAAGAGTGGTTAAGCATTGGAACAGGTTGCTCAGGGCAGTGGTGGAGCCACCATCCCTGGAAAATATTCATAAAACAAGTAGATGTGGCAGCTTGTAATACGGCTTAGTGGGCAGTGTGGGATTTGGTCGAAGGTTGGACTTGAATCTTGAAAGTCTTTTCCAATCTTAATGATTCTACGATTCTATGTTCCTTTTTTTCTCTCTCTCTCTCTTTGCTTTGCAGCCAAGCTTGGCTTCACTTCACTGACAAGAAATCCTGACAAACAGCGGCTGTACTCGCACCTCTCCCCATGGGCCAGTCTGCTCACTGGAGGCCTGACTCACCTGGGTTTTGATTTTTTATTTGAAGTGCTCTCAAAGGTCGAGGCATCCACCTGAATCTCATCTTCATCCTGCAGAGCTGCTTCTAGAGCTGCCTGAACTTTGGGAGCGATGGCTGGACCTTCGTAGTCCCTCGTCGTTCGGCTGGGCCCATCCAGTTCCAGTAACACGATGTTCTCTGCCTGAGGCAGGAAAAGCAGAATCAAAGTCTCCACGTTTTCATACAAATTGTAACTTTTCCCTCCAGAAACTTATTCTGAAGTACTTTATAAATGTGTGCAGGACATTTTATATCTCACAGAAGAACACACAATCCTCTGGGATTCACCTGATCAGGAGGGTAAAGACAAAAAGGGGCCTTACCCTGTACCGAGCCTCTGGATGAACCATCATGGATGTCCTGGCGTGTTGGCTCAGGGGCCTTTTGTATCCCACAGCAGATACTGGTCTTTTCATCATCTGCTGGTTACTAGAGAAAAATAGAGACTCAGTCTGTTATACCCCAAAACCAAAGGCCCCTCTTGAAGTTTATGAACTGCAACATCTCCAAATTCCACACAGAAATCTGTTTCAAGAGAGCAGAAACTACCCTGGCTGCATTTGCAGGAGCAGGAAAGAAATATGATAGGAATGTACTGCTGTTTTAATGGTGAATGCACTGTTATATATATTTTACATACGATTATTGGGCTCATATGGAAGAAAAATCCCAGTCTTCCAAGAATTTTCCTAACTCTACATTTCTATTTTACTGAACCTACTAAGAGGAATAAATTGTTTTATTTTATTGTGCAGCAAGAACCTGTGAACTCTAGAGGGCCACTTTAAATCCCAAATTCAATCCCTTGTTCTTGACACAGCTGGAGGGTTTCCTGTCACCTGTAATTCCATTCCAAGAAAAGAGCAGAAGTACACTCACTCCAGACGGGTTATGGGATGCAGTTTCCAGTGATCTTCCTCTTCATCAAAGAATGATCTGTTCATGATCTTATTCTTTTCTTCCAAGGGAATAAAATTTTCAATAATCAGGTGCCTACGTGCAACCACAAAAATGAGAAATACACAAGAAACATAATTAGCAGATGACTTTCCTCACTGCTCCTCTCCTGATGATGTAATACAGCCCTGGAAAAGGAGGAATGGTTTAGTTCCCTTATGTTTAAATCTTGTTCCACAAGTATGTGCAAGGCAGTGCCTCCACTCCCTACCCAGGGAAGCCCTCTCTGTTACAGTTAATACAGTGATGGGACTTACTTCAGCTTTAGTTCCCTGGTGAGTTCATTCTGGGTCTGTTCCAGTTCCTGGCGCTCCTTGATGTGCTCTTCTTGGAGATCATGGATCTCTGCCTTCACAGCTTGCAGCTTGGAAAATAACTGGAACAGACAACAAGGGCCAAAATTTATCACTTGCCAATGTTGCTCTCACTTTCACACATGAGTTGATTTTATTCCCAGCCCTCTTGACAAGGAATAATTTATTTTTTTTTTTTACCTTTTTGAGTTTTTTGGTCTTTATGTCCACCTCTTGCTGAAGGGAACTATAGGTCTCCTTCAGCTCTAGTGTTTCCTCATCCCGACTTTCCATCTGTTGCTGGATTTCTCGCTCCCGACGTTTCTGAAGAACGTGACATAGGGAATTAAAGACCACAATTACCTTGTCACCTCCAGCTGACACACATGAAACCAACACTCAGGATGGGTTTACTGCCCTGCTTTCCAGGGCTTTTCCTTTGGCTTCCAGTTCTTCCTATCTCTTGCCTTAGAAATACCAGAAGCATTAACAACTCTTCTTTGTCCTTATTTTGCTACTTAAGTCAGATAGTGTGAATAAGTGCTCAAGCTTCAATTAAAGGAATGTCATCTTTAGATTCTGGGTTTTTTTTAATGTTCTTTTTATCAATTCATACTAGTCATTGCATTTAAAAATCACCAACAGAAACTGCATAAAAAATAGAAAATAGTTTATAGAAAATAAACTTTTTAGCCCAGAGTAAACATCCCTCCTTTGAGCTGATGGCTGAACTGGTACTCTTGAAGGTCTTACAATTATTTCTTCACCTAGAGACAGCTCCAATCAAGGTAGGACATAAGTCTTTAACATGAAGAGCTAGAAGAAAACTATCATAAACCTTCTCTACATATTTCAAACAATGACAAATAGGACACAAGCCCTTCCCCCTTCTTTTCAGATAAATGATTGCCATTAAACCAATTTTAGGGTTAACTCTGGGAAAATTTTCTGATAGTTTCCCCTGATACAATGTTTTATAAAGGTTCCACAGCAAGGATTTTTATACAAAATAACAAATCTCCTTCCTTGTACCTGTTCTGCAATTTCCTGTCGTTTCTGTTCCAGGATTTTCTGCTGTTCATTTGTGTGGTCCACAATATTTTTCCCTCCCACCAGGAGCTTGCTTTCCATTGTCTGAAAGGAAAAACCAAGGTCAGGAGTTTCTCTCAGTGACCACAGAATGTAACTTTCTTTTCTATGGATACAACTTCTTCAGGGCAGCTCCCTTATTTAACCTTCTCTTTCAAGGCAGCTGCTACAAGAATTGCTATTTCTTAAAATTCCTATAAAACTGTGGGATTAACGAAACAGTAACTTGCTTGAAATTAGGCACTGCTGCAACGTGTGGCAAAGCTGGAGAACTAAAACCTGTACTCCCCTGTAAAGAACTTTTTAATGATCTGTGACAGAATGAGGCATGTTTTGTGCCACAGCTTGTGAAAAGATGCATCATCACATTCTGTTGTGCCAGTTTCTTAAGACATAAGAACAATGAAACAACTCATGAATATTAAAACATGAAATTAATGGTGGAAATTTCAACTTCTGGCTAGAAATAGCTTATTTTAAAATCTTCCAATCTAAACACAAAATGACTATCCTGGAAACTTTTTGTGAAATATATTTCCAAATTGGGAAACCCTCCATTCTCCCCAAAGCCTAGAGAAATTGCTTTCAAAGAGTATCACAAGGAAGAATTCTACCTTGATTTTAGCACTCAGCATTTCCGTCGCTTCCTTCTCTCGCTTCAGGTCCTCCATTTTCTTCTCCTTCTCTTTCAGCAGCCTCATCTTTTCTTCTGCTACCAAGCTGTGATCCTCAACTATAGCTTTCTTCTCAATCTCCAGCTTTTCTTGTTGCTCCCTCCAGTAGTCATCTTTGTCATCTCCTTCATCCTCACCCTCTTCAGTGTCCTCCTCCTCTTCCCCACCATCCCTCCTCCTTTCCCTCCTCTTTCTTTTGCCAATAGACCGTTTTTCCAGCTGTGCCTTGAGTCGAGCAATCTCTTCCTGGAATTCTCGTAGCAGAGCCTCCTTAGGATCCTCATTGACCTGTGGCTTGTTCTTGATGTTTTTGGCACGGTTGGCATATCTCAGTGTGGTCAGTGTCTCCTCCACGTTGTAGGAGGCAGGGCCTATATTGGCCACCATCACAGTTTTGGCATTGCCACCTAACGAGTCCTGGAGTAACCTGGTCAGCTTGGAGTCCCGGTATGGAATGTGTGTGCTTTTCCCATCTACCAGGGCAGAGATGACGTTGCCCAAAGCTGAGAGAGAGAGGTTGATTTTAGTAGCTTCCTTTAACCTTTCCCCCTGTGCCCCAGTCTTGGCTTGCCGCTCGCTGCCTGCGAGGTCGACCAGGTTGAGCTTCCCGACACGGATGTGATTCTCTCCATCCAGTCCCAGCTCGCTGCATTCAATGGTGATCTGGAAAATGGCATGAGATCGAGAGCTGTGTTCGTTCATGTTGGTGGCACCAACGGAGCGGTTCTGGTTTCCCAAATTCATGATGTGCTCGATCTCTTTGACACTTTTCGTAACAACGGTGGTCAAATCCTTAACAAACACCCCTGTGTCTGGTCTCTCCTTCAACTCCAGCCGCTTGGACTGATCCTTTGATAACAAGTCTCTGATTTCTTCTTGGTATATTTCCAAATAAGATGCTCTAACTAAGTATTGCTGATTTTGAGATCTAGAGATGTGGGTGAAGATGTGATCGAATGAATTGGGGATGACCCCTCTCTTTTCGGGATCACCACGCACCCCTTCCATCGTATACGTTTTCCCTGTCCCAGTCTGCCCATAGGCAAAAATTGTCCCATTAAACCCTTGCAGAACAGAGTCCACAAGAGGTCTGAAGGTCTCATCGTAGAGTTCGACCTGTTTGGAATTCCAGTCATACACGGCATCAAAGGTGAAAGTTTTAGGCAGTTCATGAGATGCTCCCCGTGGATTTTTCACTGAGACCTGCCCTAACTTGACATCCACATTAACAACTTTTTCGTAGGAAGCAGTTTTCTCCTTGCTGTTCATGGGCCGGCAGCGCACCACCACCCGCACGGACTCGGAGCTCTTTAGCTTGGACATGATGGCAGGTCTGTGGGTGGTGTGATCCGATGGGTGGATGATCCCGTGCTAGAAACCTGAAACAAAAACAGAGCAGGAATGTCTGAAGGCAGTTTTCTGCAGGGGATGACTTGTCACAAAGCCGAAGACTCGACTCATCTACTCGAGCAGCATTTTGCACTCATTAAGTTGCAAGGGATTTTGGAGAATTAAAATAATGGGCAACATGAAAACTCTGTAAAGGCCTGAACTGAAACAGTATTATTTTACCAAAGCTTGTGCATCAAATGGTATCACTTTTACAAGCTCTGCTGCAAAAAATCGTCATCAAATCACATCTTTAAGGCTGGTAAAGATCTCTTTCTTGACCCTTAAAAATAATCATAATGCTATTTAAACTATTCATAAAGAGAATACTTTGCCATTTATTTTCTTTGCAGTCAGGCCTTTCGTTTTAAATCTCCTGTTTTGAAAACCTAGTACAGCCTTGCTCTCTCTGGCACACAATTCCACTATTTTTTCTTTTGGCATTATACTTCTGCCAGGATTCTCCACAAAAGCCAGCCCTGCCCAACCACACTGACCTATGACATCACTCCACGCTCCTGCTCTGGTGTTCCAACTGCATCAGGTTTACAGGATTCAGCATCAATCTAAACTTACGTTGCATAAACCCAGTTCAAAGATCATGACTCTGGGTAGAGAGAAAGGACACACTTGGTGCATCCCCCAGTCACCAGCACAATGAGCTGCCTTTGAAAATGGAACAAAAAGCCTGTGTTCCTGCAAAAGCAGTCACTGCTAAAGCCTCAGAAGGCAGATCTCAATGGCACAGCTTGGGGAATGCCGTGTGGTTTCTAGTAAGCCTCTTTATTTCCAAAACATCTTTCAAGAAGAGCTCTGAGGTCCTTCTGTCAACTGGAACTAAGTGTAAAACCAACACACACTGGGAACCCCAGGTAGAGCTGGCACACGTTCAGGTGTGGCCTCCTCGGGATGTGCTCACTGTTCCCTTCCCATCTGGACCTGCACGAAACATGGATTTTGTCCAACTGTTTTTTACTTGATAATTGCACATCTCAGGAGAGCTCCTCAAACAAAGTGACAGAGAACTTCAGAACTAGAGGATGAGAAAAGAACCACAATGATTCTCACCCAATATCCAGTCTGGCAAAGAGTAACACAGGAATAACAAATAAACATGGTTAAAACCATGTTTAATAAACCTCAATACACCCTTGGGAATTTCCTTCAGTTTGTGGGAGGAAACTCCTTGCTCCTTGGTCTTCCCAGAGAAGCGCACAGTAGCTGATAGGGGGATGAGGAACATGCATCGAATTGACCAAACTGAACACTCATCCAGAATTCACTTTACACCCTGCACAGTGAATTCACACTGCTGCAGGAATCTTGGGTAGCTACTGAATAAAACCATTTCCCTCCTAAGTGACAGCTCCAGATAAAGGTGACCTTCCTGTCCCACCCACAGCAAACACGAATTCTAGAGCACCAGCACAGAAAGAATATGTTAAATGAGGACAAATCTTAGCAGAATCACAAAAAGCAACTCTCCCTCTTCTCATCCTGAGGATTTGTATACATCAACATGCACTTCTCCTGCCACAGCTACCAAGGATATTCCTGTAATTCAAGTTCACAAGAGACAATTATTTTTGGACAAGGTCACATGACAACCGCTGTGTGACGTATCTGCATGTTCACACTGGTAAATACTCAAATTAGGCACCAATTCCGAAAAGCAGAACACAGATTTATTTTATACATTGAACATCCAAAATACTATTCTGATGAGAAGTGCCACTTTTGTAAGCAACTGTGATAAATATTAACATGATCAGAATGAAGTTAGTCTTGCCAGAGGTACACACTGAACAAAAAATATGTTGCACATTTGCTGCTTTTCTGGGTGTATCTCCTTAACATGAGCTTGAGCAGCTTTTAACACCTTTCCACATTTCACTTGCAAGTCTCTTTTTATAGTCACAAACAACTGATTTTACCCCTGATTTGGGCTATTTTCATAACAACCTATCACGACTCATCTCCAATTATTTTAGCTACCGCAGTGAAGTTTACTGGAAGCATAACAAATTATGGTTCTTCTCAGACTTACCCAAGTGTGTAACTGGAGAATAAAACCAATTAGTTGGCAGTGTTTGTATTCCCCAGAAACTCCAGGGCAATGTTTGAGCTGGACAGGAATGGCCAGAAAGCTGGGAATGCTGCTGTGCCATCCGCTCTTCTCCATCAAAGAGGGGAATTCCTTCACTAAATTAGTTCAGCCTAAAGTGACCTGGGCCAGGTCCCTATGTCAAAGTCAAGCTTGAGGTGGATGTGCTTGAAGATGTGCCCCAGGTGCCCAAGAGGGGAGCGTGGGCAGAAATGGAAGCATTTTTATTTCAGTAAACCCAAGGTTGTGAATGAAAAAAAATAAGCAACGTCACAACATGAATGCAAGTTGGGGTAGCCACTTCTCCTCAGAAACTTCTAGCATTGGGAGGTGCTGGCTTGGCTGGCTGTGCCCCAGGCACACTGTCCCCAGCCACCTGCCCTGACAGGTCCTGACTTCTCTCCACTTCCTACCTTAAGCTTAAACATCCCAGCAAGATTTCTCTGGAGCTGCCCAAACCCTTCCCTTGCACCTCTGCACATCCCCAGATATACCACTCGACACATCCCATTGCTCCTCGCTGTTTAAATCTTTCAAATACTTGTGGGTTCACAACGCCCTGGTTATGGACCCTCCCAACCCAAACCATCCCTTGTGCTGCTGTTTCTCCTCTCGCCTCCCCACCGAACCCTCCGCAGGCCGGGCGGGACTGCCACGGGCAGGACCCCGGCGCTACCGCGGTGTGGCCCGGTTACACCCGGCGCCTGTGGTCACCTCTGGTCACCTCTGGTCTCCTCTGTCACCGCTGTCACCCCACGCGTGTCCCCTCCCCCGGGGGAGCCGGGACCGTGGCGGATCCCACCCGAGCATCACCCGCCGCCCTCGCGTCTGCGACACAGGGCGCTGCAGGGAAGAGTGGACCCGAGGGCGCTCGGGGGACGGGGACAGCGCGGAATGAGGAAAAGAACCGCGGGAGGGAAGCACCGCCAGCGCGGGGGGCACCCACCCGCCCGCGGCCACCCGCCCGCGGCATCGCCACCGCAGCCCGGCCGCGGGCGAGTCCCGCCGCCTCCCTCGCTCGCTGCCCGGGCCGCGGCAGCGGGGGCGGCTCAAAGGGCCCGGGGTTGTGCTCCCCCCGGGGCGGGCCGGGGGGTGGCGGGCGCTCGGGGCGCGGCGCGGGGCCGGGCCGGACTCACCTGCGCCGTCACCATGGAGCCGCCCGGCCGCGGGCCCGGAAGCGGCGCGGCCGCCCCGCCCGCCCGTGACGCGCTTCCCTGGCAACGGCACCGGCCGCGCCCGCCCCGCTCCCGCCGCGAACCGGGACAAAGGGGCCGCCGACCCCCTCCTCCCTGCACCGGGGGGCGATTCCAACAACCCCCGAAAGTGCCGGGGCTTGCCCCCGACCCGGCGCGTCTCGCAGGAGCCTCCGAACTCCTTCAGAGCTCAGGGATGTTTCCGAGGAGGAAAAGACCACCGTTAATAGAAGGCATTTAGGGTTAAGCCTCCCTGCCCACCCCCGTAGCAGCGCTGTCTGGACCGCAGCAGTGCCTCCAGCTCACTGCCGCCACAGCCCTGGTACCACAGACTCCCGTGATGGAGGAAGGAATGTCGGGGCACTACCAGTGAATACAAAATCAAGTTTTTATTAGTACAAAAAATACCTTTTTTTTTTTTTAATTATTTTCTAAAAATACCCCACCCCTAACGTTTTAATACTTCATCTTCCCAACAGTGTGCAGGGAAAGGCTCCTCTTGTTCTGCAGCAAGGCATGGCAGCCCTGAGGGCATCACTCAAGATCAGTAAACTGTATGAGACACCAAGGAGGAGCAAGGTCTCCAGAAGCCCGGCTCCCAGAGGCCCCAAAACCAATGATTTTCCCCCAAATCCCATGATTTTTGAAGCCAGCCCTGAGGAAATAAGAGATGAGTCTTTGCCACCCTGACACCTGGGGGGTCGTCTCGATTAGCCCTTTTCTGCTCTCTTCCTTCAGCCTTCAAACTCCTTAATGCTCAAGAGTGACTCCAAGGAGGAAAAGATCTCCATAAAAAAAGATATGTAGAGTTAAACCCCCATAACAGCGCTGTCTGGACCGCAGCAGTGCACTGAAGGCAGCAGCTCTAGTACCACAGACTCACACAAGTGGCATTTTTAAAAAAGGAACAGTTCTGTATTCAGTCTTTGGACCAAAAAATGAAGTCACAGAAGCACCAAAAGGCATCGGTCAAGTTGAGTCTCACCATGTTGGGACTGTCAGTGTTACCAGCACCAAACTGTACTGGGCCAAACGGAGATGTCTGGGCTGCTGCTTCCCCATAAACAAACAGTAACCTTCCAGAGTTATCTCCCCTGGGAACTGCCCCCCAGACAAGGGTGATGCTCTCAGAGGGGTTATTTTATAAAGTACAAAACCAAACAGAAACCACTACCATAACCAAGCAGAACGTACCCAACCCCACTACAGCTACTTTAATAATCCTGGCTCAAAGTTTTGCTCCTTCTACAGACCTCACCAACATCGACAGCTACAAAGCTACAAGCCCTAAATCTCCACCTCTGGCCTGGCTGTGGCAGATCTCCTGTGTCCCTGCACGTGCCTTCCCCCATGTCGACATAGAGGCTGAAGAGGCAGCTGCCACTGTGCCCCACTCTGCTTCTCTAGCACTGCTGAAGGGATCCAGGGCCCCCCAGCACTGGGAATGGAATCTCTTTGGACAGAGAAAGGGACACTGAGGCACTAAAGTGACACATGTCATGTAAGGCAACAGCTGCCCTCAATAAACTCAGAGCTTTTTCAGTTCTGAGCTTCACCTTGCACGCCCTTTCCAGGGATCCTGACATGCCTGACAATACTTTTGCAATTAAAAGAACCAATTATGGTCAGTTTTGAGCAAGAAGCTTCAAAACATCTCCAGGTAAGAGTTAAGATTTAACGTTAAAAAAAAAGAAGAGGAAATCTGAGCAGCTGCTTCATCATGATTGCTGGTGAGCCCCAAAGAGTGAGAATGGAGAGCTATAAAAAACTACATCTTAAAAAACTATATGTAGTTTATCGTTCCCTATAAACTACAGGATTTAAAACTTCTATCTGACCTCACGTTGGAAATACAGGAGATGTCAGAGAGAACAGTCTAGAAATGACCGTGAGGAGCGTCAGAGGGCGGGAGCAGCTGTGGGCAGCCCGGCAGTGACTGCACACGGCAGAACCTGCAGCACCAAGGGCTGAGCTCACAGCCCTGAGAACCACAGAGCCTATTCCTCCTTTGCTCAGAACTCATCCCGTAACCTGGGGGGGTGGTCCATGCCAAAAAACGAGGAGGGTTTCCCATGGATGTCGCGCTCTCTTTTCACAAAGGCGGTGAAGGAAGAGACGCAGTTCCCGATGAAGTGATCGGACTGGCCAAGGATGTACAGATCAACCTGAGGCACTTCTGGCTGCAGGCTGACAACCTTGAGCTGCAAAGAAACAAGGGAAGCAGATAAATCCAGTCAGCTATTGTTACAATCCAATGTCTTGGCGTAATAGATTGTATTAGAAATGGGAATACACAACAGAAAGAGGAGGGTTTGTCTTAGGCTGCCCTATAACTCATTTATGATTAGATCAGTGTCAGAACATTTTTGAAAATCACTCAGGTTTATTTAATTTAAGCCCTTTTCAAGGAGATATTTACTACCATGCCAGATAATGCTCTTCAACCTCCGGGAGACAAAGAGTTTTACATTATAATTTTTATTGCTATGAGTCAAATTCACTTTGAGATGGCAATGTTTGGCCGTGCATACCCTATTACACACAGCAGCCATGGGCCAGAATCCCAGGGAGATTTTTGCCAAAGCACTCCTGCCAGAATGGGTTTCTGGAAGACTCACCTTTCCTTGGAAGAACTGCTGTATTTCCGTCGTGTAGGGCTCGGAATCAGTAGCGACATAAATGGATTTAGCTTCAATCTTTGTCACCCAGACCTTGAGAGCACGCTTGATCTCCCTGAGGTCTGGCAGGCACATGTCCATGGTGAGAGGCACCGCAGCGCTCCGGTCGTAGCCCACGCACTGGGGTGAAGCCATGAAGTGAGGCCCGGCCGTCCCGTCCTTCAACATGTTGCAGGCGTTTTTCTATTGGAAGAGGAAAAGAGAATCATAGAATTATTAAGGTTGGAGAAGGCCTCCAAGATCGTCAAGTCCAAACTTTGAATGAAACACCCCCATGCCCACTAAACCATATCGTGAAGTGCCACGTCTTCTTGGTTTTTTGGACACTTCCAGGGATGGTGACTCCATCCCTGCCCTGGGCAGCCTGTGCCAGTGCTTAACCAGTCTTTCAGTGAAGAATTTTTCCCTGACATCCAACCTGAACCTCCTCTGGTGCAACTTGAGGCTATTTCCCCTTTTCTTGTCACGGGGAGAAGAGGCTGAACCCCATCTCACAACAACCTCCTTTCAGGTTCAAAGTACCACGTTTAAGTGGGAAGTGTGAGAAAATACCACCACGTTCCCAACCTCTGCCTGTTTGAAAGAATCCCAACGGCACTGCCAACACACAGGGAGCTCCTGAATGCCAGCAGGGATCAGTTGGCTGTCCCAGCACAGCTCCTTTCTGGTCAGCTTTGTCCCCACCCCAGTAGCCACCAGCCCATGCCGGAGCCGTACCCAGTCTGAGCCGATCCTCAGGTGAATCCCAACGTAGGGCCGGACCAGCAGAGACTGGATATAGTCTTCTCCCTTCTTCACCATTCCATCAGACCACTCCATGTACTTCTGGAGGGGCCGGTGCTCCTCCAAGACAGGGAACTGGGCTGGAGCTCCAGGTAAGGCAAGGACAGGGTGCTCAGAGGGTGGAAACCTGTGGAAAACACGGCATAATCCTAGACACTCCATCCTGCATTAGGACTGAGGTGAAGGTTAGAATGGAAACCAGGAACACCCCAAAATATGCACCATCTATTGCTCCAAATTTAGATCAATTTTAACCACTTTGCCATCTGACAAAGCTCACTGACATTGAAGAAATTTGGGTTGCTGTGTTTTTACCTCAGACTTTTTATCAGACAGACAAAAAGTTAAGAACCTCATTCACTCAGTGAGGAACTACCAAGCAATGGGAGGTCATATTTTTCTCCCAAACTAGAGCAATTCTTTCACCCAAACTTACTGATAACCACTAAAGTCGCTCATACCTCTGACAGCACAAAGTAACCAGCAAAATGATGATCAGCAAATGAGAACCAAATTAGTTTTGAAGATTAATTACATATAAATAATAATGAATAAACACTGTAATTAAATATTACTGGCTCAGAAATCAATCTGATTTGGTGAAATCACAGCTAATAGTGCTCACAGGAAGAGCTCAGCAAATATTTAATGGAAAAAACATTAAGATTTTTAATTACATTGTTAACTAAGCACTTCAATCTCTCCCCCAAAATGTAAATTCACAATACACAGTCATGACTGTTTTCATGAGTGACTCAATGCCCAAGTAGCCTATCAGCACTTTTCCATCTTCTTGCTACCTTTGCATCCAATGGTCCTTGTAAGCAGGACTGAAGGAAATTCCCTTGAAGAGCTCAGACTTATCAAAATCCACTTGGAACTGATCCCAGAATGGACCGAACGGGTTTCCATCCTGCAAAGGAAAGAAAAGTGTTTGTTCAGTGCATTCACAGAGCCTGCAAGGCAGATCTAGCAAGATCCTGGAGTGCAAAGCTGGAGTTTTTCTGTTCTGGGAGGAAAGCAGCCAGAATACAACAGCCTGTCTGTCACAGGTCAGGGCCACAGAAAGGAAAATTACCTGAGCACTATTGCAAAGGCTGTCTTAAAGAAGGACAGTACAGCCTCGTAGTTAAGAGAGGTTGCTTTAACACTGGCTGGAAAACTCTACCACAGCTGGGAGACAGAGAGCAGTCACGGTAAAGTCTGAAGTGATAAAATCTAATTGCACAGCCTATCTTCCCCATCCCCAAACACTGAGAGACAAAGAAAAGGATGAAGGATGAAAAGAAAAGCATCCCTCTCCAAAAGCGGTGAAAGGAATACCAAAAAGACCCATTTGCAGTGGGTAACTCCCAAATTTGCAAATCAACAGCGACCTGAATGAGTCGGTCCTTCCCTTTGGAAACGAAGCGGAGATAAGCCTCGCCCGCGGGGCCGAGGAATAACTCACCTTCATGGGACAAGTGCTTTTGTCCGCGCTCCTCTGCGCCGCCGCCTCGAAGCAATAAGCCACCCGCCGTCCGGGCGGCCAGTGCAGGGGGGCCAGGTGCTCCATGAAGTGCTCCAGGCTGAGGACGCGGTGGTACCGCTGGAGCGGCTCCAGCCTGAAGTGCTCCGAGTAGGGGACGTGCAGCTGCGGGGGGAACAGAGCCCGTGAATCGGGGGCTCGGGGGGCCGCCCAGCCTTCCCCGGAGCCCGCAGCTCATCCCCGGGAGTCCTTCCCCTGGTGCCCCGGGGCTCACATCTTATCCCCGGGAGAGGTCCCGGCTCTGCCCTCCGCCCCCCCGCTCCCTCCCTGCGCCCGCCGGGGGCTCACGTTGGTGTAGGGCGGGCGGTGGTGCCGGTACTCGATCCAGGGCGGCACGGCCAGGGTCCGGTTGAGGGCGCGAGCGAAGGCCAGGGCTCCCAAAAAGTGCTCGGCCTGGTTCCCGAAGCGACCTGCGGGAGGGACGAGAGTGAGGATGGAGCGCGGGATGGAGCACCGGGGAGATGCAACCGAGGGATGGAGCGGAGAATGCAACCGGGGAATAGGGACCGGGGAACGCACCGGGGCATGAACCAGGGAACGCACCGAGGGATGCAGCGCGGGATGCGCCGGGGAAGGAACCCGGGGGGATGCGCCGGGAGAGGCACCGTGGGGATGCACAGGGGAGACACCTCGGAGACCGCGCCGCGGGGATGAAGCGGGAGACCCTCACCCATGCAGGGGCAGTAGAGCAGGTAACCGGCCGGGTCCCAGGCGGGCGTCGCGCCGCTCCCCGCCGCCGTCACGGGGAGGAGCAGCAGGATAAGAACGAGCAGCCCCGGCAGCGGCGGCGCCGCCATCGCAACTCCCCCTCGTCGGCGGCCGCCAACTCCCGGCGCCACCATCCCGTCGTGCCCCGCGGGCGCGGCGCTCTGGCGGCCACCACCGAGCTGTGACGTCACTCCCAGAAGGCCCCGCGCAATGGCGCCGCCGGGGCCGGGGCCGGAGCCGCGTTTGGCGGGGCCCGGGGGAACGGGGTGAGCGCGGGGAGGGGGTGGGCGAGAGAGGGGGGCGGCACCGCGGCGAGGGGCGGTGGCACGGCCGCACCCTCCCCTGGGCGGCGGGGTGCCCTCAGGGGGCAGGGGGGCGTGTGAGGAGGAGGAGGAGGATGCGGGGCGGGGTGGGGGGGCGTAGGCCGGGCCCGCCTCCCTCCCCTCAGGGCTGGGGGGTGAGGGGGGCGATGTGGTCGCGTTCCACCGGGGTTGCTTCATCCACGGGGCGCTCCGGGGGGTGTGCGTCTCCCGTTTGGCTCCCGAGGCAAACGGCGGGGGCGGGGGGGGGGGGGGGGCAACTCACGGCCCCCCCCCGCCGCCTCCACCGTTTGCATGGCGGTTGCGACAGCACCTTAAAACTCCTTATAATTTACTTGGAAACACACCAAAACCCCGACTCCGTCTTCTTCCAGGTAGCTTTGAAACTGGCCCAGATGGCCGAGCTCGTTGGGAGGGAAAGGAGCAACCACCTGGCGAGAGTGGCGGAGACTCCCCGGAGACCTGTGGAGCAGGAGGTAGAGAAACGCTCGTTTTTGGTTTTTTTTAACAGAGGTGGAAATATTCGTGAGTGCAGCACCTAGAAAGGCCAGGCTGCTCTTGAGCCACGGGGGCTGAGGAGGGGTCGGGGAGCAGTTTGTCACATCACTCTGGCTTGTCCCACAGTGGCACCTCAGCACTTCTGGGTCCTTTGTTGTTCTGCTCTGCCCACGTAGGTTGAGCGTGCACAAAACCATAGCTCTGCTCTTAGTGGGCATTCCCAAACTTCATTCCCAAATTTTTCTTGTAGTCATCCCACTTCCCAGTGTTTCCCACCCCATATTGGGGCTGATGTTTCACTCACACTAATTCTTATTTCAGCTCTCCAACACGTTCCCTGAGCACTTTCTTACCAGGGGTTGGTTTGTTCCGTCGCAGTTGCACATCCTGCCCACAACTGGCACTCGTGCTGATGTGCAGCAGGAAGTTCCTCCTCTGAAGCAATCCTGGAGTGAGAAAGAGCTTGAGGGTTTGATGCTATTTTAAGAAGAGTTTCTCGGCCAGCCAAATTAAGTGAAAGATCGTTTTTATTTCAGCTGGCTGTTTAACAGTCGAGGTGGTGGTAGAACTGTTCAAAAAGGTTGTACTTCTCCAACAAGACACACACAACTCAAGAACAACCTGCTAAGAGATGTTAATGTAGATCTTCATCAACATGAAAGCCAGCAGGGCTCACAGGAGCCTGTTATTTTTTGAACAGGAAACAGTTTGAGCTTCCATTATTAATGCAAGAGAGTGTCAAAGAAAAACAAAAAGGATTAAGAATTGCTCATTCTTGTAAAAAACTTGCTAATCCAGAGAGGCAGAATCTGCCTCAGAGTCGAGAAGTGAAAATGCAGTGAGTAATCCCACCTCGAAGAGGAGCAGCATCTGTTGCCTTCCTGGAAAAGGTGTGATGTTGCTGGCAATTGTGAGTTTTCTTCCCCAGCCCTGTTCACTCACGTGTGATGGTTCAGGTTGGTTTGCTCAGAGCAGCAAGTTGGCAGCAGAATGGATGTGAAAAAAAGAAAAAAATACAAGAGAACCTTTGTTTCTCTGAGAAGCTCTAGGAGGGAATTCCGTGTAAGCAGAGACCAAGAGCAAGTGAGAATATGAAAAAATGGGATGAGCAGCGATCCAAAAAACACGTGGGGGAAGGTATTTAGAGCTACAAGGAGACACCTCTCTACAGTGTTTCAGGAGCAAATACATGTAACAGGTAACACTGGCTTTTAATAGTTGCAAAAAAACCATAATTCAGAAAAAGCTTAACGTGCTTTTATTCAGGTAACAGGTTAAGGGAAAAAAGAAAGAAAAACATGGTGGAGACCGTGTCGTGTTCATAATGCTTGTTAAATGCTTCTCACACGTGTCTGTGTGCAGGGGTGAAGGATGCAGTTTCTTAACACCAGCCTTCTGTGATTTCAGATGAAGAAGTTTGGCTGTTAAAGCAGTTTGGTCACAGAGGGCTCCAACAGAAAATTGCACCGGGACAACACCCCAGCGAGCCGCCCGCAGGCTCGAGTTCTGCTTGACATGGCCCTGCTCTACTAGACCTGCCATGACGGCATTTTTTCCCAGTGTTCCCAACTGGATTCAAGATGCAAAGCAGGAGGAGGAAGAGACAGCCTGGAAATTAGTCCCCAGACCGAGAGGTGAAGAGATCGAAAGTCAGGGAAAATGCCAGTGTGAACTATCGGAGCCCTCCTTCCCTCACGTGGACAAGCTGAGAACTCACACGCTTTCCCATTCGGAGCAGAGACCCTACAACTGCCCCCAGCTGCACTGTGGCAAGGCCTTTGCTTCCAAGTACAAGCTCTATAGGTAGGTACCTGTGAGTGCCTCTGCCCAGCACTGCCAGAAGACAGGGGAAAATCCCTCCCTCATGTGTCTTGAATTTCTGAGAAGCTGGAGGAGGGGAAATGCCCTTTTACCTTGCAAAGCAGTTGAGTCCCAGACATTACCATACTTGGCATCTCTTTAAGCGCCTTTCAGAGAACCTCAGATAACTCTTTATCCCAAGCTTGAGCTGTTTTCTGTTTTGCTAAAGAGGAAATTGAAGCAAAAAGTGAAGTTCACAGATTAAAAAACAAAATGAAAAGCAAGAATAGCATTTGCTTTCTTAAGCCCCACCTCCGACTTTAACCACAGGGATAATTCCATGGCACATGTTGCTCCAGCATGAAGAAGTAGAGTTGTCATTTATATACTGAAGTAGAACATAGAATAATTAAACTGTGATCAGTGGGAACTTGAAACTAGATGAACCACAGTGTCAGAAAGTGTGAGATCCAAAGGTGAAATCAGAGCACAGTGGCTGTCAGCAGACCTGGCCACAGCCTGATCCTCCTGATGAGCTGAAGTCGTTCAGAACCTGCAGACGAGCATTTTGTGTCACAAACTACTGAGGTTTTCTTTGCCAGTTGCCCTTTGGCAGCCTCAGCAGAGGGCAGGGGCTGAGGAGAGACATCCGCAGTGCCGCTGTGCAGAGGTGATGCATTCTGGGGAGGATGGGCACTGCTGGGACAGACTCTGTAACTGCTGGGACAGACTCTGTACCTGTTGCCTGAAGTGTCGTGCTCCTGTGCCTGACCTTTAGTGGCGGTAAAATGCCATCTGGGAATTTTGTGGCATAAAGTGTAGGACGCGAGGAAAATTTTGGAGAAGTAGCCTGTGTCCCCCCTCAGGGGCTGGACGCTTGCCTAACCTTTCCTGCTTTTCTCCCCAAAGGCACATGGCCACGCACTCTGCTCAGAAGCCTCACCAGTGCATGTACTGTGAGAAGATGTTTCACCGGAAGGACCACCTTCGGAACCACCTCCAGACCCACGATCCCAACAAGGAGGCCCTCCACTGCCCCGAGTGCGGCAAGAACTACAACACCAAGCTGGGCTTCAGGCGACACCTGGCCATGCACGCAGCTGCCAGCGGTGATCTCAGCTGCAAGGTGTGCCTGCAGACCTTTGAGAGCACCCAGGTCCTGCTGGAGCACCTCAAAGCTCACTCCAGGCGGGCGTCCGGCGGGGCGAAGGAAAAGAAGCATCCGTGTGACCACTGCGATCGGCGCTTCTACACCCGGAAAGACGTGCGGAGACACTTGGTGGTGCACACGGGCAGGAAGGACTTCTTGTGCCAGTACTGTGCTCAGAGGTTTGGGAGGAAAGATCACCTGACCAGGCACATGAAGAAAAGCCACTCCCAGGAACTGCTGAAGATAAAGACGGAGCCAGTTGACATGTTGGGTCTGCTCAGCTGCAGCTCCTCTGTCGCAGTGAAGGAAGAGCTGAGCCCCGTCCTGTGTATGGCATCCAGAGACATGATGGGTGGTAAGAGCTTCCCTGGCATGCTGCCTGTGGGCATGTACAGCACGCATCTTCAAACCATGCCAAGCTCAGGCATGCCCCATTCTTTGGTTCCTAATTCTCTTCCAATGGGAATGAGCTATCCTCTGGAGTCTTCTTCTCCCATCTCCTCCCCACCGCAACCTCCTCCAAAGTATCAGCTTGGATCTACCTCATATTTGCCTGAGAAACTACCCAAAGTAGAGGTGGACAGCTTTTTGTCAGACTTCCCTGGCAGCCTGTCTCTCTCATCTGGTGAGCCTCAGTCCTCTTCGCCTCAGCCACCTGCCCTGGACGAGGCTTTGCTTTCCAAGAGCCCTGCTAACCTCTCAGAGGCTCTCTGTGCTGCTAACATGGACTTTTCTCATCTTCTTGGCTTCCTCCCCCTAAATCTTCCTCCTTGCAATCCACCCGTATCGTCGGGGGGATTGGTCATGGGCTACTCGCAGGGGGAGGCGCAGCCACTGCTCACCACTTTGCAACATCAACCTCAAGAGTCTCCCGGAGCCGGGGCCTCGCTGAACTTTGGGCCCCTTCATTCGTTGCCCCCCGTCTTCACCTCCAGCTTGAGCACAACCACGCTGCCACGGTTCCACCAGGCATTCCAATGAGCTGGAAATAGCACTGGAGAACAGATCTTTCAGCCACCCTTTTGTGGAGATGGAGAGCCTTAAAAACGCACAACTCTTCCTTCCCTGGGGGTGTGAAAGCTCTGCAGAGCTGGGTCAGACGGGAGGTTTCTGATCTCGGAGGGAGCACTTGTAGACTGGAACAGCTGATATCCCGTGTGAGTCCCAGTCCTGTACAGAGGAAAGATTTCAGCTAATAGACTGGATATATTTTATCTAATTTTTAATCTGTGAATCAGGAGCCGCGCTTAGCACTGACCTTCCCTGAGAATCCTGGAGCTATGCTCCTCTCTGGGAAGGGACTGTCCCAGAGAAGGAGTTGAGGCTCTTTCATCTTGGGCTAAACTTTTGAAGAGTCCAGCTTCCATTTCATGTTATCACACTGCAATTCTGGCAAACCAGCCAACACCTCCACATGGAGAAGAAGTCAGGATACCCTCTCTGTATGAAGCCAATGGGGAAGAGGCTGTCCTTCCCCACTACCTCTCATCCCATCACCCAACACAGCTTACTCCACATCAGTGTTAAGCAACAAGTCCGTTTACATAGTGAATTCAGCGTGGTCACCTCATTATTCTTCAGGAGCCATTAGGTTAAACTCGTTACAGTGAACATTGTTTACACAATACAAATCTGTTTCTGCCAGCCATTACAAAAATAGGAGGCACCAGAATACACTGGGTTCATCTCTGGTGTAGCTAGAACACTGTTTACACAACGAAGTCAGGTTGCACTGATTTCTCTTCACTTACCATGTTCTTCCCCCATGGGGAAATACACTGCTTTCGGACCACTTCAGCCTCTGCCCCTGTAGGCAGCAACTTCCCACCTTTTCATGCTGGCTATTCCATGTGAAGGGGATGGAGCAGCTCTCACAGCTTAGCTTGGTGTGTGGTGTATGGACAGAGCCCTCTTAAATATCTCCCCCAGGAAAAGAGATCTGGAAACCAAAGCATGTGAGAGAGCTGGGTGAGGAGCTCAGGACATCAAGCACTGGTGTACCAGGCGTGGGTGAGAACAGGCTGCAGGCCCTGCTCCCTGGGTTCCCTTGGGATGAGGAACAGAGTATGAGCTTCTGGGGTTTGGGGTTATTTACCATAACCATTCAGCGAGGTCAGCACCCTTTTTGGCTTATCCAGGAAGCAGTCTCGAGGTATATTTTGACCTCAATGGTGGTAACATCCAGAAATCGAGGCAAAATTGGTCCCACCTTCATGTACACTCTATCAGTGTATCTGAAGCATTTTCCCCAACACCAGTAGTTCTAGCAAATGCTAAGGGTTTTGGCCTGCAGTCACCCTTTCATTTTGGATTTGGTTCCACTGGCCTTTTTTGTTCTCTCCTTCTCGAGCCTTCCCTCCTGAAGTTAAAAGTCCTCTATCCCTTGCTCCCTGCCCCACCTCTTAAACTCTTCCACGGGCTGACTACCTACCAGGGCAGAAGGGTTACACTGGGAAGTGGCAGCCAGCTACTGATGTCCTTTAGCATTTGTATTGTCTCCTGCTCCCGTTTTCCTGGGCACTTGTACTGCAGATGGGGACATACGGAGGTCACTCACTGTGCATTGATACATGTTGATGTCTATGGACAGGGAGATCTTCATACCTCAGCATGGGGGAACCACTGTAGGTCAATATAAACCAGGAAATCTGTCAATATTGTTCTCCATAAATCTAGAATATGCAAAATCTACCTCTACTCTGTTATCTCAGCTCCTTGGGCAAAGCCAGATGCTGTCCTCCCTCATCTCCCCAGAGAACATCCCCTTCAGTCGATGCAGATTCCTTCCTGCTGAGCCATGATCCCACCGTGTGACATCAGCCAGGCCTCAATCGGTCACAGGCTTGTCCCTCTTCTGTTTTACTCCAGAATTTTATTTTTAATTTAGCTTAGTAATTCTTCCCAGAATGACTCTTTAGCGATCCATTGATTCTCCAGAACATAGATCGGTTGTTTTAGGTTAGCCAGCAATGCTGCAAATAAGACTTTTGTATCAAAATGTAATATAAGATTTATTTACCTCAGCAATATCCTGTGGCAATGATCTCCCCGAGTTGAATGCAGTACTTTTTTCCTTTTCTCCACTGGAAAATGTTGCCTTTCCAAGTCCAATGAGTGCCTTCTTGTTCTCTAACCTAGCAAAGGTAAACAGGGCATTGCAGCCAGTCTGTTTACCAGCATTGAATACCTCAGGCCTGTCTCCTATTGCTTTGCTCTTTGCAAATTAAAAGAGTTTCACACTGTTACCAATTATATGCAAGCCTTATCCCTGTCTTGAGTTGAGAGGATTATTATTTTTTTGAGAAATAAATGGTCAGAACTGATCACTCACTGCCAGTGAGGATTATCAGATTTATGCAATGGCATCACACACCTTCTCCCATGCAGAACATTCAGCTTTCTTGCTTTCTGCCTGCATTGTACTCTGAACAGATGTCATCACTGGAATTCCTTTAGCAGTGGTAGCTAAACTTAGAGCCAGGCATCTTTTTCCTACCAGTAGTCTGTCAAAGAATAAATGGAATTCATTTTGCTATGATTTGCACGTGTGATTTGCTTTCCCCAGCTACTCTAACAAGCAGAACTGCCATAACCTTTGTCAATGCAAGGAGAGTCTAACCCAGCAAAGGCAGCGTGTCAGATACAGCACTGGAGCTGATTCCAGGAAAACGAATTCCAAGTTCCTGTTCCACAACAGAGTTTAATCTGCAAGTATTTTATCAGCCAGCCTAAAACCAATGAGACTAATTCCATTTGAAATAGTGACTGTATAATTCACAGAACAGATTATATTATAATTAACTTTTACCTGTTCATAAGAGAAAACTTTGAGCATCTAAGCTACAGCACTTGAGAATCCCAGTCCATTAGGAAGTATGTACCAAGCTATTAGGAAAACCAGTGGAAGTCAGCTTAGCCAAGCTCCTGCCAGTGCAACTGGAGGTAAGGGACAAGGGTAACCTTGGCATGCTGTGAGGGGGATTGCTGCAGCACAGCCTGCAGTCTGTTCTGTGGTGTATGTGCAGGGCCTTGTGCATGAGGCAGTGGCAGACACTGTGCTGGTTATGTGATATAAAAAAAAGCTTCATCCCACGAAGAGTTTGGTTTTGGTTTTTGTTTGGTTTGGACCACGAGTTTGGGGCCAGGACGTGGCTGTGAGTCAGCCCAGCAGAGCCCTGTGAACCACTGCACTGTGATCTCTCTGTTCCTGGCACACCTGTATCACAGGTGGCATCAGACTGAGCCCAAGAGGAGTGACTACAGCAAGTAATTGGTCAGGAGGGTTTAGTTAAATAAATATTTTGAAGTGTGGCTGACTTGGGGGATGTCCAAGAGCGATATGAACCATCAAGACTGCACTATATTTATATTTATAATACATAAACCCATAGAGCTCCAGTCAGCAAAAGGACAGCACATGAACTTGCCAGCCTTTATAAATCAGACCCCGGATTCTCAAAAAGCCAAGGACTTAGTGTCCCACTACTAATAATGATTCCAGCTCGCTCGCTAGCCAATAGCCAAGCCATTCCCTGGCAGCAGAGGGTTAACTCACCTCACCTGTCCTTCCAGGCTCAGATTGCCAGAGCCCTGTGAAAGGCTGAAGATCTTTTCCCCCACGGGATTACAGCTCACTCAAAATCCATTTGTAAGAAGGAACAGCATGTTATCTTGCATTTTCTTCCACTGAATTTCACTTGACAGAATACCCACACACCGTGTTGTGACAGAGCCCGTTCTGTGTCTCACAACAGCACTGCTCTTTAGCCTCAGTGTTGAAAAATGGTGTCACTTCAACTGGAATCCCTTTTCTCCCTCCAGTAGATTGATGATTTCAGTACTTTTGTTGTGAGCTCAGCTCTTTGTTCTTTAATTCCTTCCTTGCTGACAGGTGAATAGCAGCTGCTGGGAAGATTTCCTGCAGTTCACTGAAAAAATCCCCATTTCTTTTCTCTGCCATTGCACCACCTTTGCTGTCGGGACAGAACAACCCCGAGGAGGCATTTTCTGCTGCCTGCAATTAAAATTTCCACAAAGAAATCTTCAAAGATGCTTTTCCCATCACCCGACCTTCTTGCTTATCCTCTCTAATCCCAGTTAGTAAGGCTGACTGAATTCTCCCTCAGGTGCCTATTTTTAGTTAATTGCCTGCCCAAGCCCTGGAGATATTCTGCCACCAGAGTGAGGTGGATGAATGGCTCGAATAGAACCACTTCAGGTTTCCAACCTTATCCAAAATTTGCTTCTTTTCCATAACTTATTTCTCGTATTTTTCCCAGTTCTCAGAGATGAAAATTGCCTTGTGAAGCTCTGAATCCCACCCTGCCCGACCCCGGCGTGGTAGGAGAAGGCAGTTTGGTTTAGCCTGATCTGCTGGACTAGGACTGGCGACACCTGGGCTCTGTTTTCACCCTGATCCCCTGCCCTGGCACCTCTCACCCTTTCTGTGCCTGTTTCCCTGTAACAGGCCACAGCCATACCAAGCCTCCCCTGGGAAGTAGCTGGAAGCTGCCCAGGGGGGCACTGTTACCACTGACCCAGCTTCCTTACAGGACCACTATTCCTGCTCCCCACCATCCCTGGTGTGAGCAGACCCCTCTCAGGTTCTGCTGTCCCTGCTGCACAATCCATGCACACATCAGACTCACCTCTGGCTATTCCCTGCACCCAGGGGCAGACTTGCTTCGTTCTGCTGAATAACTGGAATCCTTTAGGAATCCTTCCACATGTTTCAGCCATTCCTGTGGCTCCAGGTAAGGAGTCTTCTCCCAGAGTGCACTCTGTAATCTGCCAGCTCCACATGTTCCCACAGACCACTCGCCACTAAACGCTTCAGACTGGGACAGGAAAAAAAATGGAACTGGTGATCAGAAATGAGACCAGAAAACAGATCACATTCTGCTTCTCACAAATCCACGAGATGAGCTCGGCTTTTCTGTCCAAAGTACATTCTATTTCCATGTGCACAGGGAGGCTCCAGGAGGAGCCTCAAACACCTTCTTCACTGCGTGCTCATGGCTGAAGCTTGGTGTGTGCTGTCTTTTCCACCAGTGCCTAAATATGAGCATGCACAAAGTACATACATGACACAGAGGGAGCTTCTCTGTATCAGGAGATCACAGTGACAAGGAAAGTTAAAGGCATTGGCGAATGATAAAAAATAGGGAATTTGTAATCTGGGTTTTTTTATACTATTAAATAGGTCAGTTCTTAATTTTCAGTTAGGGGAAGAATCCTCAACATTAAAGTGTCTCATTAAAAACCAGCTGTCCCTCACTTTCACACCTCTCTTCACCTTCAGTCTCACCCTCTGATCACAAACTGTGTCTTTGTTTTAAACTACAATGCAAGTGGATAACCAGCTCTACCACAGAATGTACTGAGTGGGCAGGGGACGGCTCCAAAGCCTGTGGGACAGGGACAGACACACCTCTGTCATCCAGGTGAACAGACCACAGACCTGCCTGCAGCCCTTTTCCTTCTGTAGTCAGTGTCTTGCACTTGAAGGTAACACAAGCTTTGCTTATGGTCCTCAGCAGAAGGGTGCAGGAGCCTGCAAACTCCAGCACATCCCATAACTTCTGCTAGAAGCCTCTCTGGAGTTTGAGATCTCCTCACCCTGCTGAGTGCCTCAGCCTTGATGCTTCGTGGGATTTTCCCACTCATACCTAGGAACAATTTTTAGAAAGGTGGTTTTATAACATGTGTACCAGTGTTTTTCTTAAATGAGGATACTGATGAGGAACACAAGAACTGTCTGCCGAGGTGCTCCAAGAGGCACAAAAAGGAACCTGTGGAACCACAAAGACTCACCCCTGGAGCAGCTGAGCTCCAAAACTGCTGCTGGAGGAAAAGCTACTGAGGGACCTTTGCAACCACAAGTCATTTTAAGAACCCTCTCCCAGGCACAAGCTCTGCCATCTCCCCCACGAGCCAGTGGACATGCCCTTGGAAGGTGAAGGGTTTGGGGATTAGCCCTGGGAGTGGGTGGAAGAGCTGTGGTCTCCCTCCCCGAGGCTGCTGTTCACGCTGTCCCTTCTTGTGCTGGATCTGGACAGGCCCTGTGCCTGACCTCCCTCCCTGCAGCTACAGCTGCCAAAGCCAGAAACTTCCCATTGTTAAAGCTCAATTGGTTTTCTAAAAACAAACTTTCTAGCACTTTTACACACAGTGAATAACCTCTTTTAATGGAGTATTTTGGGGGCTGTAAACAAGGTTTTTAAATTGTAATTAAGTGCCATTAGGAAATGTACGGTTCATCACTAAAATTAGCTCTTGCAAATGAAGCTCAAATTGAAAGCATTTTTTTATAATGAAGTTGTTTATTAAAAGCATTTGGATGATCTGTCCCGGGCATCTTCTTGGGGAGGAATTGGGGTTTGGTTGGTTGAAGTAAAGACAGAATCCTAAAGCAGGTCAAAGACACAGTTCCCTGCATGAAGCCACACGGGTTTGTCTTTCAAGCAAAGAATTACACCCCTGCAAAAAAAGACCCAGCACCCCCCTGGGGATGCAGCCACAGCCAACACCATAATCCCCTGTCAGAAGAATAATGTTTGTTAGACAGAAAGCTCTGGTCACTTGGTTTCACTAGAATTTCCAGCCCATGTGGCAGCATTTCAGACGAGTCCAGCCCACACCCCCTCCCAAATAACCCCAACATGCTCCATTCCCCAAGGGCAGCAGAACCAGGACCAAACCTTAAGCTATGAGCAGCTGCAGGCACCACCAAGCATTTGGAGATGAAAAAGGGTGAAGCACACCCTCCCCTCTCGGGATTCTCCTTCAGAACACAGATTAAAAGCTGACAGCCACGAATCAGTGTTCAGGTGCTTTTCTCTAGGTATGATCTGGTTTTCATTCCTAAAGCAGCTGCCGGTGAAACGTGCCCTTTCCTCAGCAGCTTTCCCCCGGAGCTGAGGGCTGTGACAGGACATGAATACACTCAATCTGCCAAAAAATAAGAAAGAAGTTCAGCACAGATCGTCCTGTTGGTGGAGCTGAAGCTTCCTTTGCCTTTTTTAAAAGGAAAAGGGACTATTCTGATGATTTCCTAATTTTGATTCAAGCATTTGCCTGCTCTGGTCTTGGTCACAGACATTCAGCAGCCCCTGACACTGGCACCTCCGTAACCTGGGGGAAGCACATTCATTGCTCTGCTGGGCAGAACATCTCAGGAAAGGGGATTTCACTCTCCCTCCCTCAGGCAGCATTCCAATGGATGCTGGCTGCTCTCCTGCCATGCATTCCCCCAGCAAAACACACAAGCTCTGGGAAGCCATGGATGACAATGTTGAAGGCTCTGCTTCCACAGCACCAGCACAAGTCCAAACTCCCATTTGGAAGGAAATGGCAGCTCCATTCTCAGCTGTCCTCTCACTTCTGCTCCTCAAAAGCACCATGTATCTGTCCAGCACTGCCATCCGACAGTCCTGCTGCTCTTCCCATCATTGCTACACACATCAAATAAGGTATCTCACACAAGAGACAAGTTGCTCAAGGGATCTTACCCTGCAGCACATCCAAACGCCTCAACCGGTGGCACAATTACAATATATGGCAGCATTCAGGACATGCCACACTGGGAGAAACTTACTGCTCAGTCAAGTTTACCAGGAGAAAAATATTGCAAAGAAAACTGAAGTATTCCAAGCTCTGCTTTTGTCTGAAGCCACACGTCACAGACCACATGGGTGTCGAACAGGCCAAGTGTTACAAAAGGAAATTCTCCAGAGGTGGCTTAGGAGAACCCAGGAGAGCAGGATGACAGGACAATGGCAGATTTATTTACAATAGGACACAAAGAATACATACATTAATTAAAAATTACAAAGAATACAGAGAAAACAGTTCAGGAAAGGGAGAGAAATCAATGCTGGCTGAGCCTCTCCACTGGGGCAGGGGGAAAAGAAAAAAAAAGAGAAAAAAAAACAACAAACCAATCAAAATCTCAGAAAAGGACCTCAAGTCAGAACTGACACAGGACTCCACAGCACAGCTGGCTCACGCATCCCCTGCGCCCTTTTTCCATCCATGATTCCTGGCTGATTGGACTTTGGCATGATGAGCAAGGCTGACAGGAAGGGACATGGGCCCTTGTGTGGACCTGGTGGAAACTTATGGCAGTTAGGGTTAAAAAGAGCCCCAAAGCCCTCAAGGGTGCACATCAGTGCTGGGAGTAGGGAGGGCTTTGGACAGTTCTGGGTAGGAACAGTGTGACCTGTGGCAGCTGGTCATTGGGAGACCTTACTACAAGAAGCAAAACTTTCTTAGATCTCACTAAAAAACCTCTCCCCTGTAGCCCTGACTGAATCCAGCTAGTCTGGGGATGTAGGGAGTCTGCACTGCAATGTGGAACCTTTTTTACTGATAAACATCATTGAAGTGACCAAAATAAAAAACAACTTTAACCTCTTTTAAAAAGAGCTTCCCGTGGGCCAATTCAGGCATCAAGCCACGTGAAAAGAGCTCACGTCAGCTGTCCTGGAGGGCTTGGACTGGTTTTTGTGGAGAAGAACAAAGTACAGCTTAGGGGCATACACTTTTCCTGTTCCCTGGAGGTAGAGAATTTCAGAGGAGGAGCAGAGAGCAGCGAGAGGGGCCGGCCCCGGAGGGAGGGCTGGCAGAGAGACAGCCCCACTCCCAGGCCATGGGAGAGCTCCACAGGGCCACCTGCTCTGTGCTCAGCCCCTTCAGCAGGGCCTACACGCCCCTCGGGCAGCTCAGGCCCAGCACTGCCTCAGATTGCTTGGCACTAACGCCGCAGAAGCGTCTCCGCAGGCTCTGCGTGATTCCGGCAGCGTTCCCAGGATGGAGCCTGCCCCGTTTCCTCATGCATATGGAGCAGAGCTATTGACAGAAAAAACCCTTGTAGGTACCTCACACATCCTTCCAGTCCCGTATTCCAGCACAACCACGGACGTTATATCCTGCCTTCCGAAGGAGAGGCAATCCCACCCTCCCCTCAGCCCTTCCAGCAGAGGTGTCCGCAGCGGCCCGTGCTGTCCGAGGCTGGAGGGAGGGAGCAGCGATGCCGAGGGTTGCAGTTGTCAAGCTCTCTCAGGGTGAAATTGCACTTCCCAGGCTCCGAATGGCACCTCCAGCAAATTGTAAACAAGCCGAAGCCAGGACTTCGGTGGTCGGAGCACACCGGGCTCCCGCTGGGTGAGCCTTTAGGCTCCGGTTATTTTGCCATAGTCAAGCTCCCTCTTCTGTGCAGACATGAAGGCAGGAGAAAAACGCAGTTTGATGCTCATCTGAAGAGTCTCCCTGAATCCTAGAGCACCCAGGGGCTGGAAGAAAACGTTTTCACAAGTGTTTCTACTGCTGTTTCAAATCCATTCGTCATCAACATAAAAAAAAAAGGATGAATTAGCAAAAAGGGGGTTTTACTTATACAGAGGGATATTTCTCTGCTAAAAAAACTCCCTCAAATATGGAACAGGATAATAAAGTTAAAATGTAAGGTATCTACAGACCCCTTTTCCCCCAGAAGTAGCCCAGAATCCATGTACACTGTGCCAAAGTTACATTCCAAATCGAGGAGTTAACTGTTTCTCTTGTCACTCTCCCACTGGATTTCGTTTCCTTAAAAGAGCTGGGAGAAGATGTCCACGTCACTCCCGGGAGGACACGCGTTCGGAGGCGTCTGATTCCTGCTGGGGCTCTGCAGCTTCAGTCGATCTTCACGGCGGCGTAGATTTTCCGGACGAACATGTAGGCTGCGTAGAAGCCGATGGTGCCCGTGAGGAGCCAGAAGGACAGGACCATGAGGGCGGTGTAGCCAAAGTACAGCAAGGAGGGAATGAACTCAACAATATCCAGCTAAAACAGAAGAGGAGGGAAAAAATGAGCAAAATAATGCACAGAGGCGACATGAGTCCCCAGCCCAGTGCGATGCCCTCTGCAAGGGGACCTTTGTGCCAAAGGGAGGATTTGTTTTCATCCAGCTGAACAGATTCCCTTCGAGGTGGGATTGGGAACACTGGGCAGGGTCCCAGGGCACCTACACCTTCCTCTCCCCTCTGGCAGGGCTGTCAGCACCACTGGCTGCTCAGCTGCCTTGGGCTGGCACGGGACAGACTAGGACTCTGCAGTCCCACCATTTCCTTTCCCAAATCCCACAGTCTTCCACAGAAAGGCGGCCCTTTCATACAGGAGGGATAACAATACCTTGTTCACAAAGTAGAATACAGCGTAGATCAGCACGTAGAAGGCAGATCCCCCTGACACCAGGAAGGTCCTCCACCACCAGCGGTAATCCTGATAGGATAAAGAGCCTTATTACCCCACAGGCTTTCTTCTTCTGTGGAATAATAATCCTTCTCCTGTCTCAGGGGAGCTGTGACCATTCCAGGACAGGGAGAATATCACACATTTTCCTTCAAAGGAAACCCACAATTTGGGGCGGGGAACTGTTTTGTCACAAAAGTGTCTCCAAACCAAGAGGACATGAAGCTGACAGTGAAGCAAAGCCAGGTTGGGCTCACAGCACCTGGACATGGCTCACCTCTGGCCCTGCATTTTTTTTTATGTGCATGGAGTGAACCAGTTTCTTTGAGAAGAGTCATCAGCTGAAAACATCCTGCACCCAGCAGAATTCCTGGTATGAAACCACAGTTCCCAGCCTAACAGATAATCAAGGAGCTTCAATTCCCCTTGAAGCCAAGAGGTGTTGGGAGCAATCCCACCCGTGAAGCTGGGCCACACTAATTTCTGCTGAGCAGCAGCAACAACACGACCTGTGCTTTTCCAGGAGCAGGTACCCTGAGCTACCCAAACTACAGACATGGAAATCTCACCTCAGCACAGAGCTGGAAGTACACCATGACAATGCTGATCTGGGAGCAGGATACCACCAGAATTATAAACACCAGGAAGAGAAAGCCGAAAAGGTAATAGAACTGGTTCTCCCAGATTGCCTGAAACAAAGACACAGCAGGAATTTGTTTCTGTGCAACTGTGATCAATCACTGAACGTGGGACTAACTTCTGGCAGCCAACCAAGGGAAAATGAGAAGCCCCTCAGCTTCATGTAGATGAAAACACAGATCTAATGTGTCTCACTTCAGAGGATTCAGGGTGCAAAAAGGTGCACAAGGACAGCTCTGAGGTAGCTTGTTCATTCCCCTACACCTCCCAAGCAATGGAACAGCAAATTCCTCCCTGTCCATACAAGGTGAAAACTGGGCAGCAGCTGAAATAGCAACTGTATCAAGACCAGGACCTCTCCTTGATGAAATGTTACAGTAAATTTCATCTTTAGCACAATCCTTCAAATCACCAGGCGTGTCCCACAGCTCTCTCTGGAAACTACCGAATGGCCTGGAGGGAACAGTTCCCCCCCTTCAGTGAGTACAGGAATAGGACACTGCTTCAGTGGAAGCCCCTTCCCTTTCAAAAGCTTTGGCATGAGAGGAATCCTATTCAGGAGCAAAGTGGGTTAAATGCTTACACTGAAAATGAAGAACAGTTCGATGAACATGGCTCCAAAAGGCAGAATACCAGCCATGAGGATCCTGCAGAGCCAGAAACAAAAACCATAAGCAGCACAATAAAACTGTTCAGACATTAAAAATTCCTTGTAACCACATAGCACACGCTCCAAAGGCTCTACAGCTCCAGATTACTAAAACAAATTTCACAGGCAATGGCACAGCTGCTCCCACTGCTGAGCACATACCACTGCTACAAGCACCCCTCACACCACATCCAAATTACCAATATTGTCTCAAGGAACCCCATCTGCCATCTGTCCATGTCCAGAGACCAGTAGAAAGTGATGTTCAGCAACCCAAGGGGACAAAGGGGAGGGGGCTTAACTCACCGTATTTCCCAGACATTTATCACTCACCCCACAAATTTATTCATGTACCACCTCTGCTCCGGGATCTGCCTGGGAATCTGATTTGTCCGTACAGGATTGTCATATGGCTGCTTGCGAAATCCAAAGTAGTAACCCAAGTAGACCAAGGGCAAGGAGATCCCAAACCACATGCAGAGCAAGGCCACCATGGTAGGGAAAGGCACCTGGAATTACAAGAGTCACAGAAGTGAGGCTGACAGCTCACCTGCCCTGGAGACTGATGTCATCAGCCATGCAAACCCTCCAGTCACCCACTACAAGGATACCCACATTTAGCAAGGTCTGGGAAGACAAGTAAGGCCCTGCCAGCCCTGTCACCCCCTCCCACCCTGCAGGCCCCAGGCTGAGGGTGGTACCTACCGCACCAGAGGAGTGTTTCCCCCAGATGAAACAGTTCAGGACGAAGCAGATGCCGAAGACGACGCCCGGGTACAGGGTCGCTGTCTGCAAGAGCAACCACAGCACAAGAGGAGACACATGACTCCATCAGCCAGATGTTCCTCTGTAATGAGTCCAGGGCTGGGATAAGGCACATGTGGAGTAATGTCCCTTTTGCTACAGCACGAGGACACAGGGCTGGGCTGTGGGGAGGATCTTGGACAATCCTCTCTGCTCTAGTACGTGCTCTGGTGTTTGCCCTTTTCTGTAGAGCTACAAGGACTCAACCCAGAGCAAATCTGAAGCACAGCCAGGCTGCGTCCAGCTGCCACAAACATGTGGAGCTTATGCACAGATCTTGCTATCAGCAAACCTGGATAAACAGCACAGAACATCCAAGACTCACACAAAAGGCTCCCTTCTTCCACCGATGGCCTTTCAGAGTCCGGTACAAGCGGCCAGCAAAGAATCCACCAAAAACCCTGGGCAGAAACAAGCCAAGACAAAGAGAATGAGCTGTTCTGCTGGGGAGGTGCAGGACAGCACTGGGGGGAAGCCGTGGAGGCACCTACCCCATGAACATGAAGAGGAAGCAGGCAGTTGTCATCAGCGCGCCCCGGCTCGAAGGCGACAGCATCCCCAGCATAGCAACAACTGCGGAGGGAAACAGGACAAGGAACAGCAGCTCTGAGGTACATGGGACAGGGGCCTGTCCCATCCACAGGCCACAGCTGCCTGGAATCTCTGCACAGGCCTCATTTCCTTCACAGCATAACACATCCACAGCCTCCAGCACCGGCGAGAGAGAGGAAGCTTTGATCTTAGCTACAGACCATGCTCCAGCCTCAGCTTCCCCGGGGATGGGAGCAGGTGCAGCTCAGCTGGCAAGGCACACCTGTGCAACAGTCTCTCAGCACACTGTCACCCAGGGCTCACAGCTTGGCAACACAAAATATAATCACACAAAGCTGCCTTCAGCTGGGAAATGCCATCGGGCAGCTCAGCAATGCTGAGCCCGGGCCAATGGAAGCAGCTTTATGGGCCTCACTCCAGCCAAAGTGAGCACAGGGTGAAGACAAACACCCTCAAGCATCATCCTTATTACAGCCACCCCATGCAGTATGTGCCACTTACAGATGACAATCAGGATCATACAAAAGAGCTGAATTCCAGAACCCAGGAGAGAGCTGAGGATCATAGGATACTGTGGAGGCCTGAAGACATCCCCATGCACAAGTTTCCAACCCGATTCCTCCATAGTATCTTCCTGTAGCAACAACAGAAAAAGAAGGTTAGTTAGATATGCCAGTGAAAACTGAAGTCCTACCACAGCCAGTCTAAGAGGGTAACTTCCCTGGATGCAGCTCTTCTCCAGAATTTTACCACTCTAGCCAAGAAACTTCTTTCCTCTTGGGCAAACACAGCTAAGACCTGAACTGCCAGTGCCAGAGCACACATTTCCAGAGCTGTCTGCAGTCATTACTCAGGTCTGAAGACATCTGAACTGGTAAAGTGCCATTGTACACTGACAGCCAGAGATGTGTGACAGCACGACAGAACAGCCCCTCCCACGGCCAGGGCTCGAAGCAAAATAGGGGCAAGGGAAGAGATTGCACAAGAGATCCCTCCTGGTCTGTGCTTCCCTCCCTCTCTGATCCCAGCCCCAAGAACAAACACATACAATGTCATCTTCCTTGTTGTAGTTGGCAATGTCCTTCCGCAGAGTCCGGATGATGATCATGCTGAGAATCCCTGAAAACAAGCACAAACTGTGTTCAGCTCAGAGGCTCCTACATGGCTGTGCTGCTCTCGCACTGTGCAACTACATGGCTCCCACTAACACACTGTTCTGTCTGGGAGAGGAGGCCTTGAGTCATCAGCAAAGACAGAAACAAAACCCCAGGGAAGTAGAGGAGGCAATATTCCAGCAGAAACAGGGCATTGTGGCTTTCCTGTGGTTTTTTTTTTTATTTAAATATGGACATGGAAGATGTGCATTCACCACACACTCCCTCAATGACCCCAGCCAGGCGGGTAACTGCCTGACCCCACAGGGCACTGTCTGAACCAGGAGGTTTTAAGTGCTATGTTGGTTTCCTGCCCCGTCTGACCAGGTTCAGACATGGCCTCATCCTCCTCCAGCCACCTGCAGCTGAGGCTCAAAGCAAATTCCCTGCAGACACCCGTAAACCCCTCCCCACCCCACACATCCTCTCACCTGAAAGGAAAAACACAACCACAACTGAGTTGATGATAGAAAACCAGTGGATCTGCACGTCACTCATGGTCAGGTACGTGTCCCAGCGGGAAGCCCACTTGATGTCACTCTCCTGAAAGAGCGGGGGAGTTCTTCTCACATCAGCACATTCCCAATGTCTTCCACAACACCTGTGACACACACCTGGAGCATCACTGCCAGCCAGCTCCCCAGTACTGCCTTACCTCCCAGTGCACAGAGTAGGTGAAGAGCAACTGGTTCTCTTTAGTGGGATCTATTTCCTGAGGGGCAGAGCCCGTGGCTTCGGGCAGGGTACACATGCTCTTCTCATCAGCCTTCAAGTCTGTAAGGGAAAACATGGCACACACAGTCAGCCCTTCCCTCAGGCACCACCTCTCCCACAGAGCATCACCCTTAGGGCACTGGGCTGCCGTTATTCCAGGTACTGTGGGGAACCACTCGCTCCTTGCTCACCTGCTCTGCAGTTTGCAAAACTATTCTCCTGACCAGCAGTGGAGCACGATTAACAAACTTTCAGGAAAGCTATGCACAGGGCTCTCCTTAACTGGAAGGATAAAAGCCAGAGGTTCTGAAGCCAAGGATCTAGACCATGAACAAATCCTCTATTCCACATGACATGCTGAGAAAAAAGACCTCTGCAGCAGAGCCTGCTCTGCCAGAGGAGAGCTGCACGGGGTGATACACACCATAAGCAACTGCCCTTTGAGACCCTTCACTGATGCAGAAGTGTTTTCCCCTAACCATTATTTTTAAAATTCAATCCCCCTGGAACTGTTCCAAACATCCTGTGTGTCCCTGGACAAGCACACAGTGTCCCAGTCAGGGAGATCAGCACCACAACAAGAGCTACATGCCCTGCATGCTTCATGCTAGATGATACAGTGCAAAAAAATGCAACCCCAAAATCTCAAACTCAGGTCTTTTTACAGGAAATGATTTTTCCATGGATTGCATTGCAAGGATATCTCTTAACAACAAAGGGGTTTATTCTTAAAATTCGGACTCTTTCATTTCTGTGCCCTGTGAAGCAACAACTGGCATCCTGCAACATCAATGGCATCCAACTCTTGTTCCTACAGGAGACTCTTCCCCCTTGCTCCTCCCCAAGAGTCTCTTACCTTCCAGTTTAATGCTTTGGGGAATCACCTCAAAGCGCACCACCCTGTAGGTGTGCTCCTGGCTCTCTTCCACATCCTCTCTGTGGTAGTAAAGGATGAAGGAGAGGTGGTTGTGCAGGTAGAACTGAAAGAGTGACATGAAATAAAGCGTCAGCACCCCAGGGCAGGAACAGGCAAAGCTGAGAAGCAACAGCTGCAGAAAACAGCTCCAGTGAGGAAAACTAAAGACACTCCAACATCAGAGATCAGCCAGTCTTGGAGGCACAGAGCCTTTGCTCTGCTGAGGGGAAGCCACTGCATGAGCATGTCCAAAGTTACACAGTCAGTCCAAGGAAGGACTCCTGGCTATCGTACCAACAGTCCAGCACCCATCCCCTGCTTCCCACGAGAGACCCCTCTCTCATATTTCCACTCTTTATAAAACCTTTTGGTTGCATTCCCAATTCCGATACTCTCTGGCAGACCTCTAACACCCTCTGACAGACACCCAGATCTCCTCCAGGCACCCTCAGACAGCACCTCAATGCTCTACCTTGTTACCGTCCATAAACCCAAGCCTATATCCGTGCTCGAACTGCACATCCTTCTCCTTCTTCTTCTCCTCTTCCTCACGATTGGAATAAAACTCCAGCCGTGTTGCCACAGGGAGGTTATCAGCAATGCTGAAAACACAGATTTCAGATCAAATTTGTCCACAGCACCAAATCCCCTCTGACACAAACCCACGCCAGAGGTGACTCACAGGTGGACGTAGTAATCCTCCCTGATGCGCTCGGCGATCAGCTTGCTCTGCTCCACTGTCAGAATGACTGGCTTGTTGGGAAAGTTACACAGAACTTCACATTTCTTCTCCACGTTCATGGAAACCTGGAAAGGCGTATTTACAATTCGGTCCCCACGAAGAACCTCACCTGGAAAACAGGAAAATAGGGGCAGGGTTGGAGACTGCCAGGCTTCCTGCCAACCGGGCACTGTGCAGCTGGAGGGACCACAGCAAGTCTCCTTTGCTGCCATGGATCAGACTGAAGGACAGTTTAGCTATTTTGTTGGAAGTATCAAGCACTGCTTATGAGGCAGGTTATATGCCCTCCTTCAGTAAAGGCATTTCCTCTGTCCGACACACGGACACCCCCGTTTGCAAACAGCCAGCACATTGCGAATCAGAGGAATCAGGTTCTCCTCACAGCTCAGCAGAGGTGACATTTCCAACTGCTTTTAGCCCTGTAAACATCCCCCCATGCTGTGGGACTGTGCTGTCTGACAGGTTACACACCGAGGTTCTCAGCCTTGTAGGTTATCTTGCTGGGCTGGCAGAAGGGCAGCGAGTAGTACTCGTAGGGCAGCTGGGTCCGGGAGCTGGTGAGCTTCACAGCCTGCAGGAAGAACAGAAGGATCATCCCCAGGAAAGGACTCAAGATAATTTCCTGACCTCTCAGCATCAGCCAGAAGCTGACACTTGAACTTCAAGACCATAAAGCTCACTTTTGGAAGATACTACTACTAATATTAAAAATAATAGAGACAGATGTTCCTGAGAGACCTCTGGCTTGCTTCCCTTTTGCACCATTCCCAGCTGTACATTCCCTACATTACAATTTAGTAGAAATTCATTCACAGAGAAACACTGGTGGTTTTGCAAGTTCATGTCCCAGTGGAGTCCTAAGAGCTCAAAAAAGATTCAAGAATTGCAATTCATACAAAATTTCCTCAAAAAAAAAATTTCATGTCCCACTGGACCTGTCTGGCCTCCAGGGCTATGAAGAGTTCAGCAATTTTACTCCTGTAAGGAAAGCCATAGAGCCATCAGACTGGAGAGAAAAAGGGTTGGTGACAAACCCCAAACATTCCTGGAGAGTTCCCACAAATCACAGGGCACAAGGGAAGTGCAGACACACCACAATAGCCAAGGCCACAGTTGCTCCGAAAAACAGAAGTGTTCTGTAACACAGCCAAGCTCCTTTATTGGAAGAGCACTGGCAAACACACCGACTTGCTTTAGCAAGGAGGGAGCATTTGGCTCCTGAAATCCCTTTGAGAACAGCCATTCCAATACCCCCTTCTTCTGGGAAGCTTACTGTAGCCACAGGCAAGTCTCATTTGCTTAAAAATAGCCTATGTCTGGCAGCCTGTGGCCAAAGAGAAAAGTGTGCTGTGCTTCACGTGGGAGCAGCCAACCTCAGCAGCCCCCAGGGTGCTGGATTTGCTGAGACAGAGGCCACAGCTTTAGAAAAAATAAATGAAATGGGCTATAAATCGCTGATGTCTGGAAGCAAAGCCTGGCTTCCTCCTGGATGGGTGTAGCAGCTCTGTCGTTCAGCACCAGCAATGCTGCATGAAAACAGCTCCCAGCAAGGCTGGGCTCTAAGATCTGCGAGGCTCAAGGACAAGCACCTCCACTTGGGAAGTGCTTATCACAGATTTCCCTAGTCCTGAAAACACAATGCGAGCAAACCAGGTAGAAGAGAAAATTAAGAAGGTCTGATTCAAACCACTACTTTATTCCATACCTTCTACTTTCCACCCCAAGGCCCACCTCTGTAAGCACTTTGAGAGTCAGTATAATGTTAGAGAAATTGAATTCACTTCAAAGCCACAGTGAAAAAGGGGCTCTTTTCCCACATGGAGCAACTTCTCAGGGACTTAAGTGCAACTGCTGAAGGAATTTAGAAGATATCAGGGGCAAGAACAAGAATCATGTTGGGAACCGAGTGTAAGATGAGGACAGTGACCATGTGAGGGTGGTCCCAACCACCTAATTCAAATGCTGTGAAAGAGAGAAAATATCCGACCCCAAAATTTTAGCAACAGGATCCCCAAATTTGACTTTCCAGCCCCCCTTAGCTGCTATGATATAAAAAAGAAAAAAAACCAAAAGACGAAGTACCCCCAAATCAAATGGACTAACAGCACCAAGTTCCTCCTACCTTTATTTCTACAGGATCATTGCGGTGGAAGTTGATAGGAGCCACCCCAGGTACATAGAACGAGTCTGTACCATGCAGCAACAACAGCAAGACCAGCATATACCTTAGCCTTTCCTGAAAAAGGAGAAGAAACAGTAAAATATAACAGAAAAGGCAGGAACAACATCAGAGATGGGCGACAACACTGGAAGTGTTCGTCCCAGACATTAGAAATGCTGCACTGTGAGGTGATTAAACAGAAACTAAATTCACAAAAGCAATTAGTAGCTTTGTTTTGTGACTCTCACCAGGTCACTTTCTGCTCTAGGTGTCTCTGCCTCTTCATCTGCAATTAGGAAAACTCTGGCTTTGCTCAACCACAAGAAAAACGCACTTTTTAGCTGCATCACGGGGCACTGAGCAGGCCGTCACCTGACTTTTCTGCTCCCACCCATCTGAGCTCCCTGTGTTGGAAAACTCCATGGATTAGTAGAGAAGGAGGCTGTGGCCCTGGCACTGAATGCCTGTCAGCTCTGCACAGCAGCAGTTACCCTGGAGCCACTTACAGATGGATGCTGATGTGCTGCTACCTGCAGTAGAATAGTTATTGTGGGCTCAGGTGTGATACCAAAGCACCCTTCCTTCACATCACCGCTCCCTCCTTTCCTCACCCCTCCGGGCCACAACACAACTCAGTAACACAGCAAAAAGCTTTTTCAACCCTTTTTCAGGCAGCAGGAGGACAGGTCAGGCTGGAAGGCTCAGTCTCCATGGGGGCTCCAACAGAACCCAGACCCCGCCAGCAGCAGCAAACCCTTTATTTAACACACCTTGCTGCCTCCTCAGCCTCTCCCATCACCTCAGGTGACCCAGCTCTGGCACAGGCAGGAAGGCTGTGAAATGAAAATCGAGCTTTAAAGAGTATTAGCCAGCAGCAGCTTGCCTGGATTAAGACATCAGCTCTGGTGTAATCTCACAGCACTACTACCTTAGCCCCTCCTCCCAAACTCCCTGCCTGTACCAGCACCACTGGAAAACCACACAAAACCTGGAGCTTGGTTTGGGACAACTCTTGAGCTAATGCTGCAGCTGTAAGAAACCAAATCCCTGCTGTCCCTGTCCTCAGCACAGTCAGGCTGGCACACAGCACCAGAGAGAACACTCCAGAGCTTGGCATCCACAAGCCAGGTGTGGAAAAACAGCAGCCCTGTCCCGGGGATCCTTCCTCAAGTTTTGGAAAAAAAATATATTAAAAAAAAATAAATCTGTGTTTATTGCCCCCACACCCCTTCCTCTTCATGACCTCCCTTATTCTGAGGTGAGGAAGGTACATTCGGCCCAGACACCAGCAAGGGCCAACAGAATTACTGGAACTGAACAGGATGAAAGAAAAAGCCATAAATACTGGCAGGTTTAAAATCTAAAATGTATTTAAAATGCAATTGCTAAGCACCTACAGATGATGTTAGTACTGAATCATCAGATACATGTGGCCTTTCAGTACCTGAAGGGACCCTAAAAGAAAGATTGAGAGAGACTATTTACAAGAGCAGGACAAGGAGGAATGGCTTCAATGACAGAGATTAGGTTTAGATTAGATATTAGGAAGAAATTCTTAATTAATTTCTTCATTAAGGGTGGTGAAGCACTGGCACAGGTTGCCCAGGGAAGCTGTGGCTGCCCCATCCCTGGAAGTGTTCAAGGCCAGGTTAGACGGGGCTTGGAGCAACCTGGGATAGGAGAAGGTGTCCCTACCCATGGCAGGGGGTTGAAACTAGGTGAGCTTTAAGGTCCTTCCAACCCAAACCATCCTGCGAGTCTGAGATCTTTTATGTTGTTACTTGTAAACCAAAACCATACAGGTGCCACCCTTGCCCCAGAGGGCTTGGAGGTGACAAGACCAGGACAGAACTTCAGCAGATGCTCAGCAGACACGTGAGCACACAGAATATGAAATTTTTGATGACAAAAATTTTGTAGAAATCAGGCTCTTTGCATACAGATGATGATGACTCAGGCAGCACCAGGCAACAGAAAAGACAAAGAGGGCGACTCTGGAAAGCCCTGCCAGGAAAGAACAGTTGGTAGCAAGGCATGGGAATGCTGCTATGCAACAGGTGGGGGAGCTCTGGAAGTGAAATTTGAAGGAAATGCCCAGTGCAGGTTCCTGAGCTGGCAGAGCACAGGGAAGCTGATGCTGAAGTTCTTTCTTGTCAGGATCTTTGCTTTTGTATTGACAGAGGTGCTTCATCTTCTCCAAACAAAGGCATCAGCTTTAGCAATGGCAACAAGGACCAAAACATTGGTTTTGGGACCAACAACCACCCAAAACATCTGTTACTCATGGGCCTGGCCAGATGATCATCTCACCTGGGGGATATCTGGAAGCTGAGTTTTCTCCTATGCAAGGTCAGAACTTCCAGGATGGAGCTCTGCTTTCGTTCAGTTGAGGAGCCCTGGTGAGGTCCCCCAGCAGACACCTTTGCAGCCTTTACCAATTATTTACATTTCAAAACACATGCAAGAAACAGTCTTGTATCTGAGGTGCCAGGAAATCATATAACGAAGCAACAAGTAGCACAACAAACAGGCACAACTCCAGACTGAGAAAAACCCAGCTGCACGTAGGCAAAAATAGTTTGGATTGACTAAGCCTGATTATTTTCCCATATGCAGACACGCAGACAGACCCTTTCTTAGGAGAATATGGTCTAAATAAGAAAAATAACTGCAGAAGCAAAATGACCCCCTCCTGACCCCCAAATCAGACACTGCTCAGACTGAAAAGATCCATCACAAGCAAAAATCCTGCGGAAGGAAAGCAAACCCCTGTCTTAAAAAAGGGGAAAAACCCAAATCTATTTCAAATGTCACTATATTCTGTCTGCACACAGGCCCCTGACAGGAGCCACACTCTGACTTCTCTTTCCCACGGGCAGAATGTATCCTGGGGGAGTCATGGCATGTCACTCTGGGAGCAGCTGGCATGGTGCAGGCAGGACCCTGCCAGAGCTGCCAGCACAGCTCACCAAACACCCCCACAGCTCTGCCCATCCCACGCAGCCCAGCACATCCTCCTCCAAGGGCAGCTTCCTCAAGTCTGTGGGATCTCTCTAGAAAGATATTGAAAACATATTCCTGTAATTAACTTCAGAACAAAGCACTTGGCTGTAAGAAGCAACTAACTCAAACTCCTTGCAGCAATTCTAACAGTATTTCCTGCCCTGTTCACACACCAACTCTCTCCAAGAAGGCAGTCTTGGATAATTACCACTAGACTTGGGATTTGCAGACAACACCAGGACACAGTTTCTTTAATTTATCCCACTCAGAAAGACTTAAACAACACTGCCACTTTCTGTGAATGCACAGAAGCCATGCTGCCCCAATAGAGGAATTATTCACTAAGCCCCAGCCTGACCCAGCACAATGAGACCCTACAACGTGCAGTTATCACCACGTGCTTCCCTACAGCCAGCACTGCCAGAGTCTGAACTCCAACATTTATTTAAGAGAAAGGGGAAACAGCAGCTTTTCCCTGGGGCACTCTCCAACAGCTCCAAAGTCCCTGCCCAAGCCAATGACTTGAAGAAACCCTCAGGCTGCAGCAATTTCAAGCATCCTGCAAGCATCTGAACTGGGCTGGTGCTGTACCAGTGATGGTTTAGGTCTTAGTTTCACAATCCAACAACTTCAGAACACAGTATTTGCTCAAAGTGAGGAAGAGAAAGTAGTAAGTGACAATGATGGATGTTGCGAATGAAATGATGGACATTGTCCCATCCCTTTTGGGCAGAGAAGGGCAAGAGGGGCATCAAACAGCCATAATCAAGGGCTGTTAACTTTCAGCACCGAAGAAAACCAGGGAAAACACAACCTGTCCAGATGGATTCACAAAGCTTTGCTATCCCATTCCACTTACTGAAACTTTGGAACGTGGTGACAGAAAGGGAGGAAAGGTATGACCCCACTGCTTTGTGGGAGGAAAAGAAAAATCCACCAAAGGATCACACACGTAACCTTCATTCTGCCCTCAGGCACATCAACAGGACACTCACAGTGCTAATGGCACTCTCTCCATGAGTCACTTCACACCCCAGCCCTGGCCAGCAGCAACCTTTGTGTCAGCACACATCCTTTATCCACATTGTCATGGAAATATTCTTCTGGGAAAGCCATGAGGAAATCTGTTTTACTCCTACAAGACTCCAAGGCAGGTAAGTAACGTCCCAGCAGCTCATTTTCTCCTCCGTGAGGTGGCACTGATGCTCAGCTACCTTAGCAAAGTTCCACTAAGAACATATGCAGCTCTCCGAGGATTCAGGGAATAATTCAATAATAACAGGGATGCTGGGACGACGGGAAGGTGAAGCGGTTGCTCGCACCCCGGCCCGACAATTACTACCGAACACCTGTGAAAACCACACACAGCGCAACAGCCGCTTTGCTTGGCACCAGCACCGGGTCCAGGGCGACGCCTTCCTTCCAGAGAGAGGCACAGCGAAGGGAAGGGAATGGGAAAGGGAAAGAAGCGCCGGTACTCCCGACAACCCACAACAGCCCGGCCCGGCCCCTCCTGCCCAGACAACGCCGTGACCCGCGACACGGTGCCAAGTTTGCTGCCGCGGGAGCGCGGGGCCGGCACCCGCCCCGCTCCTCCGGGCCCGTCGGCACCGAGCGGCGGCCTGAGCTCTGCCCCGCGCCGGTGACACCGCCGGGGGACGCGGCACGGCTGCAAGGCCCCGGGCGACACCGGGGAGCCTCCCGTGGACAGCGGCCGGGCCTGTGACCCTCCCGGACCCTCCCGGAGCGCCCTCCCCGCGCCCCGCGGCGGGGCCGGTGGCGGTGCGGGCCGGGGGTCCGCGGGTGGGACGCGGGGCCGGGCCGGGCCCCCCCACACTCACCATCGCCGCCGACGCCGCCATCTTGCATCCACGTGTCGGCGCTGACGTCACCGGAAGCGGCGCGCGGTTGGCTGCGGGGCAGATCGCCATGGCGACCGCGGCGGCCGGGCAGGGCCGCGCCGGGAGGCCGCGCTCCGCGCCGCCGGGGCCGCGTCCGCCTCACCCCCGGCTCCTCCCGGCTCCTCCCTGCCAGACGGGGCGGAGCGGGGGTCGTCGTTCAGTCCCCAGCGGGTCTCTGGCCCCGCGGAGCCCGTCGGGGACGGGGGGCGACCTGCGCCTCCATCTTTGCTGAGGGCAGGAGCCTTGGCGTGGGGGGCGGGCGCGACGTCGCGGCCGCCAGGTTTGGTGCGGGCTGGGCCGGGGCCATGCGGTTTCGAACCGCCCGGTCCGTCCCCGCCGGTCCGGGAGCGCGGGGCTCGCTCTGAGCGGCGCCCCGGACACGCCCGGGCCTGGGGCTCGCTCTGAGGGGCTCTGCGGACCCCAGCTTGCCCCATCCGCGTCCCCCCGCGCGGGCTCCGGAGCTGGAGGAACGGCCAGGCGAGGAGAGGTTGATAAATACTTTATTGATTACAAAAAAAAGCTCACAAAGCAGATAGAAAAGAGCTGAAGCGTTGGCATTTGCCTCTTGGTATCGAAAATATAATCACAGGCCCTGATCTCCCTGCTGTTAAGAGGTACAGGGCTATCTTAAAAATAATATATTGCTTCCTTCTTTTCCCCAAATAACCTGTCATTAAATACTAAAAATAAACAACAACAGTAAGTGAGTGTGCAGGGAGCACCGGGCCCTTGCTGACTCTGCAAATGCCCCAGCAGACATCAAATCCTGCCTGTGAGCTTTGCCACGGGGGAGAGGTTTCCTTGGGCCATGGCTTTGGGCTCCAGAGGTTTCTCCCAAGGCAAGCAGAGGGGGATCCATCCAGGGACAGCCTGGAAAAGTGCTGTCTGTCTGTCTGCCCACCCTCCTGCACAGCCTCACCAAACCTGTGCTCTGCACAGGGGGTGCTGTGAAAATACTGAGGAATGAAACCCAGGAGGGAGAGAGCAGGACACGTGTCTGTGACACTTGACATCCAAACTCCAGGATCCTGTGCTGAGGATGAGTCAAAGTGCTGCATCGCCTGGGAATGCCCTGGGATCTCTGGGACACAAAGGGACTAGGTGGGGCACGGGCACTGCAGGGCATTTCACCGACCTGGAGAATGGCAGGATAAGATCTCAGAAGAATTAAAAAAAACCTAATCTGGGTTTTTTACTTTGTAGCAGAAGCAGGGCCAACCCCATCCCTGTCCCTCCTCCTGCGGAGATGCCGGTGGGGCAACCACTGTCCAGCCAATGCTTCCCGTGGGCACTCAGGCTCCTGGGAAAGGCACAGGGTACAGCCACACATCGCTTCTCTCTCCATCCATCCCAAGCATGGCTCCCTCCTGCTCTGCTTCCAGCTCCTGGGCCACAATGTATCCTGGGGAAATCTGGGGCCAGGCTGGCAGGGGAAGCAGGGCACGGGTGGGGCAGGGAAGAGCGGGATGTGTGGTCACTGGCAGTGTCTGCCCCGAGCGTCCTGCGCTACGGCTGCTGCTGGTACTGGCTCTCTGTGGCAGTGAAGAAATCCTCCAGAACACTCTGTGTGTACTCAAAGGTGGGACGGTCCTCAGGCCTGGTCTTCCAGCACCTCATCATGATGTCGTACAGCTCTTCGGGGCAGTTCTCCGTGCGGGGCATCCGGTACCCGCGCTCCAGCGCCCTGATCACCTCCACGTTTGACATCCCTGGAGAAATGGGGGGGAAAGGTGGATGCCACACACATGGATTTCTTTAAAAGGCATACAAACCCCACGCCCAAACCTGCTCACCCTGTGGGCAATGTCACCAGGAAGGAAAAAGAGTGGTTAGAGGGGTTGGGAAGGGGGAACTGCTGCTCCAGGTCAGGGAAACATGCGGACAACAGAGATGCTGGGTTAGTTGTGGCATGGAGCTTTGTACCCCAGAGCAGATGGGATTTATAATCACTTTGTATAAATTAAAAAAAAATAAAAAATAAAGGCTCCACGTCTCCATGTGCTGTCTGTAACGAGCCATTGCTTCCAATGAAAACAGGTCAGTGGGGGGACAGAGCTGCTCCTCAGAACAGCCATTTGTGCTACGCCAGATCTTTCCTGGCTCATTTGTAGCAGGATTTACAGACTAATTTCCTGTTGAAAAAAGATACCGAAGTAATAATTAGTATAAAATAGAGAGTGGTCCCTACTGATAGGGGCTTACAGAGGTTTCCCGTGGTGCTGGAGGAGCTTAGATGCCATGGGTGGGGCCCAAAAAGTGGAGTGTGTCTTTTGGAGCCACATTAGAAGAGGCATTTCACCTCCCTACCTGGGTAAGGGATGCGTCCATAGGTAATGATCTCGGTCAGGAGGATCCCAAAGGACCAGACATCAGATTTTATAGAGAAAGATCCGTAGTTGATGGCTTCTGGTGCAGTCCATTTAATGGGAAACTTGGCACCTGGACAAAGAGATACAACAGGAAACGTGAACTCGGACCCAAATGCTGAGAAACGGGTGGTGAAATTTGGGGAACAAGAAACAAACAGAAAAGGAGGAAGTGAAGTGATGCAAATGAGAGGAGCTTCCCTCCCCTGCCCACACATCCAGCACACCCCTCCTGGGGTCGGTACCACGTTGGTCAGTGGCTCTGAGGGATCCCTCCAACCCTTCACCCCCCAGCAGCTCCCCACCTTCCCGGGCCGTGTACTCGCTGTCCTCGATGACTCTGGCCAGCCCGAAGTCTGCGATCTTGCACACCAGCATTGCTGACACCAGGATGTTGGCAGCTCTCAGGTCTCTGTGGATGTAGTTCCTCTTCTCAATGAAAGCCATTCCTTCTGCAATCTGCCACAGGGGGACGAGGGAAATGCAAAGAGGCTGCTTGAAATAACACCCCCCCACACCCAGCGCTGAAGAAGTCAACAGCTTCTGGGCAGTGCTCAGAAAGGGGTGAGAGGGGGCTGAGGGACAGCAGGAGATGGATGTCCCATCTCTGGAAGTGTCCAAGGCCAGGTTGGACGAGGCTTGGAGCAATGTGGTCTAGTGGAAGGTGTCCCTGCCCATGGCAGGGGGGTTGGAATGAGATGAGCTCTAAAGTCCTTTCCAACCCAAACCACTCTGTGATTCTGTGGGACCAACTCCTGCGTGGGAACCGCGCTCTGAGCAGGGAATCCCTTGCAGGAGAGGTCGGGGTTTGGGTGACCAGCACAACGTGACTCCTTTAAGCTGCTGTGTGAAAAAGACCATGAGAACTGACACCCAGGGAGCTCCTGTGCTCATGAGCAAGTGACTGTGGGTCTCTACAGGGCAACATGTAACTGCTTCATCCACAGCCGTGTGGATGTGGAGGCAAGCATATCACTCTCTGCTCAGGGAAGATGTGAGGCCAATCTCCAAACACATCCACAAAGGGAAGCAGGGATCAACTGTTCCCCCTGCACAAAGGGATCAACAAATGGACTGTGATTGCTGCAGGAAGGGTTTGCATCGCAGACCTTCCTTGGCCAGGGCAGAAAACCACAGGGGTGGCTCTCCTGGGTAGGGTGGGGAGATACCTGAGGTCTCCCAGACTAGTTTGTGAAGAGTCAGCCTTGCCTGGGAGCAATATGGCTGTCCTGGCCCCCGATAATCCCCCCCGCCTCCATCTTCAGAAGTCTCTGCACTCAGTGTGTGCAGCTGTCAGCCCTGATCATGCAGAGGTGACCTGGTGTGTGCACAACCAACCCCCAAATTTGTGCTGAGTTACCCCATGCCTGGATGTGACCAGCATCCAGAAGGTGAAGGGGCTGGAGCAGCCAGAGGGGACACCCACCCATCCCCATCGCACCAGCACAAGCCAGCCCAGTGTGAGGTGCAGCTCTCACACAGCTCTCCCCACAAAATACAGAAGTAAACAGGCAGTGCAAGAGCAGAAGGATCATTTCCATGACCACAGATGCAGTTCTACCGCAGTGACTCAGCCCCAGCAAAGTGCAAGGCTGCTGCCTGCTCATGGCAGCATATCAGCCTTTGCTCCCCAGTGCTGCTCCAAGCAGCTCCTCAGAGCTGTGGGCCAAGCTGGGGATTGGCATGATCCAGCTTGCTGAGAACAGATGGTGTGCAGGAGTGCACAGCTGATCCACAGACCCCGGCACAGCCCGCTCCAGCAGCCAGTGACCTGGTCTAAACCCCCGGGGTCCCATCTTGGCTTTCCTGTTGCTCAGGTGCCTCTTAGAAATGTCTCATAGAGGTACCGAGCTCAGCTTAGAGGGTCCCCGGATTCAGCCCTCAGTGGGGGGCACTGGAGAAGCAGCAGGGACTCAGTGGTTGTACAAGTGGTTACACACGTGGAACGAGGTGTATAACAGCAAATTCTGCTGTGTTCAAAATCAGGTCCTGAAAATATCCCTGAAGTAATTATCACTGAGTGCTCCTGCCTCTCCAGCTGCCTCCCTCTGCCTGTGACAGTCCTTTGGTGACTTTAGTGAACCACAAACCTCCCATAGGCATTCCTGTGGGCCAACACAGTACTGGAGTACTCCTAGAGAGCACTCCTAGTCCCTCCTGGAGACCAGGAACTGTGGCTGGCTCAGCCTCCCAGGCACTGGGAGCACACAAGATCGTGCTGCAGGGGTCCTGTTAAACCCATGTGGCTTCACACCACCACAGCTGAGCTGGGTCCTGCCCAAGGCAAGGCTGAGCCAGGGTAAAGCACTGCCTCAGAGCACCTGGCTGGGGACATGGGAAGTCCCAGAGAAGGGACTGTGCAAATGTAAGCTGTGAAAACACAACCATCCCTCACTCCTGGAACATCCACAAAGCACAGCAGCCCTTGCGTGGGCTGCAGGAACCACAGCAGCCTTAGAAGTCACAGGTTTCCTGGCCCCTTAGAAGGAGCAGCCTGTCCAACCCCCCTCCCAGGCTCTGTGCAGCTCTGGTGGGCACTGCCTGGGTGCAGGGGGGCTGGCTGTGTGCTGCAGATACCAGGCTGGGTGGGGGGAAGCTGCCACTTCTCCTTTCACACACACCTGCTCCTGCACAGGTGGCAGGATGGGGATGGTGAGCAGGCAGCAGCTGCCCACAGGGGAACCTCACTGCATCCCCAGCACTCCCAGTGTCTGCCTGGTCAGACCCAGGCTCGTGGCTGGTGCTGCCCAAGCCCCAGGTAAGTTCAATCCCATCGTTTCATCCTTCTCAGGGGCACAAGGGGGAGCGGGAGCCAGGGAAGGTCCTCACCTGGGCAGAGAAGTCGATCAGCTTCGGGAGCAGCAGCTTGTTCCCCTCATTGGTCTTCAGGAAATCCAGCAAGCTCCCTGCAGATAGGGAATAGTGCCAGGGCTGATGGCTCAGCTGGAGCCTGCGGCCGTCCTCAGGGTGGCACAGGGTCCCAGGGAGCCGAGCAGGACAAGAGGACTCAGGAAACACATTTGATCCCCCACCCTGCTCCCATGGATTGGCCAAGGGGCAAGCACTGCTACAGGTTCCTTCCTGCCTTGCTGAGTGCTCCTCCTCCTCTGTCCCCTGTTGAGGATCCCTCCTCTCCCAGCGCTGTCACCACATCCCCCCACCCAGCACCCTGCCCTGGTGGATAAGGCACACAGTGGCAGGAGCCAGACCTGCTCCCAGTGTCCCGGGAGCTGGTGCAGAGCCCAGGGATGCAGGATTGCTCCTGCACCATCCCAGGTGCTGCCACTCGGCCCAGCCCACAGGCACCACTCAGGGATGTGGGTGGCACCTTTCTCCATGAACTCAGTGATGATGTAGATGGGCTCCTCCCTGGTGACCACCGCGTGCAGCTTCACCAGCTTGTCGTGCTGCAGCGTCTTCATCAGGTTCGCCTCCTCCAGGAAGGCTTCCACGGACATGCTGCCTGGCTTCATCGTCTTCACCGCCACCTTGGTGTGCTTGTTGTAGGTAGCTGGGGGGTGGCACAACAGACCATTCCCAGGCTGCACTGGGAGCACTGGGTTTTGGAGTCAAACTCCCCAACCCTGCAGATGTAGCTGCTGTGTGAGGGCTGGAGATCGTGCACAGCCCAGAGCTGTCCCCACACACCCAACCCTGAGCAGCCCCTGCATTAAGACAGGGCTACCTCCATGTCCCCATGCTCCTCTCCCTCTCTACCTCTTTCATCCCACCATCCCTTCACCTCCTCTTCCATCTCTCACCCTTCCTCCTTCACCATCACCTTCATCTTCCTCCCAGCTGCCTCCCCCTCACTCTCACCCATCCACACTTCTCCAAACTGCCCGGCTCCCAGCTTCTTCTCCAGCCTCAGTGAATCCCGAGGGATCTCCCAGGCATCCTTCTCCCAGGGCTTCTGCGGTTTGGGCACGTGGCAGGGGTGGGTGAGCTTCTGGCACAGCCCATCGCTCTGACCTGCAGGAAGCAGCCAGGACCATTAGCTGGCCTGTCTCACCGGCCACACTGTGCTTCAAGGGGGAGTCCGTGGGTATTCAGGGACACCAACACCCCCAGCAGTGACAGCCAGCAAGCCACAGCACCAGGGGAAGGTCTGGGAATCGCTGCATGTCGCAGCCAGGGCCACGGCAGAAGCCCAGCAGTGTCAGGAGCCCCTCAGCATCTGCACACCCCTGTCTGCCTGGTGGCTGCTTGGCTCAGGGACAAAGCCCCACCTGCGATGGTGGGGCTGGGCATGCCAGGGCTCACCCTTGTAGTGCTGGACCAGCTCCTGCAGCGTGTTGAAGTTGTTGCGCGCAGAGATGTAGAAGCCGCCGCTGTCCAGGGTTCGGATCTTGTAATGCTTCACTGCCCCGCCCTGCATCTCATCCCCGTCCCGCACCGACAGCGAGTAGCAGCCTGGTTGGGAAGGGGTGAGCTGGCAGCACCCACAGGGACATATCCCTGCTGTACCCGGACATCCCGTGCTCCCAGCACTCATGGAGCTGTCACCCAGCAGAGCCAGCAGTGCCCGTCCCACCGTGCTGCCACCACCCCTTCAGCCTCAGGCCAGCTACGGCTGTGCCCTAAACACCCAAAGCATCCTCAGCACCCAAAGCAGCCTCAAAGGGGTGCATCCCCCTGCCCCTGCCACAGGGCTTGGACATGTGGCAGCACCATGGGCTCTTGCAAGGAGATGGGCTCCCCAGTCCCTGCCCGCAGCACAGCAGAGCCCCTGGCCTGGGGAGGGATCTCCCGAGCTCCCTTGCCAGGCAAATGTGGGTGAGGGAGGCTCCATGGGCAGATGTTCCCCACCACTGAGCTCCAGACACCCCTCTGCACCTTTGGTCGTCTCGCTGTCCCTTATCATGAAGGACCCGATCATGTTCCCAGGGCCAAGGAGCTGCCGCTCCGCGTCCTTCCGGCTGATGCCTTTGAAAAACCACCTGCAGCAGAACCAAAGGAACCAAGGAATGCTGCTGGGGAGCCCAGGCTGGTGTGGAGCAGGGCTGGGGACAGGACGTGGGTGAGAATAGGGACAGTTGAGGTGAGGGAGCGTAGCACCCCATGGGACCAGGATCTGCCACAGAGGGAAGGACTCACTCCTCTGTCTCCAGGGAGTCAGCTCGGGCAACATAGTTGCTGGGGATGAAGCCTTCACGTCCCGTCACCAGTGACCGGGCTTGCCACCAGGCCCCTGACCTGTGACAGAAACACCATTGGGTCGGCTCATGGCACCTGGCACTGGGCACCAGTAGCTCCTCCAGGAGCAAGTTCCAGAAAAAAATCCTGACAGGGCCATGCAAGCCTTCAGGAAACCCTAGGTGGGGGAATGCCAGCAGCACTTACTCCTCCAGCACCTTCAGCCGCTCTCCTTTCTGGAAGCTGAGGTCCCCAGCGTTCATCGCCTCGTAGTCGTAGAGTGCCAGCACCACACAGTCCCCTGAGCCTGCAGCAAGGGAGCTCCCTGGGCACCCCTCCCCATTCTGGGATGGGTGCCCAGCCACTCCTGCCGTGAACACTGGCCAGGACCCCTGCAGCACCCAGCACCTCCATGTTCATCATGTCACATCTGGCCTTCGAGGGGCCCAGAGTTCCCATCCCACAGGGATCAGCAGTGTTCTCCCCAGGCTGGAGAGGACCCGGCCACACTGCCCCCACACGCTCCCACCTCCTGCACCCACTTGCAGCCCCCTTGTACCTACCATCCTCAGGCAGGGGCACAGCCACACTGGGGACATGAGTGTTCTGGAAAGTGGGACAAAACCAGAGAGTGACATTGCAGGTGGCAGAGACCTGTTTCCCATGGGAGTCTTGGCCCCCAACAGGAGTGGCAGGGACAGGAGGGCACCAAGGGGCATCACCAGCACCACCTGACACAACAACCCACACAGCACCAGCCTCTCCGTCCCTTCCCAACACCTTAGTTTTTCTCTCCCTTTCTCCATAATTCCTGGATTCCCATCATGTCTACTCTGTGCTTTGTTCCAGTGTGGTCTGGGCTCCTACCCCACAGCCAAGTCCCTGCCCCAGTGCACAGGCACTGCCCAGTACCTGCAGTTGGCCCCGCTGTCAGTGCTGGCAGCTCCGTGGAGGAGAGGGGCTGAGCCCCCCGTGATGGCTCAGCCCTGAACCCCCGGCTCACTCAGCAGCTCCCACTCACCCTCCTGTTGGCGGCCGTGGGGTCCCTCACATAGTGGCCCTGCTGGACGCCGGGGCCGGGATCAGGGTCAGGATCAGTTTTTGTCATCTTCTCTTGGACAGCAGCTGCCTTCGACCTCACACAGCCCATGCTGCAGCCGAGGGAGGGGAAGTGAGGCCATTGCGACAGAGGTGAAAGCCCTGCTCCAGCCCAGTTCTGTCACAGCAGGCCAATTTTGGGCAGACAACAGCAGCTGCCATGGAGCAGCTTCCCAGCCCTTCCCCAGTTCAGGACAGGCAGCAGCCAGTGGGCACTGTAGCAGCAGAGAGCCACTTGATGTCTTCTCCAAAGTGGGACCCTCATCACGGTGGTCTCCCCAGCAGCTCGGGACTCCCCACACAGCACTGCTGGTGCCTGTGACCCACCCCGCCACGGGTCACTGCTCCCCACCACGCTCCCCTGCTCTCTGCTGGGTGGAGCCACCTCGAACAGCCAGCCCAGGGTGAAGGGAAATTCTCGACTTTCTCCAGCTCCCCAAGAAACTCAGTGGGGAAAAATGCTGCAGGAAGCAGCAAGAGTGGGAAACCCCTCGCAAATGAACTTCCCTTGACCGGAGAGACCTGGGTGCAGAGAAAGGAGAAGGTGCTGGTGGTGACAGTGAAGGAGGAAGCTCAGGGCTGAGCCCTCGATGTGCACAGCACAGTTGCACTTCCACAACTCTCCAGGGACATCACTGTCACCTCAACACCCCATTCCTCATCCTTCCCCATGTGCCAAAGCCCAGGGCAGAGCAGGAGCAGTGGCAGGAGCTGTGAAACTTGTCCCCCTCACTGGGCACAGGACTGTGCCAGATCCATCCTGGCAAACCCACACGGCACTTGGGTTAAACTCAGCCGTGCCCCACACCGGTGCCACGGCCAGTGCTTGCTGTGTTTGTCCCACACTGGGTCAGGGCATCATGAAACACAACCATTCCCGAGGGTTCAAGGGTCCTGCTGGCACCCAGTCTGCACCAACCGTGTGGCCATGCCAATCCCACTGGCTCGTGTGGCATAGCTGGCATTCCTGGTGTATCCCATTCCTGAGAGCCATGTCCCAGGGCCTGTGCAACGTCTCCAGTCACAGGGGGAGGACCAGGTTGGATGCGAGTGCCCATCACTCCGGGAGAACGGCTGCCCGCAGCCCCCTGCCCTTGCTGCCCCGTGCCCTCGGTCGGGGAGGGCAGCAGCAGGTCCTCAGCAGCCCCTGCAAGGCCATTAAAAGGGACCCCCTCGTCGGGGCTACACCGTGCCCACCCAGGACCCCCTGATTCCCTGCCATCGCCCCATCCCTGTCACCCAGGGACCGCCGCTCTGAGCGGGACCGTCCCGGCGCAGGGACGGACCCACCGGGTTGCCCGTGCCGGGTCCCGGGGCTTCTCCGCCCCGTCCCGCCGCCCTCGGGGCTCCGCTCCCCGAGCTCTTACCTCTGTCGCCGTCCCGGGGCACGTCCCCGTCCCTGTCCCGCTCCCAGTCCCGGTCCCGGAGCCCGGGCTGCCGCCGCCGCTCCGCTCTGCCCGGCTGTGCTTCCACCTCCCCCCATAAGACCGCGCCCCTCACGGAACGGCCCCGCCCCGACTCCGCCGGTGCTGCCGGACGAGGCGGACGCGGCCGATTGCTCCTGTACTGGGGTGGGAGCGGGGACCCCCCCACACGCACCGCAAGGACATCCCAGCCTCTCATGACCTCGCTGTCCTTGGGGTCCCCCCGACGGGTGTCAGAGCCCTTCTCTCCACCCGCTGCCGCCGGGACCCTGTGTGGGTTTGGGTCCCGGCACCCCAGAGTACCCCCAGGATGTTTCCTTGCCTGGTGCAGGGTCATGGTGGGCAGTGGGGGGCACGGGTGGAGCAGAGACCACAGAGTCAGCCTGGGTCTCCATTCCCCAGGAAGAAGACAAGACACTCCCGAGCATCCCATGATGGGGTGCAGGACATGGGAGGTGGGGGGCATGGGGTTTGTGAAGCCCAGCTCAGAGGGCTGGAGGTGTCCCTGGGCTTTGCAATGTCCCTGCTGGCCCTGGTATTACCGTGCCAAAACTCCTCTTGGTGCCCTATCCAGCCCCAGTGTTCCAGCCTTTGCTCTGGGTCACCCAGAGCACCCCTGAATTTGAGATGGGGACAACATCAGCAAGGGGACCCATGGCTCTGCCATGCCCCTGACCACGGCACTGCTTGGGCTCAGGGTGTCAGAGGAAGCAGCCAGGGCACAAGAGCAACTCACCTCATGGGGGTTTGCATATGTAAATTTTTTAAGAGAAAAAATAATTTGCTGTGGTAACCCCGGCATCTGCTGCCCACACGCCAGTCTGGGGCTGCAGCGCCGTCCTATAGACCCCTGCCAAAGAACATCGGCTCGGGACCATCAGCCAAGGGCCAGCAGCCATGGGACATTAGCTGGGGTACAGAGGCCAGGGGACATCAGCTGAGATCCATCAGCCAGCAGGGAGCACGGCCCTGTCCCTCAGCGGTGGAGGGGCTGTAGGGCGGTGCTGCAGGAAGCCGGGTCCGGGGCAGGAACTTCCTTTTGTGAAACACCCGCAGCCGGCGGCTGGACGAGTGTCACACAGGCGTCGCAGGCAGCAGCAGGCCAGCTGTGGCCCCTTCTCGTCCCAGCACACTCTCGCTGGCCCCTCATATTGCAGGGGAGAGCCTGGAACAGCCAGGAGCACCCTGACTCTGGGAGTGACCTGCATGTGGTGCTGGAGTGGACAGGTGCCCCAGCCCAGCCCAGCCCAGCAGCCCCCCAGCCTCAGCACAACCCCCCACCACAGCAGCCCCTGCACCCCGATACAGCCTTTACTTGCGTAAGAACCTGCTCTGCTTCCAGCCCCAACATTTAATTGAAATCCGCAGAAATTACAAGATATGTGGCTCCCCTACAGCCACAGCTGCCCTGTGATTCCAACAGCCCTGCTGAGAGCTGGCAGGGCAGTGCAGAGCCCTGTCCCCTCCCATAGTGACAAATATGGGTACAACGTCCCCCCTCCCAGGTGCTGGGGCAGAGCTGGGCACCTTCCAAATCTCAGCTTGAAGGTGCAGCACCACATTGGCGACTGCTGCATTTTGGCAGTGGCTCACAGGTAGTTGTCCTCTTCCTCCTCCTCCTCCTCCTCATCCCGCGCCAGCGCCTCGATGTCGTGGGTGATGTCTGTGATCATGCGGTTGAAGGACTCGGACTCGGAGCGCAGGGACCAGCTGTCGTAGCTGCGCACGGCTGAGGCCGACGTGTTGCTCATGCTGCGCTTGATGCGGCCAAAGCTGTCGGTGAGGATCCCGCCCTCCCGGATCCCAATGCTCTCTAGGAAGGTCTCAAAGTATCCGATGTCTTGGTCAGGGATGAAGGGCCTCATTCCTGTCATGGGCACCACGAGCCTCAGGAGGCTGCCGGCAGGGGGGTCATCCCATCCTGTCCCCCGCAAGCACCGGGGTCCTGACACCCCCTGGAGCACACCCAGCACCAGCACCCCACCCCGAGGGCTGCACAGACATCAGCAGGGTAACACAGCGTGGCTGCAGACACTCACCCAGGAGGAGGAACTTCCTGCGGTCCCCGTAGAGGCGCAGGAGCTCGGCGCAGTACTCCCGCACCGGCGTGCCCAGCCGGTACTCACGGAGCAGGAGGGCAAACTGCTGGATCTCCTGCGATGACAGCTTGTTGCGCAGCTGCAGTGACACGGGGACAGGTCGGGGTTGGGGACACTGGCAGCACACAGCCCTGTCCCCCCACCTGTTCTCTGGCGCAGGGGGCTCAGACCTGCCTGCTGCCCCCCACCCCAGCTGCTGGCACTGCTGGCCTGCTGCCCATCCCCGTGCCCATCCCTGTGCCCTCACCGTCATCATGTAGTCCTGCAGCTGCTCCAGCCCTGCACCGCTCTGGTCGCTGCCACTGCAAGCAGTGGCCAGGCTGTGGTGGGAGCGGTGGAAGGAGGGCGAGGAGGTGCCACTGTAATATGCCTCGAAGGTCTCGTGGGAGCCATTGCTGTGGGAGGATGAGGATCAGCGGGTCCCTGAACCCCCAGTGTGCCTGGATGCCCTCCATCCACTGCACAGCACCCACCGTGGGACAGGGCTGGGGCACCACTGCAGCTGGGACAGGCAGCCACCCAGAGCAGGGGCACCCACCCAAGGGCAAGGGCACCTCCCCCCAGTCCAGGGGCACCCTCGGGGGGAGCCAGACTCACAAGGAGCTGCAGCAGCTGTAGTCGGCATCATAGCCGTACGTCCCATCTGTGCGGCAGCTCTCGCCTGGGGAGGGAGAGCCGAGATCTCATAGTGAGGCCAAACCCCGCCCGCTGTGCCCATGCACCCTGACCTGTCAGCCCCATACAGTGCCCATGAACCCCCACCCATCAGCCCCATGCCACCACACTTGGTGCCCCCACTCCTGCCCCCAGCCACTCACTCCTGCTGGAGAGCCAGGGCCGTGTGGGCGTGGAGGTGTAGTGGTACCCGGCACGGTCCACGCACTCAATGCTCTGATCCCCGTAGATGATCTGGAACACCTGGCAGATGAGTGCACAGGACTCCTCGCCAGCATCCTGCAGGGGGGAGGAGGAGGGCAGTGAGTGCCGCCGGATGGGGGAGCAGGCAGGGGGTGGCGGGTGGCACACACCGGGGCCGCTCACCCTGTTGGGCACGGCGAGGATGATGAGGTTGGAGTAGGCGTCGGGGCAGGGCTCCTGGGGGTCCAGGGGGTTGCTGCCGGCGTGCCGCCGCTCCCAGCTGCCGAAGCCGGTGCCGCGCTCCCAGCTGCCGCCGGCGGTGCCGGCCCGCCGCCGCTCCCAGCTGCCGCCGCACGGCTGCCGCCGCTCCCAGCTGCCCGAGGGCCGCCCGCGCTGCCGCCGCTCCCAGCTGCCGCCCCGCCGCCGCTCCAGGCTGCCGCCCTGCCGGGCCTCCTGCCCGCCCCGCGCCGCCCGCCAGTCCAGGCTGCAGATGGTGTGCCGCCGCTCCATCGCACCCCCCAGCCGGCCCCCCTCCGGCCACGAGCCCCCCGGGCGCTTCTCGGGGGGAAACGCCTCCGGCACGCCGGCCGGGGCCGCCTCGGGGTGTGCTCCGGCGGGAACCGGGTCCACTCCCAGGCCTGGGGCAGTGGGGAGAGACAGGAGGGGTGTCACGGTGGAGAGGCTGCGCCGCCCACCCTGCCTGGCCCCCAGACCCTGCCCTGGCACCCCTGTCCCACCAGCCCAGTGCAGAGGGATGGGGGCATGGGTTGGGATTGTGAGAGTCCCAGTGGGTTGTGGGGGCAGCAGGGCAGGAGATTAGGGGCCACTCCTCAGCTGGAGCACAGTCCCCTCCCCAGGGACTCTTCTCCTGGCTGGCAGCTGAGCCGGGGTTTGCTGATCAAAGAGCTGGAGCCCCTGTCTGTGTGAGTGTGGGACAGGACTGGGGGGCACTCCCAGCCCTCTGCCTCCTGCCGTTAAAGCAAGCAGAACTGGCAGCACAGCTGGGACCTGCCTGCCAGAGAGTCCCAGGCAGTGCCCCCTCCAGCCTCGCGAAGTGGACATCTCCACCGAGTGTGGGGACACCCTGGATTTTGCGCTCAGCCTGTGCTGCTGCCCCAGACAGACCCCGACCCCCATCAGCCCCCAGGCTCCAGCCCCCCATGCCCTGGGTACACCAGGCACTCAGGGCCAGCTGTGCCATGGCTGGTGACTCCCCAGGCCGGACCCCCGCACCGGTTTTGAGGATGAGGAGGTGCAGGGCGTCGTCTCGCAGATAAGAGACCGCAGCGATCTCGTGGGTGGGGATGCGCAGGATCAGCTCCTCGTTGTCGCGCCAGGTGAGCAGGAGGCAGCGCGCAGAGAGGCTGAGGATGCTGTCCTGCTCCGGGGTCGTCTGCAGCGGCAGCTCCTTCAGCTGCTGCAGGGGCAGAGTGCAGGGGGGATGTGGGGCACTGGGCAGCGTGGGGCATCTGGTGCCCAACCTTTGGCCAGCACTGGGGAGCACCCTGGTGACCCCTCTTACCCTGGCCGTGTCCAGCAGCTGCAGCACCTCATCCCGGCTGGAGGGGTTCAGGGAGGATGTCACCCATGTCAGGTGGCCTAAAAACTGGGAGAGGACAAAATCCAGGGCAGCCTGGGGAGGCCTGGTTACACACCTTCCCCCCTGCCTCTACCCCCAGCCACCTCCCCAAGGGCAGGACACATGTCCCTGGGGTGCAGGAAGACCTTGCAGTGGGGGTCCTTCCTCCATCCCCAACCCACCCTCTCCCTCCTTGGCTGTTTGCCTGGGGTGACCTCATATCCCCACCCCAAGCAGGCAGTGACCCCAGGCATCTCTGAGGACCCCTTTACCTTCACCTCCTTCTCCACGTAGTCGTGCAGCAGGATCTGGGGGTCGATCAGGTAGTCGGGGGGATAGAGGGGCACGGAGTGCAGCGGGCGCCGGTAGACGCTGCTGCGGAGCGCTGCCCTCCGCGCAGCCTTCGGGAAAACCAGCCGCTTGATGGGCGACACAAAGCCCTGGCGGGGGAACGGGAACAGGGAGGAGTCAGCACCGGGCACCCAACCCTGGCACCCACACACAGGGTCCGTGGCACCCAGCACCTGGGGACGGGATGGGCACCTCTCTGCTCGCTGACGCCAGGTTTGCATTATTTGCGTGGTTTGGGGGGCAGTGAGTGGGGACCCCGCTCCTCCCTGCTGCGCTGCGGGAGGGGTGCAAGGCCTCTCAAACCCGTGCATCTCGCCCGCTCCCACCCTCCCGTCAGTCCCCCGGGACACCGGCCCCAGCCCCACGCACCTTCTTTCCCTTCTTGGCCTCGCAGTCCATGGCTGGGCTCGGAGCTGTGGCCGCCCCCACCGCCCCGCTCGGCGCCGCGGTGCTTTCCTGTGTCGGAAACTCCACCAGGATGGCTGGGATGTGAGTTCCTGCCTCTCCTGGGGGGTGCTGGGACTGGGCTGGGCTGGGCCGGCCTGGGCTGGGCTGACACTGGGACCGGGTCAGGACTGAGCCTGGGAATGGGACTGGGACTTGGCTGGTACTTGGGCAGAAGCAGGGGCTGAAGTAGGCTGGGATGGGACCAGAGCAGGCACTGGGACCAGAGCAGGTGGGGGGGGTGCGCTCGGGACCCTGCTACAGAGCAGCCCCTACCCCTCACTGCCACAGGGCTCCTCCCTGGGCCTGGGGCTGGTTCTGCTTCCCCATGGAGCCTGAGCCCCCCGTGGGTCTGGGGTTCAGCTGGGGATCAGGGCCTCTGGCACGGAGGAGGTTGGCCCAGAAGTGGCCATGTCCAGCAGCTTCCTCCCCGGGAAGCTGCATCCTGCTGGTACCCCCCCCCTTCCCTCCTGGCTGCCACACCAGGGCCAGCACCACCACAGCCACCCTGCTCTGTTCCTGGAGTCCCCAAGAACCCCACGACAGAGATACATCGTCCTGCCTCACTTCAGACCCCACCCGTGAGCCAGAGGTGCCAGCAAGGACAGGATCCCACAGGCAGGGCTTATTGAAATGAATTTAATATCTCATGTTGCAGCAAAATTAAAAATATACAAAAAGTTTGTGGTATACAAAAAAGTCTCGGGACGGACCCCGGCCTCCCGCTCACCCCCGCCCATGCCGAGGGTCCCAGAGAAGAAGGTGGCACACAGAGTATTTACAGTACATGACAGCAGCCGCCGGGTCCCAGCGCCGGAGGGGGGCCAGGGATGTGGCTGAGACCCCGCGGCAGCCCCTGCCAGAACGAACTTCCCTCACTCCCTGAAGCTGGAGCAGCCCTGGAGCCGCGCCCATCATGTAGCTGCTTGGCCCCCAGTCGTGCCCCCTTGTTGTGGTCCTGGTGGGCCGGTGCTGCCATCCCGGTGCTGCCGCTGGCAGCGGGGTGCTGGGTTTGGCTGCCCCTGTGGCACAGGCTGGGTGTGGGCAAGAGGGCAGCCTGGCCGAGCCCCAGGGCAGCAGCAGGACCCGGGGGCTCCCCCTAAGCCCCAGGCATGGCCAGAATGCCCTGCCCAGAGCAGCCTAGGGCTGAGGGTACCGTGGCTTGAGTGCATAGAAAAGTGTCCCTCTGTCCCACCGGCACGGCCCTGGGGTCCCCACACAAACCCCGGGGTGAAGGGCATGGGGGGTCCAGGTCACCCTGAACGGTGTCTCTGTCCTGCAGGGGACAGGGAGAGGGGCTGGGGCAGGGGGAGCCCAGAAGCGCTGCCCCACGCTGGCTTGTCCCCATCTCTGGTGGAGTGGGACCCAGCAAGGAGCTGCCACCGCCTGGGCATTGCACAGGGGCTGCAGTGATGCTGCTCAACACCCACAGGGATGAGCCCCCAGCCCCCCCTGGCCACTGCCCCCCACCTTCCCTGAGGAAAAGAGACCCCCCCACAGAGCCACCCCATGCCTGGGGATTCCCCAGCACAAACAGCCCCCACTGCCGGGGTCTGCCCGTGATGGCGGTGAAGGAGGGGTGCAGGTGCCGGGGGGCCCAGCCCCCTGCCCAGCCCCAGCCACGCTCTGCAACCTCCTCCTAAAGGGTTTCCAAGGCTTCCAGTTAGCACCAGTTAGCACCAGTGACCCCATCGATGGCCAGCCCAGCCGGCTGTCACCCCAGCTACCGAGAAATGGGAAACAAAAGAAACGTGATGCCACCACTACTGCACATCCACCCACCCAACCCGGCCGTGTCACAGGGCCAGGCACCCACACCAGCCCTCGGGGACCCCACATCCCAGCCATTCCCAGGTGCAGCTCTCCCATCCCAGCCCTCCTATCCTCTGGTGCCTCACACGGTGCCCCATGGCACAGAGGGGCTGTCGGTGCTGCCTATGCTCCGCAGCCCGGGCAGGGCTTGGCACGGCAGCTCGGGGCAGCCAGAGGCCAGGACCCTGCGGGGCTGTTGTAGGGGGCACAGGAGGTGTGGGGAAGGCACAGGGGCCATGGGTGCAGGGGCAAGGGGCTGGGGCGGAGCACGGCTGGGGGGTCCAACAGCTCCCCTCCCCTGCAAACCCCTGCCAGCCCCTGCACACACTTACACACAGACACACAGAGAGACACACACACGCACCCCACTGGGACAGTCCCGGCCCGGGGCGGGGCACAGGGTACATTCAGCACAGCCCCTCAGTGGGGGCTGACGGATCCGGGCAGGACCAGGGACACATTCAAACCCGGAGCCCAGGGCGGTCCCACTCCTTTGGGGAGGCAGGAGCAGGCAGGGGCAGGCAAGGCGGGGACAGGGAGGAGGCTGGGTGGACACGGGGTGAGGCCAGGGGAGGGAGGATCCCAGCTCAGGTTTACGCTGAGGCTCTGGAGGGGGCTGATGCCGATGGGGGAGTAAATGGAAAAGCTCCCGGGTGGGAAGTGATGCCAAACCCGAGAGAGGAGAACGGCTGGGTGTGAATCCCACTTTAGGGAACTCAGGGAACGCCAGCGGCCCCACACACACTCCTCAGCAGTGCCAGGCAGGCCCTGCAACCCCCGGCCCCAGCGGAGGTAGAAAATGTCACACAAAACGTCACCAGGTGAAAACAAACCCGATGAGATGAAGAAGTTCCTGTGGGAATGGTGGGAAGGATGAGGCGCAGCCATCCCAGCCACAGCTGGGATGCCAGCTCAGAACCAGGGGGGCAGGTGCCCACCCCAGGCCAGGGTCTGTGCCCCACAGGACAGTGGGGTTGGGAACATGGCTCAACCCTGAACCAGGCGGAACTGAGGATGGAGATGAAGGGGCTCCCCAAGGGTTGGTGCTGCAGAGTGTGGGGAAACTGTGAGACATTGGGAGGGCTGGACAGACCGCAGTTGTCCCTGTCCCAGCTTCCTGTGGGTGACAAGCCCCACGCACACCCCAGTGCAGCCACGTCCCAGCCCCATGGCTCTGCCATGGCACAGGCACCAGTGTCCCCATGTGCTGCCCACCACGCCCCACTGTGCCCCACCATGCCCCCAGCCCAGGGTGCCCCCAGTCCCCATCCTGCACCACTGACACGGGCCACAGCACCCACTGCCTGGGGCTCAGGCACCGGTGAGGTATTTTGGCAAGGATGAGCCCTGGGGGGTGCGGGGGCAGCCGCCGTCAGGCGGGATGGGGGTCTGGGCTGCAGGAGGGTGGCGCGAGAGGGGGGATAGCACCAAGAGACCTCCCCGGCCACCGCCCGCGGGGCACTCGGCACGGCGACACGGCAGAGCCGGCAAACCCAACGGAAGGCAAACAGCTGTGGAGACACAGGCTGGCCGGGGTGGCACCGGGGGTCCCGCCACAGCCCCGTGCCCCGCCACCCTACACGGTGGTCTCATACTCCAGCAGCTCCTGGGGGGCGCCGGGGGTGCGGTACTGCAGGGTAGGGGTGATGGGCGATGCGTACTCCAGCGCCAGGATGGTCTTCCTCAGGCGCCGGTCGATGAAGTGGGCGTCCCAGGCCGGGTACTTCTTCCTGGGCAGGTCAATGCGGATGACGGGCCTCTCTGTCCGCGGGGCGCGGGCGGCCGCTGTCGGCAGCGAGCGGGGTCTCACCTGGAAGACGGGCACGCAACTGTCCCGCTCCCCCGGCGCCCCTTCCCGCTCCCCCCCTGTAGTCCGCGGCAGCGAGCGCGGGGGGCTGGTGACGGCGTCCGTGGGGGACCCCGGCACTGGAGGCGGCTCCTGCCGGAAGATGCAGCCCACGTTGCGGTGGCGGAAGATGGGGCCGTTGGGGTGCAAGAGGCAGTAGTAGATGAACATGAAGAAGATGCCGAGGGCGAAGCTGGAGCTGACCACGCAGACGAGGATTAAGGCGTCGAAGTCGGAGATGGTCTCGCGGTCATAGTAGAGGAACCAGAGGATGGTGAGGGCGGCGTTCTCTGACAGCGTGATGATGTAGTAGATGCACATGCGGTAGCGGCTCCGTCCCTCCTTGACGTTGAACCAGCAGAAGATGTAGATGATGCCCACCACCATGTTGTAGATGATCTCCTCCCACTTGGACATGCAGAAATCCGTCTCGCCCTGGATGATCCAGAAGGTCATGATGCACCAGTGGGTGACTATGAAGATGCCAAAGTAGAGCTGGAACACGGAGGCAAAGAGGGCAAAGGCGATGGCACGGGCAGCGATGGTGAAGAGGTGCCAGAGGATCTGCACCACGGCGCCCTTGTAGGACATGGGCATCTTGTCCTCCCGCGAGTCCCGCAGCACCTTCTGGTAGGACGCGATCATCCAGGCCAGCGAGACCAGCGAGGCCGAGGCCGAGAGCCCTGCGGGGAGCAGCTGTGAGAGCCTGTGGAGGCCAGGGACCCCCCTCCCGCTGCCCCGTTCCCCCTCAGTGGGGTGTGTCCCTTACCCTGCAGCGGCTCGATGCTCTTCTGCTGCACCATGATGCTGAGCTGCAGCACAAGCTGGGGCGCGCTCTTGAGGAAGGCCTCCAGCAGCCTCAGCATGCTGATGTCCGCGCTCTCGAACATCATCCGCCAGTAGTAGTGGCGGCGGCGGTGCTCGACCTGCCACCGGCTCTGCAGCCCCAGGTACAGCGTGCGGAGGTACCTGCGCGAGGTTGGGAGGGGTGAGACAAGCCCCAACTGCCCGGGCAGTGAAGTTCACTTTGCCCTGCCCGCACCAGGACTGTTCTGTGACCGCTGTTCCCCTGATTTGGGGCCCTGGAAATCCCCCCAGGCCAGGAGTGCCAGGGGCTATGGGGTAGCAGCGATGCTGAGCATGTCTCTGTCTTACCCTAGGGCTCCAATTTGGGAAGGGGCAGCTTGTACAAAGCCAGCTAAACACTCCTCTGCCCTGGGCCACCACCCCACTGCCCACCTGAATATCACAGTGCCTACCCAGCCACTACCCCAACCCTTCCTCCCTCATGCAGGGTCTGGATCCCCCCCCAGACCGGGAATCCCCCCCACAGCCCCACCCATAGATTTGGGTTGCCCCAGCCCAGCACCAACATCCGACTGCTTCTCAAGAGGGATATTTTGGTCCCAGCTGGCGCAGAGCCCACCCTGCTTCCCCCCGACCCGGCCAGGATGGAGGCACCAGCTGGTTGTGCTGTGCTGCCTGCGGGAAGCTCCCGGCGCTCGTGGTGGCGCTGCCTCGGCTATTGGCAGGGCTACGGGCGCGGCCACACACTGGCCCCGGCCATCTGGTCGTCGGCCGGGGGTCAGCGGAGGTGCGTGTGGCACCGACGCACGCCCGGCTGAGTCACCACCACCAGGGACCCTCCCCATGACACGGGGCCAGATCCGGCACTGCAGGAGGGGACAAGGGGCCGGCCAGGCAGGGCATCCCCGGGCACCCCTGCCTGCACCACGGCCAGGGCTCTGCTGACGAGGAGGAGGGAGCCAGGTGAGGAGGGGAACAGAAAGGTGCAGAGGGAGGATGTCAAACCATAGATTCCTCCCAATGAGTAAAATCCTCTGGCAGAGCAACGGCTTCTCCATCAGCTCCAGAATGTGCTGCCAGCCAACTCCATCAGCCCAGAGCATGGGAGAAAGCCTGATCCCAGCACTTTCAGCTCATCCGTCAGCAGGAAGAGGCAGGAGCCAGCCCTGCTTCCACTGCAGGGACAGCCGAATGCTCCCACCCCTGGGCTGCACAGCCCTGAGAGCACAGTGAGGGCCATCAGCTGGGGCCACCAAGCCCCCGTGTCACTCTGCTGCCATCTGCTCTGCCCTGGCCAGCTCCACTCCCAGCCCCTCCCTTCTCTGCACTGCTTTAACCTCCACCTTGAGGGCAGCACCTAATTTTAGCCTTTGCTGCAGCCTGTCCCTCACCGCTCAGGGGGAAGAGGCTGTGGCCACCCGGCTCCTGGCTCCCAGCACAGATCTGCATGCTGGTGCCACCTGCTCACAGCCAGCCAGGCCAGTGCTGCCATTGCACCACCACAGCCACTGCCCTGAAGAAGGGCAGTGACGCTACTGGTGGGGGAACAAACCTTGCTGGTGGGGGAACAAACCAGAGGACAGCCCAGAAAGGGAAGGCACGGAGTAGCGGGAAACAACAATAGGAGAAGTGATGTAGAGCCCGGTGTGCTGCAGAGCATCACTGCTGTCCTGGGGCACCCATGCATGAACCAGGCTTGGGCACTGGTGACCTCATCCTGCCCCTGTAATTAGCCTCGATAATTGGGCTCATCGGAGCCACAGTCTCACTGTCCATGGTGTAGAGCAGCCCCCACACATGGACCCCAGGGCCACCAGCCCTGGCTCCTCCGCTTCTCAACAAGTGACCTGCAGCCTCCCCAGCTTTCAGCGAGGGCACAATTATCCTCCTGTCTCCCTGCCAGCTCCATGGGTCTCATTAAAATGAGATTTCATCTCCCATCAACTCGCCCGAATGAAATGTTGATTCTTATTTGTTCTGCATTTGATCATCCCGTGGTGTTTCAGCCCAGAGAATGATCCTGGCGCTGCCAGCGTGGCGGGCGCTCCCCAGCCCCGCGCCGCGGCAGCTGCACGGGAAACACAGAATCAATCACTTGAAAAAAAAATCATTTAATTTTCAAAAAAACTGATGATGAGGCAGAAACCGACAGCGAGAGCTCTCAGGGCTAATTGCTCCCTCCTTTGTATTGCGAAGAGTCATCCAATGAAATCCCTGCAGCAGGAAGGTGGTGGCTTGGGTGGGTGCTGGGTTTGCCAGAGCCCCACCACAGCTGGGTCTGTCACCAGCGTCACTGTTTGCCCCCAGCTCCCAGATACTGACTCTGGTTTTCAGGCGTTGGGAAAAAAGGATGAGGAAAAAACCCTGGCTCTGGTTATAAAAAAATCTGCTAATCATCATCCTCAGATGGAAAAGGATGAGGGACCCTCCAGTCCCAGAGTGAGCAGTAGGGAATGCAATTTTCCTAGAAGGTAATTTGGGATCTCATCCCTTAATCCTGTATTTAAACAAGGAGAAAATTGCTTCCCTGTTACAGCCATTTTAATCCCTTACACATCCCACCAAGTCAGATCATCAGGGAGAGCTGCACATGCACCCACATCACCTCACTGACAAAGCCTCTGTGTCCCACCAGCACCACACCCCAAGGTACCCTGGGTACCCAGGGAGGATGGAAGCAGCTGATGGCACTCCTGCTCAGGGAAAGGCTTGGTCTGGCCCTAAAAAGCCCCTTGTCCTATGCACCAGGACCATGTGGGGACTCCCAGAACTGGGTCCTGCCACGGGACAAGCTGACACCCCAAAGCTGGGGTTGGGAGGGCTCCTACCCACATGCAGGCAGAGCAAAGCCCTGGGACCACATGGTGGTAGTAGGGGGGAAAACCTGCAAATCCTAGCTCTGCCACCCCCTGTGAGCCCACCCAGGATGTCCTTGCCCTCCAGGGCTGCCACCAGGACTGAGGGTTAGCACTGGGTCCCCAAGCCAGCAGAGGATGTGGGGGCATGGGTTGATGGGGGCTTTTGGGAAGGACCTGCACATGGAGAGGGCACCCCGGGCCTGGCCCCAGTGACCCCCAGACAGCCAATCTATGTGTGGCCCTGGGCTAACACAGACATAGGCACAGGCATGTGCCCAGCCTGTGGGACCCACAGAGACACCCTGGCCAGCTGCCAGCCCACAGAGGTGACAGGGGACCCTGGCAGGCTGCTGGGAGGGAGGCACACTGGCACGTGCAGCATCCCCCCTGTGGAACTGCTTTAGTGAAGAAGCTGACCACTCTTTGTGAGCAGATAACAATTCCCGAGCTGACAAACCATCCAAGCACAACCCATGAGCACGGTGGTGGCATGGGACTGGCTGGGGACAGGCCCAAGCTGCTGCTCCTTACATGAGCACATGGTCATGCTGCCGACACTGTCTCTGGAGACCATCCGTGACAGGGTATGTGCACGTGCATTGTGAACAGACTGATGACAACTAACTTTGGGATAACCTCAGAGCCAGTGCTCAGAGCTGCCTTTGCAGCTGGGAAGGAGTTGTATTCTTGGGGCTGGGGGGTCTTTGTCACATGTGGGACTCGGGGCTGTGCAGTGAGACCTGCGGGTTGGTAGAGGTGAGACCTGCAGCGGTGAGGGAGAAGGCAGGTAAATCAGGAAAGGGAGATGTTTGGCAAGAAATACAGTGCTCTGACCAGGGAAAAGCCTTGCCTTTAGCATTTATCCAACACTATTCTAACTGCCACATCCACCTGCACCGGATCCAACCTCGCTAATGGGTTTAACGAACTGCATTTAACTGGTCACCAGAGCTAATCCCAAATCCTGAGATTAGAAAGAGCCTCAGCTGCAGCTTGAGACCAACATGTCCTGGAGGGTGAGTGCTGAGAGTTACCGCTTTAATTGGCTTAGGAGTCTCCATGGTGCAGCCGATCCAAGAGCGGGGCTGACACCCCTGGGAGCAAAGCCCCCAGCCATGGCTCCACTCCAGCTCAGGCTGGGATCAGGTGTGTCGGGGCCGAGGCTGACTGCAGGCAGGGCCAGAAAGCTCCTGTCCTCTCCCTCACTAGCTCCCCTTGCACACTGAGGCAGGGTGTACAGCCAGTATACCCCCAGAGTGGCCCCAGGGATTGGGGGATCAGGGAGGGCAGGCATGTTGGTGAGGGAAGGGGCAGAAGCCCCCTGAGCATGGCACATGCTGCACTGTCAAACAAAGTTGCACACCCCAGAGCCTCCCAGGAAGAGCAGTAAAGGAATGACATGCAGACGCCGACAGGGAGTGGGGAGCCTCTACTACAGCACTCAGGAGAGGAAACAGGATGGAAACCCGAGCCGGGAGCCCTGCCTGCTCCATGCATTGTTCCGGGAATTTGCCATTGTCTGCCCTCCCGGCACCAGCTCCTTGAGAGCCACTCGGTGCCAGCACCCAGCTCTTCCCCAGCACCCGGGGATGGAGCTCAGCAGAGCTGCGAAGGTGCAGGGCTGGCTCCATAGCACAGGAGAGGAAAGTGTCAAGAAACCATCAGCTCAGGCTTCTGGGGGGTCTGCAGGGAGGTACTGAGCTGCCCCAGCCTGCCTGGCTGCTACTTGCCTTGCCTGTTCATGGGCCTGTCCCCAGGGCTGGGATGGGGCAGCAGAGGAGCCTGACAGGTTGGGGACCACCTGCACCTCCCCACCCACCACCCCACAGATACAGTGAGATCAGAGCAGGATCCCCGAGACATTCAGGGCCCAGCAGAAGCAATTCACACCCCCACAACCCCACTGCCACGGCCAGGCAGGTCCGCAGCAGGCCCAGCACCACCCAGCAGTGGGGATGGCAGGGCTGTGGCATCGAGCTGGGCTGCAGCTCCTCACCCACATCCACACCCACAGCTCCTACCCACACCCACGTGTGCCCACAGCTGGTGGCTCTCCCCCACCGCCCCTCCTGCTGGGGCTGTGGAGGAATTGATCCCCCTGCCCTCCCCGTGCCTGGGCCCCTGCTGCACCTCGCTATCCCCACCCACTTTGCCCCGTGCCCTGCCATCCCCTTCTGTGGCTTCAATGCTTTTACCCCCACCCATATCCCTGCTGCACCTGCCGCTCCCTCCAGCCCCGCCTGGCTCCATGACCCCCATCTCACCCCTCCCCTCGTACCTCCCGACATGCCCCAGCTGTAGCAGGTGAATCAGGCCCTGCAGCAGCCCCATCCCAGCCTCTTGTACCCCCATCCCCTGGGTACCCCCATACCTCCAGAGCTGCCCCAGGTGCAGCAGGTGGGTCAGTCCCAAAAACATCCCCATCGCCCCGGTGCCCCCATCCCCCAGGTACCCCCATGCCCCCCGTACACCCACACCCCCTCTACCCCCACAACCTCCCCGTACCTCCAGACCTGCCCCAGCTGCAGCAGGTGGATCAGGCCCTGCAGCAGCCAGACGCAGAGGCGGCAGCAGCCGCGGGGGCCGCTGTCCTTGGTGCCGGCGCCGCTGTCCTTGGTGCTGGCGGCGAAGTCGTAGACGAACCACCTGAGGCTGAGCATCTGCACCACGAGCGAGGGCAGCAGCACGAACAGCAGCGTCAGCCCGAACCACCACCGCTGCCCCCGCACGTAGTAATGGGCCGCCAGCCACAGGTCCGAGGCGCCGTCCGCGAAGCAGACGAGCAGCGCGCAGAACACCCAGCACCCGTCCCGCAGCCGGTACCGCCGCGCCGGGGGCGCCGCGCCCGCCGCCCGCCGCTCGCCGCCGTCCTCGGGGCTCTCCAGCAGCACGGCCGGGCCGCCGCCGCCGCCGCCGTCCGACTTCGCGGCCATGTTGTCGGGGGAAAGGAGGAGAAAGGAGGGAGCGGGAGAGACTTCCGGAGGGATGGAGCCCGCCCCGGCAGCGCCCGCCCCCGCCGGCCTCGCCCCG